>NC_081558.1:143553543-143882964 GCF_022355385.1 Mustela nigripes | reverse complement strand
ATTCCTTTCTCACGTTGAGGTCCTTCATCCATTTTGAGTCTATTTTCATGTGTGGTGTAAAGAAATGGTCCAATTTCATTTTTCTGCATGTGGCTGTCCAATTTTCCCAACACCATTTGTTGAAGAGGCTGTCTTTTTTCCATTGAACATTCTTTCCTGCTTTGTTGAAGATTAGTTGACCGTAGAGTTGAGGGTTTGCTTCTGGGCTCTCTATTCTGTTCCATTGATCTATGTGTCTGTTTTTGTTCTAGTACCATACTGTCTTGGTGATGACAGCTTTGTAATAGAGCTTGAAGTCTGGAATTGTGATGCCACCAACTTTGGCTTTCTTTTTCAATATTCCTTTGGCTATTAGAGGTCTTTTCTAGTTCCATATAAATTTTAGGATTATTTATTCCATTTCTTTGAAAAAAATGGATGGTATTTTGATAGGGACTGCATTATATGTGTAGATTGCTTTAGGCAGCATAGACATTTTCACAATATTTGTTCTTCCAATCCAGGCGCATGGAACATTTTTCCATTTCTTTGTGTCTTCCTCAATTTCTTTCATGAGTACTTTATAGTTTCCTGAGTATAGATTCTTTGCCTCTTGGTTAGGTTTATTCCTAGGTATTTTATGGTTTCGGGTGCAATTGTAAATGGGATTGGCTCCTTAGTTTCTCTTTCTTCTGTCTTGTTGGTGTAAAGAAATGCAACTGATTTCTGTGCATTGATTTTGTATCCTGACATTTTACTGAATTCCTTTACAAGTTCTAGCAGACTTGGAGTGGAGTCTTTTGGGTTTTCCACATATAGTATCATATCATCTGCAAAGAGTGATAGTTTGACTTCTTCTTTGCCAATTTGGATGCCTTTAATTTCTTTTTGTTGTCTGATTGCTGAGGCTATGACTTCTAGTACTCTGTTGAATAGCAGTGGTGATAATGGACATCCCTGCCGTGTTCCTGACGTTATTGGAAAAGCTCTCAGTTTTTCTCCATTGAGAATGATATTTGTAGTGGGTTTTTCATAGATGGCTTTGATAATATTCTATCCCTACATTTTGAAGAGTTTTGATCAGGAATGGATGCTGTACTTTGTGATATGCTTTTTCAGTATCTATTGAGAGCATCATATGGTTCTTGTTCTTTCTTTTATTAATGTATTGTATCATAATGATTGATTTGTGGATGTTGAACCAGCCTTGCCAGCCCTGGAATAAATCCCATTTGGTCGTGGTGAATAATCCTTTTAATGTACTGTTGGATCCTATTGGCTAGTATTTTGATGAGAATTTTTGCATCTGTGTTCATCAACAATATTGGCCTGTAATTCTCTTTTTTGATGGGATCCTTGTCTGGTTTTGGGATCAAGGTGATGCTTGCCTCATAAAATGAGTTTGGAAGTTTTCCTTCCATTTCTATTTTTTGGAACAGTTTCAGGATAATAGGAATTAATTCTTCTTTAAATGTTTGGTAGAATTCCCCTGGGAAGCCATCTGGCCCTGGGCTTTTGTTTGTAGATTTTTGATGACGTTCAATCTGCTTACTGGTTATGGGTCTGTTCAGGTTTTTTGTTTCTTCCTGGTTCTCATCATTTTGTATCAAGAAATACTATAAGAAGCAGCCCTACTTCATTGTATTTATCTTGATGTAGCTAACATTTTAAAAATTATTTGTCCTACTAGAAGGGTCCGAAAATAGAGATATTTGCAACTTTATTTTTTATCTTGGTTTAGTATGTATGTTTGCAGTAGAATCGTTTCACTTGTTCTTCTTACTGGAGTAATCATCACAATGAATTCTAAACAGTTGAATCAGGTAGCATATACCTTCGGGACAGCTAAACCCCATGATTCATCCCTCCATCCATCTTGCCAGCCCGCAGGTTTTTCTGAGCACTGGTTTGTGTGTATTTGCCACCAGTATGTGAAGTTGGTAAAGAGTCTCTTCAGTCTTTTCCTCATTTTTTTGGGGGGGGGGTTCTTATTAATAAGTTTTGAAAGTTCTTGATATATTCTGGCATATAAGCCCTTTATCAGATATGCATGGTGCAAACATTTTTTTCTAGCCAATGGCTTATTTATTCTTAGCAATGTCTTTCAAAAAGAAGAAATTCTTAATTTTGATGAAACCTGATTTTTTTTAATGAATTGTGCTTTTGTTGTTATAAATAAGAAATATTTTCCTTCCTGAGGTCACAAAGATCTCTGCTTGTATTTTTTTCTAGAAATTTTTTTGTGTTATGTTTTAAATTTAGGTCTAAATGGCTCTTTTTTAGTTAATATTTGAATTTGGTGCAAGTGATACATCCTATTCTTTGTGTGTGTGTGTGTGTGTGTGTGTGTGTGTGTGTGTATGTGTGTTAGTCACCATACATCAGTATTCTTTCTTTTTTGTGGGGGGGGCATCTAATTGTTCTCGCACTGTTTTTTGAAGATTGTCCCTTTTTTTTCATTTTTTAAATTGAAGTATAGTTGACACATGCTACATTAGATTCAGGTGTACAACATAGTGATTCGAACTCTGTGTTATACTATACTTACCACAAGCATAGCTACCATCTGTCACCATACAACACTCTCACAATACCATTGCCTGTGTTCTCTATGTTGTACTTTTCACCCCGTGACTTCTTCATTCTTTAACTGGAAACCTGTATTTGCCATTCCTCTTCACTCCTTTTTGCCTCTGACAACCACCAATTTGTTCTCTGTATTTATGCTGTTTCTGCTTTGCTTTGGTTTTTAGATTTCACATATAAATCAAATCTTTTGGTATTTGTTTTTCTCTGTCTTTAACATAATACTTCTAGACCCACCTATGTTGTTACAGATCTCAACATACACTTCGTTTTCTTTATTCATTCATCTATCAGAGGACATTTACCCTGCTTCTATATCTTGGCTATTATAAATAATTGGCAGTCAACATTGGGGTGCATGTATCTTTTTGAATTAGTTTTTTTTTGTTTTGTTTGGGTGAATACCCAGTAGCAGAATTACCAGGTTTTATGGTATTTCTGTTTTTAATTTTTGAGGAACTTATGTAGTTTTCCACAGTGGCTGCACTAATCTGCACTGCCGCCAACAGTACACTAGGTTTTCTTTGTCTCCACATCCTTGTGAACACATGCTTTGGTGTTGAGTTGTATACTTTATATATTTTGGATAGTAACCTCTTATCAGATAAATCATTTGCAAATATCCTCTCCCATTCAGTAGGTTGCCTTTTCATTTTGATGATTTCTTTCACTCTACAAAAGCTTTTTATTTTGGTGTAATCCCAGTGGTTTATTTTTGCTCTTATTTCCCATGTCTCAGGAGACCTATCTAGAAAAATATCAGTAAGGCCACTGTCAAAGAGATTACTTCCTATGTTTTTTTTCTAGGAGTTTTATGGTTTCAGGTCTCACATTTAGATTTTTAATCCATTTTGAGTATATTTTTGTGTGGTATAAGAAAGTGGTCCATTCATTATTTTGCATGTAGCTGCCCAGTTTTCCCAGCACCATTTGTTGAAAAGACTGTCTTTTCCCCATTATATATTTTTGGCTCCTTTGTTGTAGATTAATTGACCATATACTTGTGGGTTTCTTTCTGGGCTCTCCATTCTGTTCCATTGATCTATGTGTCTGTTTTTGTGCTGGGACCATTCTGTTTTGGTATTTATTGAATATTTTTATCATGAAAGGGTATTGATTTTGTCAAATGAAGTGTTGGCTGCATTCCAAAATTTTGATATGTTTTGTTTTCATCAGTTCAAAGTATTTTACAATTTCCTTGGTGATTTCTTTTTTGACTCATTGGTGAGTTAGGATGTGCTGTTTAATTTTGATATATTTGTGAATTTCCCAAATTTCCCTCGAATATTGATTTCTAACTTCAATTCATTGTGGTTGGAGAACTTTGTATGATTTTAGTACTTTTAAAATTATTGAGAATTGTTTTATGCCCTAACATCTGGCCTACCTTGGAGAAACTGCACTTGAGAAAAATGTTTATTGTAGAGTAAAATGTTTTATAGATGTCTATTAGGTCTAGTTAGTTTATATATTGTTCAAGTCTTCCATTTCTTCATTGATCTTCTGACTTTTTCTATCCATTAGAGAAAGTGGAGCATTGAAGTTTCCAACTATCGTTGAATTGTTTCTCCCTTTACTTTTTAAATTTTGCTTCGTGTATTGTGGAACTCTGTGATTAGGTGCATATGTTTATAGTGGCTATAGCTTCCTGAAGGAAAATGGAAAATTGTCTTAGTAAGATATGGATCATGTTTTTATTTATTTTATTTTATTTTATTTTATTTAAAGATTTTATTTATTTATTTGACAGAGAGAAATCACAAGTAGATGGAGAGACAGGCAGAGACAGAGAGAGAGGGAAGCAGGCTCCCCGCTGAGCAGAGAGCCCGATGTGGGGCTCGATCCCAGGACCCTGAGATCATGACCCGAGCCAAAGGCAGCGGCTTAACCCACTGAGCCACCCAGGCGCCCCTGGATCATGTTTTTAAATCCATTCTGCCAATCTCTGGTTTTTGATTGGGATATTCAGTATGTTTACATTTAATGTAATTATAAAGTAGGATTTACATCTGGCACTTAATTTGTTTTTTTATCTCTTCTGATGTCTTTTTTAGTTTTTCAATTCCTGCCTTTTTTTATTGTGTTAAATGGATATTTTTAACATACCTTTTTAATTTCCTTGTTGTTTCTTCTGTATATTTTTTAGTTACTTTTGATAGTAATGGTCCTGCTATTGCAATTAACATCTTAACTTAAAACAGTGTAGTTTAGATTAGTACTAACTCGATTTAAGTAGTATATGAAAATTTTGGTTCAATATACCTTTATTCCCTACCTCTTCTATCATGCTATTGTACTATTATTGTCATACAAATTGTTTCTTTATAGAAGACTATTAACACATTATTTTTTAATGCAGCTGTCTTCTAAAACAAATAGGAGCAGGAAAGAGTTAAAAATAAAAATATCTTTGGAGACTCAATCTCCTTTCCTTTCCAAGTCTCCTGGACACTCTGTCCATATCTATATTCCCTGTCTTCTGTAAACTCTGTTCTCACGTCCTCTCTTTGTGTTTGATTTCTATCCTGTGTGAAGCCAAGGACTTGCAGTCCATACTTGCAGTCCACAGTCCAGCCAGCCAACCACATCAAAAGTGTGGACTGCAGGGGCACCTGGGTGGCTTGGTTGCTATACATCTGACTCTTAATTTGGGCCTAAGTCACGATCTCAGGGCAGCAAGATCCAGCTCTGTGTCAGGCTCCATGCTCAGTGGGGAATTGGCTTGAGATTCTCTCTCTTTTCCTCTCTCTGTCCCTCCCCCCATCACGTGCACGCGTTCTCTCTCTCTCTATCTCTCTCTCAAAATAAAATAAAAATCTTAAAAAAAAATGTGGACTACAGTAATACTTAGACTGCAGGCCAGGAATGTCTGCTGCTTCACACACTGTTCTGGTCAACAGAGGGAAGAGTGCAGAGATTGAGAGAATGCATTTAGAAACTTTCATAGCAATTTCATAGAGTCATCTATATCTGTTGAATCTAATAAAAAAAAAATTAGGTGTCCTAAACAAAACAAAACATCTTTTTAAAGAGATTTATTTATTTTAGAGTGTGAGTGAGTGTACATGCATGAGTTGGGGGAGGGCCAGAGGGAGAGAATCTTCAAGCAAAATCTCTGCTGGGGGCTCGGGGGAAGCCTGAGGTGGGGCTGGATCCCAGGACCCATGAGATCACAACCTGAGCCCATACCAAGAGTTGGGCACTCAACTGAGCTACCCAGACGCCCAAAAAAATTATCTTTATACAGTTTTCATAATACCTATGTAGTTATATTTACTGCTGCTAATTATTTTGTATAGATTCAACTTATTGGCTACTCTTCATTACATTCATTTCAGCCTAAAGGACTCCTTTTCATATTTCTTGTAAGGCCACTGGCACAGATTCTCTGTTTTTGTTCATCTGGAAATGTCTTAACTTCATCTTCATTTTATTTTCAAGATTTTATTTAATTTGTTTTAGAAAGAAAGAGAGAGGGAGTGAGTGCATGGGGTGGGGGACAAGCAGACTACACCAAGCTGGACTTGGGCCTTGATCTCAGGACTCTGAGATCATGACCTGAGCCAAAATCAAGAATCAGTTGCTCAGGGCGCCAGGGTGGCTTGGTTGGTTAAGCGACTGTCCTTGGCTCAGGTCCTGATCCCAGGATCTTGGGATAGAGCCCCATATTGGGCTCTCTGCTCAGTGGGGAGCCTGCTTCTCCCTCTCCTCTGCCTACTACTCTGCCTGCTTGTTCTCTCTCGCTCTCTCTGTCAAATAAATAAATAAAATTTAAGAAAAAAAAAAGAAGTCAGTTGCTCAACTGACTGAGCCACCCAGGCACTCCTCACCTTAATTTTTGAAGGAAGCTTAAGCTGGATAAGCTCAAGCTGAATTCTAAACTCAATTATTTTCTCTCGAAGCCTTTTATTAGTTCATCTAAGTAGATGGTTATGTCAACTTACAAATAAAGAGCATCTTCTTGGGTAATCTGTATTCACTCTTTCTATCTCTCTTCCCAATCTCCACTGCCCCGTGCCTCCCACCTTCCTTATTTCATTGACCAGAATTTTAGTATTCAATGCTGAATAGATGAGGTGAGAGTTAATATCTTTCTCTTATTGCTGTTATTGAGAAGAAAACATTCAGTGTTTTACCAGAAAATATGTTGATTGTGGGATTTTTTGTAGATAACACTAATAATGTAGAAATATTTTAAAATGTCAATATAAAATGTGAACTCAAGTTCATTATTGGGCAGGAAAGTAGATTGAGAGCCAAAAGAAAATGAAAGATGCTTTGAAGTCACTGTAGGTATCATATGATTAAATTTAGTCATTCTCTTCCTAGTAGTCAAGTGCTTAAAATGCATCTTGAGATAGGTGTATCTTTTAATATTTATACCCAAGCCAGATAGACTTTCCAGGGAGAAATTCCCCAATATTTATTACATCTTTTTTTACTTCTACTACTACTTTACTTGTTTCAATAAATAAAATTATAACATGTCATAGAAATTTCCCTCTAAATCCTGTTTTCATTCTGGATGAATTACAATCTGACATATTTCAGCTTTCTAGTTAAAAAAATAAATGACCTTTTTACATTTATAATAAAATGGTGAAATAATGAACTAAACTTAAGATTGTATAATCACTAAAATTAGAAGAGAATATATTTAAACTTGGCTACTATTTTGAATCACACATATTTTATCCGATCAATTGAAAGCAGATATTCTTAGAAACATGGGGCATCTGTAGGAGACATGTGTATGGTGTTCATGGAAGATTACCTGTCTGTCTGTCTGAAATAATCCAATAAGCTTGCTTTTTCACAGTTATTCAGGTGTTACAAATTTTTCTTCATGAAAGAAAAAAAACAAATTAATAATTCAGATAAAGACTTGAAATGTGTTTCAAAATTAAAAAAAAAATCTTATCAGTGTTTCTGCTGTAAATAATTGGGTTCTTTTCAAGGTCATTTTCCATCAAGGAAAGTCAGCTCTATTGAATTTTTACTGTTCTTGCAAATATATAGCTTCGAGATATACATAGCTCTGCTTATGTGTAACATCTCTTCTCAGAGGAAAAAAGAAATACATTTAGTTCACATACAGATGTTAAAGGAGTTTGAAGACTATAAGAAATGTAGAACTGTGAATGGATTATGTTTTATTAGAAGTTAATTATTTTTAGCAACCAGGTAGCTAGATTTACTCCAAATATTTGTTGGATGAATGAGTGAATTAATTTGCTGAAAATTTTTAAGTTTTTATCTCAAGTCTTAATCTGTTGTATTCTGTCTTACCTTAAAAAAACAAACAAACCTATATATAGAAACCTCACTACCTCCCCCATTATTCAGAGGCATTCCTTTCTCTTCCCTTGTGAAAACAAGCTCTGCTTCTCAGACTTTTCCATTTCTGTTTAAGCATATTCTCCAAGTTTCCTAGGTTCCAAGGTCCAAAAATTAGTTTTTGAAGAAGAATAAAAACTATTGTTGTTTCATATCATTGCCATCTTTCTATCCTGCCTTTTCATAACATCTCCACATGTTCAGTTTCTTCTTTCCATATCAATCTAAGTAGACCAGATTTGTTCTAAAATACTGCCTTAGCCATGTCAGCGCCTTATTCAGTTGCCTTCTGTGAACCCTAACAGAGTAGATGCCATGTCTGATTCTTGGAATGGTCTCCAAGGTAGTACTGCCAATCTGGCCCTTTGTTTTCTTTCTTCTCACCTTGGATTCTCCAAGAGCAACAATGAAAATCAATAGCAATGACAGTACTCATAAATAGCACTTATTTAATATGTGCAGGTACTGTCTAAGCACTATTTTGAGTGTTTTACATATATTAAATCGTTTAATCCTCATAGTAACTCTTTAAGTTGGGTATATTATCAGACTTATCTTACAGAGAAGTTAACTTACTTGCCTAAGTTCATACAACTTATATGTGACAGAGTCAGAATTGGAATGCAGGTAATCTTGTTCCAAGCTTTTATATTTTTAACTTCTCTGCAGATCTTTCTTTCAGTAGCATTCTTTATTTAGTAATGTCAATGTTTTATTTTGTTTTTAGTAGACCTTGCTAGGTCCTGACTTTTGTTCTTTCTCTTTATCATATAAGAAATTTCCCTCAACTCTTTTCTACAGTTAGCCCCAATTTTTTCTCTTTGTTAAAGTGTAATTCATGTTCCATAAAATCTGTGATAGGCATTTCAGCCCACTAAATATTTTCCCTCTAAGTTTCCAAAAACTCTGTGACAGTATTTTAGCACTTTCCTTCTTGGCTTTAAACTCTGTTTTGCATAGAGGTTTCATTTGACCTACAAGGTTTTATGATCATGTTGTCTTAAGTTTTGATGATTTCTCAGTTCAGTTCCTTTTCTCACACATTTGTAAAATGTTTAGTAAGGTTCATAATTTTCGTTCTCCTCCTGATTCATTGGGAAACCCCATGCTTTTTTTTTTATCTAATCAGATTAAAAAAAAAAATTGCAGCTCTGTCTAAATGCGATTGTAGGGCACTTTTACCTACCCATTTTTCCTCCTTTCTAAAATATAGAAAAGAACACCTATTTTGTTGAGGTGTGTTAGGTATTAGAGATAATATATGTAAAGCACTAGCATATAGAAGCTTCCTTTATTCATTAGAGCTTTTAGTCTGGAGCCTTGTTACATGTATCCTATCAACAGTTAACTCCCAACTTCTCAATCCTTCAAATCCCATAAAAGATCTCTACTTGCAATCTGGACAGCTCAATCAGTTCTTCTTACAAGACTTGTTTTATTAATGTCAGTATTACCAATTTGTCCACTCTGGAAATAAGATGAACTATTGTGTCATTTCCAGGGTTCCTTTTCGAACCTTACTGAAAGTTTTTCCATTAACAGTTTGCTATCTTCTGACATGCTGGCTACTTCCTATAACAAGCCAGCAGTTCCATATTACTCTAGAACTCTTGGATAGGTGCCGCCTGGTCTACATAATTTAGTTGCAGCTAATTTTTTTATTAGAGCTAAAATATTTAGAGCATTTACCACAATTTGAGCTAAAGGCTTTGATCAATCTCCTTTAAAAGGCAGATTTGCAACACAATTCAGAAGGCTTTTTCATGAAATTTTCAGTTTTGATGTCTCTCTTGGAATTTAGGTTTGTTCACAGTGCATGTTTTTTATTCGTCAATCTTTGAGTTCTTTGCCTCCATCTGACACCATGTGTGAGGTTGCATTTTATGAATGTGAAACTTTGCACATGTTTACTAAGTTGATTTAGGTTTTATTTGTGCCTCGTGTTCTGAAAAATACCAGCTGCTGCTTAGTTAAAAATGTAATTTAATTTGACTTGATGCACACGTTTTGTAGTTCATAAACATGGATATAGTTTCCTTGTTTGTATTCATAAGTCTGTGGGTCCATATGTTAATGTTTTCTTGATTTAATTTTAATACTTTATTTTGGAGATCAATAAAAACAACAAAAGCCTTAGGGAAGACTTCTTGTTAAATTTTTGAAAACATGTTTCTAATTTCGGGAAGTCACACTTGTACATTCAAAAATCCCTGCCTATTTTAGTGGTTTTCTAAGTTTTCTATTTGAGGGATTTTATTGTTTTGTTAGCAGAGAACAGCTTTTGATATTGATCTAATATTATATTGTATTTATGGAACCAATTGCATTTTGGATGTGTGAAGGAAACATTTCTCCTCAGTTGCTTCATGCAGTTTTAAGAATCTAATGGCTAGATTTAATTACACACTTGGCAGATTGTTGTAAATCCAATAATTTATATTGGTGGTTACTAACATTTGGGGGTTCAGAAAGCCTTTTGTAAAATTAATGATGGTTTTATCTCTTCCTACCAGAAAAGCTCACACGTAGACAACTACAGGAGCTTTAAGGACCCCATGGAAGGTTGTTTTTTTTTTTTGTTTTGTTTTGTTTTTTTTGAAATGGGATTGTGTGTGTGTGTGTGTGTGTGTGTGTAAGGTACAATATAAGATCTTTAAGAAAAATGAAAATAAATTGATATAAATGCTGTAAGCAGGGAGCGGTTATGTGGGTGCTTGAAAAAAGGTGCACAGCAGGGCATGAAACAGGACAGGCTTCATGAAGATAATGAAATTTGAAGGCCTGATAGACATTCAGAAGACAAAACCTATTCCAAGCAACATACTAGCCTGAGCTAATAGAGAGGCAAGAAAGTGCCTGACCTCTTTGGATATCCATGAGAATCCATGAGAGCTCTTTCAGAGCAAGGATTGTTTCTAATTCACCTTTGAGTTCTGCACTGTGCCGCACAGTACCTTATATAATTTTATTATGTAAACTCCACAAATACTAGTTGAATTGAACTTTTTTTCCCACTCTTTATTGTGGTTCCTGAGACCACCTTCCTGTGTGTCCTATTGTGTTGTATCACAAATATGTATTTTGCAGGGAAACAAGTTAAATCATGTAATTTCAAATTACATGATTTTTTTTTTTTTTAGCCGAATTCACTGGCTTTAAAAAGCTTAAACTTGTTTTTTTTTTTTTTATCAGAAAACAACTTTTGATATAAATTTTATATTTCTTAAATTGTATCTCTGGCAACATTTGTTTTTTGAATGTCTTAAACATTTCTCCTCAGTTACTGGGTTAGCTTTTTGGGAGCAGTTAAAATGGTCATGAAAGCATCAAATAAACTAATAGCAACCCCAAGCAAGTATACATCTGTTTAACTAAAAGCTAAGTGAAGTCTCTTCTGCTATGGTAGTAGAATGAATAAATAATAGATTAATATATAAGTAATAAATAAGATTTAGAATCTATAATATCCTTCTTAAGAGTATTTTTTCCCACCCCTTGAAGAAACAGTACTATCTATGTGGAAGAAGTTTTGGAGCTAGCAGGTTGTCAATTTTAGCTGGATACTTAAAAATGCACGTGTAACAAAAAAAAATGGCAAACTTTCTTGATTTTTGACATTTTCTTGCAGGACTATTAAACATACCTTATTAACAGTTTTATTGGCTGGTTAATTTTCTTGCCATATTCCTAACATTAGAGCAGTAGGTCCTGTGTTGGTGAACTATTTATGCTACTTTAATCAGTTTTTAGAAAACCTCTGCCTAATTTTCTTTCTTGTGTTTGTAATGTTATAATGTGGGCTATTAATTTGTGTGCATGTTTTATACATTTACTCTTGAATAAGGAATATTAATGTGCGCCTGCTCTGTGAGGCTGTTTCACAGGTGCTTTTAATTCCTTGAGGCACTCATCAACTACAGACTGGGTTTTTATTTATTTATTTTTTCAATGATAGGATAAAATTATTCTGATTAATCCACATGAATAAAAGTAATTTGTCCAAGTTTATTCCCCTCTAAGCAGCATATATTTGAATGTCCAAGGGCTGATGAATCTTGAGCATGATCATAGCAAATCTCTATGTGTTAGAGCTAGGTGGGTTTATTGCTTTGGATTCTTTAGTATTTTAGCTTGTATCTATCCTTTCTTTGTTTTTCATTCACTTCATGCCATGAATGAAATCAAGAAAATATCCAAAGTCACTGATTATTATAAAATATGTTATGTTTCAAGAACATATTTGAGATCTATTCTTAGATACATACGTAATCTAGTCCTAGACACATGGTATAGACTTGCTGGTTTATGTTGAAGTTGAGGGACTATATGACAAAGCAGTCTTTTCCTCATAATTGTGATTGTTTTCTGACTTGCAGGTTTTAAATGCACAGAGAGCAGGATACAAAGCAGCCATAGTTCACAATGTTGACTCTGATGACCTCATTAGCATGGGATCCAACGACAGTAAGTACAGGTATCACTTTTCTTCTCTCCTGTTTGACAGATCTTTTTGAAACTAAAACTTAACAAGATTTCCCCCCACTCTCATTTTCTTTTTAAAAAGCAAAATTTCTTTTCTTTTAGAAAGGTAACTCATCCTAACCCTCTTGTGACAATTTTATTCATACTGAAGTAGAATTGTTTTTTTCTGAACAGTTAGTTGTCTTGTTTTCTTTTAACTTTGTGTTTCATTTTAGAAGATGTGTTGATATTTTGGCAAAAATCAAAGCTTTAAATAGAGATAAACATGCTGAGTTAAGGATCCCATAGGAGAATTCTGGTGATTTCTTTATAGAGTTACAATATTAAATGTTAGGGTATGTATCTACACTAGGTAGCTACTGTATTCTTATAGAATTTCAAAGCTACATACTTGTGCTTTCTTACACCAGTTGGTTATTAGCTTCTTAACATACATTGACATGCCTATAGCTTTTCATTCAAAATGAGAATGTTTTCCCTTATTCTCTACTAAATACCAGCTTGTAGGGAAAATGAGCCAATTTTAACCAAATAACTGGCTTTAACCAGTGACTTTTAAGCTGTATGCTTTCACTTAATTTGGTGAGAGTGGTAAAGGGTATCTTTTGTTATGTTAAGGATGTGACTTTGGGACTCCATCAAAGGATAAGGGCTGGCTGCCAGGAGAACCAACCCTGTGATGAGAGGGTTGGAGCTCTCAGTCTCCCCCAGCCCCCAATCTGTGGAGAGATAGAGGACAGGAAGTTGACTAGATCTCCAGTGGCCAGTGGTTTATTGTGTAATGGAGCCTCCATAAAAACCCAAAAGGACAGGGTTCAAAGAGCTGCTAGATTGGTGAACACATTGAGATTTGGGGAGAATTCTGTGCCTGGAAATGGCATGGAATCTCTACATCCCTTCACGTACTTTGCCCTATGCATCTCTTCCATCTGGCTGTTCCTGAGTTCTATTCTTTCATAATAAACTGATAATCTGGTAAGTAGATTGTTTCTCTGAGTTCTGTGAGCTACTTTACTAATTAATTGAACCCAAGGAGGGGGCTGTCAATGGAACCTCTAACCTATAGCCAGTGAATCGAAAGCATATGTGATAACCTGCACTTAAAACTGGTGTCTGAAGAATTGAGGGCAGTTTTATGAGACTAAACTTTTAACCTGTAGAATCTGATGCTATCTCTAAGTAGATAATGACACAATTGAGTTGAGTTGTTCCATGGTGTGGCGGATATCCCCCACATATCCATTGAAAATTGGGTTCAGACCCCAAAGCACACTGCCAGCATCCATGATTAAGTATTTTATTTTTGTTTTTCTTCTAGCACCTAACCATAATACCTCTGGCTACTAAGTGCCATTGAGTCTCGTATGCAAGAAAGAGCTTGGAGCAAAAAGCAGACATAAAGCTATGGACTGGTATCCTACATTGGAATATATTTAAGACTTTAAATAATTAGATCCTCAATAGGAAAGATTTTGGAGTCCTTAACTAAATTTTTTATAACTTAAGACGCTGTTTGTTGTTGTTGTTATTGTTTGAGTAGAACCCTTTTCTTCTTACCCTTAGAATCTGAGGTAAAATTATAACTTATAAAAAGTAAAATTTGGTGGGATGCCTGGGTGGCTCAGTGGGTTAAGGCTCTGCCTTCAGCTCAGGTCATGATCTCAGGGTCCTGGGATCGAGCCCCACATTGGGCTCTCTGCTCGGTGGGGAACCTGTTTTCCTCTCTCTCTGCCTGCCTCTCTCCCTACTTGCAATCTCTCTCTCTCTCTGCAAATAAATAAATAAAATCTTAAAAAAAAAAAAAAAGTAAAATTTGGTAATAAGTTCCTTCATTAATTTCCATATATATTTTAAATTATTATTTAACATTCTAGCTGACTAAATCATTAAAATGCATGAGGTACCCTTGGGAGGATCTAGCATTTCACAAAAAGTTTGACCATCACTGCTGGGAAGTAGAGGAATTGATGAAGGTACTTGACTTACCAAATAAACTAGTTCTTTTGGTACTGCAGATTTGACATGATCTTCTTCCCCTTCAGCTATCTCTCTTAAAATATATATCTATATATGCCAGGTCAGTAACTTTTGTTACCTGTATACATTACTAGCAAAATGGAAAGCATAACTACTCAAGAAAGGGTGTGAATTTAAATTGACACTCTCACTTGTATCAGCTGTATAACTTTAAGCAAGTTACTTACTCCTTGTGTGTTTTGCTGAAGTCCTGAGCCCAGTGTTTAGCAGGCTTCAAGATCTCAGGTGTTTTGAGTTAAACAGATTCATATTTATAAACTATTTACTCTCTTTATATGTTTTCAATAAAAATTTTGCAAGCAGGAAGTGCCTGTTCCCTCTAACACCTATTTTGTCTTTGTAATACCATGAAACCTTTTTGTGGTAATCATGACAGTTCCTAAGGAAAATGTGTTAAATGTTAAAAGTAGCACACAACCATGTAATCCTGTTGTTGCCATGGAAATGTTCCAGTTGAGCTATTACATTTCAAAGATTGCTCAGAATTTTGGTTCTTTATTGCTTGGATTATTTCTGTGACATTCTGCTCTATCCCTGTGTATCTGTGTTTGGGACATTTCTTATATTCAAAAACAAATGTTGTAAAGATCTTTACTATTTGCAACATTGCTGTTAATTGAAAGAAGAAAGGAAAGCATGGATTCATTAAAAGAGGCATGTATCTATTCCCTTTTTAAGGCTTAGTCTATAACCACCAAGAATATTGCGTGTATTCTAGAAACAAACATTGTAGTATCTGGAAACAAAAGGAAGTTTTAAAAGCCCCTTGCTGCCAACATTTCACACAAGGAATTTGTTTTTATTTCAGCTAGGACATAGGATGGGTTAACTCAGTGAGCCAGTAATATCTGTCATCTTCAGGAGGCAGCAGAATGTGATAGAGAAAACACCAACTTCAGAACCAGGAAATGTGGGTTTATTCTTCTAGGTTAGTTAATATATGAATTTTGGGAGAGTTACTTAACCTTTTAAGCCCTTTACTTTCATCTGTAAAGGTGTGTATCATTTTTATTTTTATTTGACCTGACAAGGTTGTGAAGATCCTGTGAGAGAGGATATGTGAGAAAACCCATGCCATGACAGAGTTGCAAGAGCTTAGATTAGGAAGCGAAGCCTCAAGTTTGAATCTAGGCTGTGCAAATTCCCAATTGTATAATCAGGGCAGGTTATCAATATGTCTGGGTTTGTTTCTTCTCTTTTTTTCCTTGCTGTCTTCCTTGGACAAATATTTTTTTTGACAGCCTACTCTTCATCAGGTACTATTTTAGCCACCATGACTACAGCAGGTAATGATATACTTTAAGGCTCTGTTCTCGTATCTTTCAGTGAAATAGCAGAACGCAGCAGTTATTGTGGCTTCTGGGTACTGCCTGCTAGGGTTTTAATTGCAGCTGGATCACCTGCTAGCTGTGTGACCTTGGGAATATTTTCTTACATCTCTGTTACATCTCGGTAGGCCTCACCTTTCTGATATGTAAAATGGGGATGATAATAGTACTTAACTCATTGGGTTGTTATTGAGGATTGAATGAATTCAGACATAGAAAACCTCTAGAAGACTGTTTCTTAGTGGTTTCTTAGTCATTACATAATAAATACATGATAATATAATTATTAGATATTTTATAATAGTATTAATAATCATTTATGGCTATTATTACTGCTATTATTACATTCTAGGGTGGGAGAGAGGAACACACAATCAAAGAGATATGCTATATGTCAAGTAGTGATAAGTGCTATAAAGAAAATTATGAAAAAAAAAATTATGTCAGGGCACCTGGGTGGCTCATTTGGTTAAGCAACTGCCTTTGGCTCAGGTCATGATCCTGGGGTCTCGGGATCCAGTTCTGCATCAGGCTTCCTGCTCAGCGGGGAGTTTGCTTCTCCCTCTGACCCTTCCCTCTCTTGTGCTCCCTCTCTTTTGTTCTCTCTCTAATAAATAAATAAAATCTTCAAAAAAAAAAAAAGGAAAGAAAGAAAGAAAAATCCATGTTAGGCTGAAGGGATATAGGGTGGCAGGGACGAGAGGAGGCTGGCCATTTTAGATAGAGTGGTCAGAGGAGGCTTCTCTGAGGCTTTGACATTTTAACATAGGTCTACAGCAAGAGACTGAGCCATGCAGATTTCTGGAGCAATGTTCCAAGGAAAGGGAACAGCAAGCAAATACAAAGGCTCAAAGATAAAGTATATTTGGTGTTTTCAAGGTATGACAGAAAGCCACAGTGGCTGAAGTATATGCAGAGAGAGTGGAGAGAATGAGGTTAGGGAAGGCACTAGCGGCAGGATCGTGTTGTGTATTTATAGGACTTTGGAATTTGTTATGTGTAGCTTTTAAACAGAGATGTAAGGTGATCTTTTATTTTAAAAGGATCACTTTGGCTGTTCTTTGGAGAATAGATTGAAGGTGGAAGGTGGGCAGGAGTGCCAACAAAGAGACAAGTCAGAATGTTCCTGCAATAGCCAGGCCAGAGGTGATGGTGATCTGGAGTATTAACAGTGGCTATGATAAGTGATAGAATTACGGCTCTGTTTGAAGTTGATAGGATTTGATAGAAGAAATAAAGAAATTGAGGAGTCAAGAATGATTCCAAGGTGTACAGCCCACGAAACTAAGTGAATACAGAATGCTGTTTACCGAGGAGAAAGACAAGGAGTAGAGCTGATTTTGAGGAAAGAGCCAGTGAGAGTTCCATTTGAGAAACATTAGATTTAAAACCTCTATTAGGCAGGCAAGTGGAGATATTGAACAGGCAGCTGGATATATGAATCTGGAGACGTTGGGGTTGGCCATCTAAATTGTATTTTGTCTATGATATCATGACAGTACTATTGGCAGTGTATATTTCACAGAGTTTTGTGGATAAGAATTAAAATTTAGTGTTTTTTAAATTATTTTGTGAACTAAAAGATGTTTGGTTCAGTATATAAATAATATTGCAAAGTCTCCAAGATGACTTTTCATATTTGTATACATTTTACCCCTTCTTCTGACTGAAGTAAGGAGCTTTTTACATCTCTTTAGATATCATAACTCGAAGAAGTTCTGTTACTTCCAATAATTATTGACATGACAGAATATCTGAGTTGTATCATTCAGTGGAAAAAGCCTATACATTTTTCCATTATTATATGGTCCCACTGATATAAAAATACAACATTTTTATTGATCCCACTGATATAAATATAGCGATTAAATATTCCTTTACCAACCATTTTGGATCTTGCCTTCCTGGGGCTTATATGGGATGTGTATATGTGAAAGAGGGGTAGGGATGGGAAGAGTGGGAGGAAGCGAGAGAATGAGCAGAAATGAATAATTATATTTACATTAAAAAAAAATCTAGAAGTAAAAAAAATATACTCTACCAGGATTTTATAACTTTAAAACTTGTTTTTAATGGGGCGCCTGGGTGGCTCAGTCTGTTAAGTGTCTGCCTTTGGCTTAAATTGTGATCTCAGGGTCCTGAGATCAAGCTGCATTGGCTCCCTGCTGGCGGCGAGTGGGGGGGCGGGGAGGTCAGGGATCTGCTTCTCCTTTTCCCTCTGCCGCCCGTGCCCTGTGCTCATGCTAAATTCCTCTCTCACATAAATAAAATCTTTGAAAAAATTATAAAGTGAGGCCTGCTAATATTTTTTAAAGAAACTTATTTTTATAAAGATTAAAGAAAACATATCTGCAGTAGCTTAGGTTGGAGGAGAGAGGTTGAAAATAAAGGGGGGTATAAGGGAATTTGGGGGGTAATAGAACATTCTGTGTCTTGATTGTGGTGGTGGTGGTTACATAACTGTATGTGTGGAAACTCCTAGAACTGTTTATTACTTCAAATAAAACCTTTCTCTTTGGGTGGGAAGGATAATGGTTGTGTTTGGTTTTCTTCTTGTATCCCCCCCACCACCACCTTTTTCAAATTTGTGTTTTTTGGAGAACAAAGTTATTGTGAAAAATGTAATGAAAGTAAATGGACTTTCTCTAAAGCCAAATTTGTTAAATTAACTCACAGCCAAAAATAAGACTGCTTTTTCTATTGTAAATTTTAGAGGATCTTCCTGAGTAATGGGTAATTTTTACAAACTTCTCTTTTGTTGACATTTGACTTTGGTTTTACAAGTAGTCACAAGAGTTCATTGTCTTAAGACACCAGACAAAACAGAGCTTTACCATGAACTCCAGGCTTAGGAGGAAGTAGAAATTTACCTGGCTTTCCTCTTTGCCCTTTCTCAACTTCTGTCAGCCTGTCAGTCTGGAAAGCCGTAGGTATATGGTATCATTTTTGAGACTTGTATAAAGTGGTCTTTTCTTACATTCTTCGGCTTATACATCTCCTGGGAATGGGTATGTAAAAAAAAAGCTTTTTCACCTTTTTCACCTTTAATTTAAGTTATGTGTGGAACTTAAATTTCTTTCTCTTCCTTTTCTAAGAGTTAATTATGTCTATAGAGGAATAAATCAAAAGGAAATATTAAAAATATATCTAGTCTTCATAGGACTGTTGAGATGGTATGGTAATGTATGTATGCACAATGTTAGCTTTTGTTATTGTAAATGTAATAGGATTTCTCAACCACTGTGATTGAGATAATGGTATAACTCTGCAATCAGGAAAATCAACCGATTCGAATTGATTGTAATTGTTACCAGTTGCATTTGCTGCTGTTATGAAGAAAGTAAAGTTGATTGTAAACGGAGTATGGGATTTTAAGAATAATTTTATTATTATTTTATACAGTTGATGTGCTAAAGAAAATTGACATTCCATCTGTCTTTATTGGGGAATCATCGGCCAATTCCCTGAAAGATGAATTTACATATGAAAAAGGGTAAGTAATGGATATAAAAAACAATCATGTAGCTTAATATTCCTTATATTAGGATAGAACTATATTAGTTGTAACCAAGGTTATGTTTAAAAATGAGCTCTACTGTGCTAAATTCTCTTTTAAGTCATTATGATTTTAAGACTATTGTAATATTTCTTCTGTGCATGATTACAATCATTGATGATAATTTCCTAGATCCATTGAGTTCTTTTAGGATTTGCAAGTAGTCTAATTTTATAATTCCTTCTTCATTTATTAGTTAAAATGCTTCTGTAAAGAGAACTTGCACCTTTATCGATTCTTTCAGTACCTTGGTACACAATCTAATGAAGCTAGGATGGGGTGCCAGGCTGGCTTAGTTGGTGGAACATGTGACTCTTGATCTCAGGGTAGTCAGTTTGAGCCCCATGTTGGATGTAGAGATTATTTAAAAATAAAATCTTAAGAAAGGAGGGGGGTGTCTGGGTGGGTCAGTCAATTAAGTGTCTAACGCTTGATTTCGGCTCTGGTCACAATCTCATGGTCCTGGGATCAAACTGGGCCTTGGACTCCAGGCTCAGTGGGGAGTCTGCTTGGGATTCTCTCTCTCTCCCTTCATCTGCCCCTCGCTTGTGCACTTGTTCCCACTGTGAAATAAATAAATAGTTATTTAAAAAAACCAAAACCTGGTATAAACAATTCCTGCCCTTCATTTACTGTTTTTCAAAGTGATTTCGTTCACTAGCATCTTCCAAAGATGATTTATATGTGTATTCAATATGAATTCATGAGTTAAAACTCCCTGAATATGCTTCAGCCCATTGCAGTTATTCTCTTTATTGATGTTCACATTTTCCAATTTCAGACTTCCAAGTTTAATCCAAATGTCTTTTAATGTAAATCTGGAGCTTTTGACTGCTCTTTATTTTCTGTATGACAAGATGTTCCAGACCCATTTTGTTCTTTTCCTACCCCTGACTTGGAACCTGCCGTTTTTTTCAAGGAGCCTCTGTTTCCTTTTAATTTAATATGGTATTTAGAGACTGAGAGGTGATCATTGCTCCTTGGTTTGTCATTATTTCTACGTTTTTTCAGTGGATAAATCTAAGACATATATGTGCTTTTTGTTTTTATTATACAAGGTAAGGTTTCCAGGTAAAATAGTATGTTTTAAAGATACAAAAAATCATGAGCGCATGCTGTTGGTTCTAACCTAAATTCAGGACTGAAGGTGTTTTGCTCTACTTCATTAATTTTACGCCTGTATTTTATTTTTCTGTGCTCAAAGACACCAAAGTAATTGTTTTCTTTTTTAATTGCACAATACATATATAACAGAACAATACCAACACTACTGGCATTTGTGAAAAAATAGTTCTTTCTTTGTTTAAGGTATGTCATAATAAGGATCTAAAACCAAATTACCATGTTTTAAAGACATATGAAATAATTCTGTGTGCTGATGCTGTCAACTGGAAGCACAGGCCTATTTGATTCATGTTGCTTTTAGATTTTAGGGATTGCTTTTTTACCCTCATTGTGACTTTTATGATTTTGTATAAAATTAAAATCAGCAAAACACAGTGCATATTCAGAGAAGTCCAGCTTTTCTTTTTTTTTTTAAAGATTTTATTTCTTTATTTGCCAGAGAGAGAGAGAGAGAGAGAGAGAGAGCAAGCGCACAGGCAGGCAGAGTGGCAGCAGAGGCAGAGGGAGAGGCAGGCTCCCCGCTGAGCAAGGAGCCCGATATGGGACTCGATCCCAGGATGCTGGGATCATGACCTGAGCCGAAGGCAGCCACTTAACCAACTGAGCCACCCAGGCGTCCCAGAAGTCCAGCTTCTAAGTATCATCTGCTTTGTCCATTGTTCCCATCTGAACCTTTTAAGTAGCAATTTTAAATTTTATTGGAGCGCCTGGGTGGCTCAGTTGGTTAAGCATCTGCCTTCGGCTCAGGTCATGATCCCAGGGTCCTGGGATTGAATTCCACATTGGGCTCCTTGCTCAGCGGGGAGTATGCTTCTCTTTCTGCCCCTTCCCCTGCTTGTGCACGCTCTCTCTCTCTCTCTCTCTGTCAAATAAATAAATAAAATCTTCTAAAAAAAAATAGGACATAAGGAACACTAGATTTAGAACCCAGGTCTGTGAATCTTTCTGCTCACAAGAAAATTCTGGAATTGATTGTATTTCTGTGGTTACACATATATAGGAAGTGTTCAAAAGTTTTTTAATGTTGGGGTGCCTGGGTGGCTCAGTAGGTTCAAGTCTCTGCCTTCAGCTCAGGTCATGATCTCAGGGTCCTGGGATCGAGCTCTGCATTGGGCTCTCTGCTCAGCAGGGAGCCTGCGCCCCCATCTCTGCCTGCTTCTCTGCCTACTTGTGATCTCTGTCAAATAAATAAATAAAATCTTTTTTTTAAATTTCTAGTTCCCTGGGTCTTCCTGCTTTGTTCATTTAGCTCCTTCTCACCTGGCAGTTCTGTTCATTTCTGAGCAACCCTTTGGCTTATCTCCTAGGACAGGGTTTATTTCTCATTCAAGCCACATCCACATTAGAAAGCTGTTAACATAAAAGGAGAAGAAGAAAACCCATATGAGAGATGTAAGTTTGCTATTGCTGAGATACTTATATTCTATAATGAGTTGAATATAGATAAGCAGTAGTCTGGCTTTTAACCCCTGACAATGTTAATTTATAGCTGGTTGGTAGGAGTAGGATAGGGAGGTTGCAGAAGACTAGCATCGTATGGAAAAGTTCTTCTACTTAAAAGTGGCACCACTGTTACTGTCTCAGCACTGGCTCATATGGTTTCAGAAGATTTGTGTCAAGCATAGGGGCATTACTTCCAGACCTGACCTCATGCTGGAAGAGATGGCATACATTACAGTGGCCCAGGCCTGCTGCTTTTCTTTTTTCACCCTGATAGATCAGTCCTTTTAGTATTTTATGTAAAGCTACAAAAACACATGTAAATCTTTTGTCATCCCCTATTCTGCTCAAAGCTATTGAAATAAAAATCTCCTTTTACTTTAGTGTTCTTAGCATTTTTTGGAAAATATTTAAATTATTGGGAAATTCCTTATATTATCTTTTTTTTTTGTATTTGGTAAAGCTTGATAGAGCTCCCTGCATATGAATATAATAAATAATGGCAAGAAGACTTAAAAATTGCTTTATTTAATTTCACGTTATTTTTCTTAAGTACTATGGTGTTCTAAGCATCTCTATGTCGGGAAGGAGTTGGCCCGTTTTTATTTCCCTTTTATTGAGAATTTTTGTTTTGCATTTAACCCTTGTGTTACAAAGTAGCAGGCTTCACTGCCTAAAAATCACCTAGAAGTGGGTTACAATGTAGTGTTACTAGCACCATACTAGTGGAGTAGCACCTGAGTACAATGGAGAAAGCAGTCCTATCACCATTATACAAGAGTTTCCCTAGACTGAATAGATTTTCTAATGCAGGATTTGGCAGCCATGTAAAATTTGCTCACACAACAAAAATAGTGTGCCTTTTTTTTTTTTTTAAAGATTTTATCTGAGAGCAAACATAAGCAGGATCAGAGGCAGTGGGAGAAGCAGACTCCTCACTGAGCAAGGGAGCCCCATGCGGGGCTCATTCCTAGGATTCCAGGATCATGACCTGAGCCAAAGGCAGACACTTAACTGACTAACATATCCAGGCACCCCAGTAGTGTGCCTGTTCTGATCATAGTTTCATTTTATGAGTCAATTTCTGTTATTGTAATTCCACCATAAGCAATAACATGGTTAATAACAAAGGGGATTAAGGCAGGTAGCCTTACTCCATCCCTTTCCGATAACATACACTTTTTTTTTTCTAAGCTTTTTCCAGGCAAGCAATGGGAAGGGTACAGAGTAGGGAGGAGGCTACAACTCCTTTTAATTCCCTTATCAGTTTTTTATTCCATATCTCACAGATTAATGTAGAGTACAGGGGCTATGTCCATTGTACCTGGTATAAGAAGTTCATGTAAAGCATAGGGAAGAGGGAGGATATTTTTGATAATAGTAGCTTCAGAGCTTTACCATAGGAGGAGCTGATGAATAATAATTTGACTGGGATGAGGGGTTTTGTTGACAAGATACCCAAGGTACTACCATTGTTTAAATTGCTGATTTTGCCCATAAAATATGCAGAATTTTGCCCAGGTTCCTAAATTCAGTGAATAACATGTTTCTGGGATGGACACAGTAATTATTATTGGCTGATTTCCTGTACCCAGTCTAAAAGCTTCCTTAATTATGTAAGCAAGTTATTTTGGTAAATATGTAGAAGAAACAAAGATGGAGAATGTATCTCTTAAATTATTGGAAATGATATATTAGAAGATAAGATGTGTTTAGTGGATTGAATTTTAATATCTAAATGCCTTTTAAGCAATACTTTTGTTTTTAATTAACATTGTAATTTGGTAACTCTTACTATTTCTCAATTACTAATTTTTGTTTTCTTCTAGGGGCCACATTATCTTAGTTCCAGAATTTAGTCTTCCTCTGGAATACTATCTAATCCCCTTCCTGATCATAGTGGGCATCTGTCTCATCTTGATAGTCATTTTCATGGTAGGTAAATTAATGTTAAATATATTTTTAAAAATAATATGGATGGTTCTAAAAAACATTGTATTGGGAGCCTGCTTCTCCCTCTGACTCTGCCTGCTACTCTGTCTGCCTGTGCTCGCTCTCGCTTGCTCTCTCTCTGACAAATAAATAAAATCTTAAAAAAAAAAACAAAAAAAACATTGTATTGAGTGAGAGCAGACTTACATAAAGGGGTACATATTGTATGAGTCCATTTATATGATTGGGTCTAGAAAAGGTGAAGATAATCTGGGTAGAAAAATCCTAACAGTGATTACTTCTAGGGGTGCTAGGAAGAGGGAGTGAGGAATTTACTGAGAAGGGTATGAGGGAACTTTTGAGGGGGTAAGTCATATTCTGTATCTTGACAAAGGTTGCACAAACGTCTGTACACTTAAATTTTTTGCATGTCTTTGTATATAAATTTTACCTAAGGAAAAAAATACTGTAAAAGAAATACTAAGCTCTAACTAATGATACATATGCTAAAGTATTTGGGGAGACATATATTGATGATCTGCAACTTACTTTGAAATGCATTATAAAAACAATGAGAGAAAGAGGTGTTTTTGGGGCACCTGGGTGACTCAGTTGGTTAAGCGGCTGCCTTTGGCTCAGGTCATGATATCAGAGTTCTGGGATCGAGCCCTGCTCAGCAGAGGGCTTCTCCCTCTGACTCTGCTTGCCACTCTCTCTCTCTCTGTCAAATAAATAAATAAAATCTAAAAAAGCATTTTTTAAAAAAAGAGGTGTTTTGATGGGTAAATAGAGGGATGGAAAGGTGATTAAAAGTGTAGTACAATGTTAATTATGGAATCTAGGTGATGGGTATATGGATATTCTAAAATTTCTTCAATTCTTCTCTGATTTGAAAGTTTTCATATCAAAATGTAAAGAATACTATGAGTGCTGAGGTTAAAGGTGATGACACATTATCTATAACATGGTTACTACAGTATGGTCCCGGGACTTTTAATGGGACTTTGAAGTCAGAATTATTTTCATAATAATGCTAAGATATTATTTGCCTTTGTCACCCTCAGTCTCTCAGTGTTTAAAGTGGAAGTTTCTAAAAACTATATGATTTGTGATATAAAAACAAATTGAAGGCAGAAGCAGAGAAGAGAAGACCTCTGTATTAAGATAGATACTAAAAGAGAATTGCAGGGGCACCCTGGGTGGCTCAGTTAGTTAAACGTCTGCCTTCAACTCAGGTCATGATCCCAGGGTCCTGGGATCGAGCCCACTGTCGGACTCCCTGCTCAGTGGGGAGCCTGCTTCTCCCCCTTCTTGTGTTCTCTCTCTCAACTTAATAAATCTTCTAAAAAATTTTTTTAAAAAATTTAAAAAATAGAATTGCCTCCATAAAAAACAATCCCAGGAGTCTCACTTTATTTTTTATAAAGAATATTTATAATAACATTCAATCAGTTTATTATTATATGAACATTACAGGTTAGAGATTAAATGCCATTTTGGAATGTTCAATCTTTCTGTGATGCTGTGGATTTCTTTTCATTTATTTAGATCTTCTATATTCATTTGTTTAATAATTTTTTTCTGTAAACATTTTGCACGTCTTTTGTTAGACATTTTTTTTTAAAGATTGTATTTATTTATTAGCACATGCAGGTGGGAGGCGTAGAGGGAGAAGCAGACTCCCCATGGAGCAGGGAACCCAATGTGGGACTCCATCCTTGGACCCGGGATCATGACCTGGGCCGAAGGCAGATGCTTAACTGATTGAGCTACATAAGCACCCCTTTAGTTAGACTTTTGAAATTGCATTTTGTAAGTGGAAGTGGTGTTATTAGGATATAAGAACATTATGGATTTTTTCAAAGCAAACTTTTGATTTTTGAATAATGTTAAGATTTACAAAAAAATTTCAAAAAAAAGTGTTCTTGTACATTTCCTCATCTAGTTTCCCCACTTTACATTATCGTGGTCCATTTGTTTAAACTAAGAAACTAACATTGGTACATTATTAGTAATTGAACTCCAGACTTTGTATAGATTTCATCAGTTTTTCCATTAATGTTGTCTTTCTGTTCCAGGATCCAAAACAAAAATCCTGTTCCAGGATTCCAAATAAAAACTATTTTATTTAGTTAGTATGTATTCCCAGGCTCCTCTGTTCTCTGATAGTCTTATATATATTATTTGGAATTCTTTTGTGAAAAAGATGTATCTATCTCTTCTTGGCATTTATTTATTTATTCAATCATTTATTTATATTAATGTGTACTCCTGTATATTTATTTTATACCTTGGTTTATAATCCAGTGCCATTTTATTTATGTTCAAATTTTGACCTTTGGCCGTGGAAAGCTCTGTCAAGCTAGGTCATGTGTCCCTTTCATTTGATCCATCCTTTAGTTTTTCTAAGCACTTCTTTTGTATCTGGTACAGTAAGAAGCTTCAGATTCATCTTATATTTTCTTGCTCCACCCCTAAAATTAGACATTTCTCCAAGGAACCCTGGTTTCTTTTATTGAAGAGTTATATTTAGAAACCAAGATTTAGACACTGGACATCATTTTTATATATTAATCTTGTATCTACAAACTTGCTGAATTCTACTCTGGTAATTTGAACTTATTGAGTCCCTTAGGTTTTTAGTGTAGAAAATAGAATAGAAAGAATAACCAAAAAATGCCCTTGGCAGAGTATGAGTAGATGTAAATACCCTTAAATCAATAAAGATTATTGACTAAAAACTAAAAATGAATATCATTAAATGGTTAATTTATTAGAAGACTTCTTGAAAGCAGAAACAACAAAAAAATGCTACTTATTGTTGAACCTCCTATTTAACATTATGCTGTCCTTTCTGGTAAACTGAGAAAAAAAGACTGTATAAGGATTAGAAATAAAAATTTTCTTTTTCCTTATTTAATGATGAATGGGTGCTGAATTATATATCTTTTACCTGTTGTAATGATCATTGTTTTTTTTCTCTTTTACTCTATGTGGGATTAAATTATTTTGTAAATTTTAAAATCCTTGTATTTGATTATCATGTATAAATTTTGTCTTTACATTTTGGATTACTCTGATTTCTAATATGGACCATTTAGTTCTACACTTTTACATAGATGCAAAAATCCAAAATAAAATATTAGCATTCTGAATGTCTGGGTAAGGGAAAGTTTTAGTATTATGGGACCAGAATAATCTTTTTTATTTTTAATGGAATTATTTCATTTTGGTTTTTTAGGGAGGGAGGGAGATAGGATTGAGAGAGGAGGGGGAGAGGGAGAGACCCTTAAGCCAATTCTATACCCAGCAGGGCTCAGTCTCACAACCCTGAGATCATAACCTGAGCCGAAATCAAGAGTTGGATGTTAACTTACTGAGCCACCTAGGCACTCCTAGAATAGTCTTCACATCAAACTGGACAATCCATTAGCACATGGAGCGGGTGCTATAGAAAAAAGTATGACAAGTCCTCAAAAAATTAAACAAATTATCATATCCAGCAATTCCACTTTGGGTATGTAACCAAAAGATTTGAAGACAGAGTTGGACAGATATTTGTACACCTTTGTTCATAATAGCATTATTTCCAATACCCAAAGGTGGAAGCAACCAAATTGTCCATCAGTGCATGAACAAAATGGGTTTTCAGATAAACAAAATGTGGTATAGACATACAATGGAATGTTAGCTTCAAAAAGGAAGAGAATTCTAATACATGTACAATGTGGACGAACCTTAAAGACATGCTCACTTGAAAAAAGCTAGTCATGAAAGAACCAGTACTGTACAATTTTATTTATATGGGATACCTAGAGTAGTCAGATTCAGAGACAGAAAGTAGAATGGTAGTTGCCACGGGCTATAGGGAGGGTAGGGTAGGGAATTACTGTTTAATGAGTACAGGGTTTCAGTTTTGCAAGATGAAAAGAGTTTTATGAATATATGGCAGTGATGGTAGCACAGTAATGTGAATGTACTTAATGCCACAGAACTGTAACTTAAAAATGGTTAAGATAGTAAGTTTAGTATTATTTTACCATACAGTTGATCCTTGTGCAACATGGGTTTGAACAGCATGGGTCCACTTAAAAGCAGTTACAAATAAGTAACTAGACCCATAATACTAATAACCCTTATTTTCTGTTTCCTAAAATAGTTTTTGATAGAGTTGGGATTATATATCAGTTTTTGGTGAAGGTTGTTTACAAAATAATCTAGGTCTGTTGACTTTTCTCATAGTCATCTGGACATTCAGATAGATGGTTGTCTTTTTCTACTACCACGCCCAGTGTGGAGCTTGATGCAGGGCTCGATCTCACAGCCCTGAGATCATGACCTGAGCTGAAATCAAGAGTCAGATGCTTATCTGACCGAGCCACCCAGGTACCCCCTAAATTATATTTTTAAGAAATTGTCTATTTTATCTGTTTTCAAGTGCCTTGTCTGGAATCAAGTGCCACTCACATAACAATTTAAAGAGAGTTTCTGTTTTTTAAAGAGAATTTACACTATATGTGAAATGAGTTCTCTTTATTCATATTTGTCCATGCCTTTCACAGTGTTATCAGAAGTTTACCTGTTTTGTCTTTCAAAGAAGTAGACCTTGAGTATTTTCTCTTATTCCTTTCATTCAACAAGTATTTTGCATCTATGATGCACTGCTTTGGGGTGCAAAGATTCATCAGTGAACCAAATAGGTAAAAATGCCTTGTGTAAAGTAGCCTAGATTCTGGTAGAAGTTACATTCTAAAGTCTTCACTTTCATCCTTTTTTTTTTTTTCTCTATCTCCTGAATTTCTGCTTTTTATTTTTTTCATTAGTTTCAGAGGTAGAATTTGGTGATTCATCAGTTGCGTATAACAGCTGGTGCTCATTACAAATGCCCTCCTTAATGCCCATCACCCAACTATCCCTTCCATTTCCCTTCTCCCCTCCATCCACCCACATTTTGTTTCCAAGAGTACAGCATCTCTTATGGTTTGCCTCACTCTGAATTTTCCATCTTATTTTATTTTTTCTTCACTACTCCTATGTTCATCTGTTTTGTTTCTTAAATTCCATGTATGTGTGAAATCATATGGTATTTGTCTTTCTCTGACTGACTTATTTCACTTAGCATAATACCTTCTAGTTTCATCTGTGTTGTTGCCAATGACAAGATTTTATTCTTTTTGATGGCAGAGTAATATTGAGGTCTGTGTGTGTGTGTGTGTGTGTGTGTATACACATATATATTCCATCTTCTTTATCCAATCATCTGTTGATAGACATCTGGGCTCTTTCCTTATTTTGGCTATTGTGGACATTGGGGTGCAGGTTCCCTTCATATCATTATGTTTGTATCCTATGGATAAAATCCTATCCTATGGATAAAAACCTAGTAGTGCCAATGCTGGATCATAGGGTACCTCTGTTTTTAACTTTTTTGGGAACCTCCCTACTGATTTCCAGAGTGGCTGCACCAGTTTGCATTTCCACCAAGAGTTTAAGAGGGTTCTCCTTTCTCCACATCCTCTCCAGCACTTCCTCTCACTCCTTCATGTCCTCATCCTTTTCCCAGCCCCATCCCTAGGCACAGATCAGCTTTTGGTCACTATAGATTAGTTTGCATTTTTTTCAGCTTTATACACATAGAATTATATATTATGTACTCTTCTGTGTCTGTCTTCTTTCTCTCAGGATATTTTGAGATTCATATATTGGGTATATTGACTTTTTTTTTTTTAACCCAGTTCTGTTTGATTGTATAAATAAATCACAGTTTTGTTTATCCATTTACCTTTTTATAGGCATTAGGGTTGTTTCTGGTTTTTGGATATTACAATGACATAGACATTTGTGTACAGGTTGTTATATTGATTCATACTTTCATTTCTATTGGGTACATATAAGTAGAAGTGGGGTGATTGAGTCGTATGGTAAATGTGTGTTTAAAGTTATAAAAACCATCAGCATTCCAAAGTGGTTATAACAGTAGTGTATCATGATGACAGTTCCTCCACTTCGTTGCCAACACTTGATATAGTTCGTCTTTTTAATTTTAGTCGTTCTCATAGGTGTATAGTGGCATTTGTGATTTGAATTGACATTTCTCCTTGACTAATTATGTTGAGTATCTCTTCCAGTGCTTATTTGCCATGCATTTGTCTTCTTGGTAAACTGTTTATTCAAATATTTTGTCCATTTGTTTTCTGTTGGGTTGGTTGTTTTTTATTATTGTTTTTGAGTTCTTCATAAATTCTCATACAAATCTCTTATCAAATATGGAATTTGCAAGTATTTTTTCTCATTCTGTGGTTTGTCTTTTATTTTTTAAGTGTGTTTTGAGGATAGAAGTCCTTATTGACACAGTCAAACTTATCACAATTTTCTTTTTATGGATGTCACTTTTGGTATTTGGCTCTGTCCTGTAGACTTCCTTTGCATTCTTGCAAGCACAGTCACTTATATTTGAAAATATTTTGTATATTTTATCCAGCATTCCTGAGTATTCATAGTACAGGTGTTCTATAATACTTCTATTCAGTTTGCTGCTACAACTGAAAGTGCAGTGACTAATAAATGTATGTTTGAAAATTTTATTAGTTTGTAACTTATAGGAATTCAACTCTGCCTTCTTGATCCAGTGGAGTCTTTGTAACTTGTGGTCTATCATTTATATTTGCAAACAAATAGTTCTATGTTATTTATAATGTTTCTATTAGAGTAGATAAAGATAACTTCGGTGAATGATTAAAAACTCAAAGGATAATTTGAGGTAAACTACTTATGTAATTAGTGCTTCAATTAATGATATTGCAATTAGGGCTTAAGTAAATTGAATTGATTTGCAGCAGCTATCCAGAAACATGTCTATTATTGTAATGGCTGTTTTCCATTTGCATGTTTAATGTCTGATTTCTTTTTTTTCTTTATCTTTAGATCACAAAATTCGTCCAGGACAGACATAGAGCTAGAAGAAACAGACTTCGTAAAGATCAACTTAAGAAACTCCCCGTACATAAATTCAAAAAAGGTCAAGTGAATATTTTAATTTTCTAAATAATCACCATTTGTTTATTTAAGAATCCATGATGACCTCATTCTAATACTACCTGCTGAGTCCTTGCCACATACTATGCCTAATACTTTGTTAATAGTGAGTGAATGTGGAAAATGGGGTTTTTTTTGCTGTGGTATATGCTGGTGAAGGCAAGAAGGGGGTAAATGGTCGGCAGAGAATTTACAAACAATAACAAAACTGACCTAAATGCTTTTTATTATCACCATCTGTCAGCAGTTCTCAACCTAAATGGATAAAATACTTCTGTGCATTAATATGATCTACTCCCACTAATCCTCCTTCTCTCTCCCACCATATATCACTATTTAACTAAATACAAAGTTAATAGTTACGTTAACTAAATACACATGTGGCTATTATAGGTCAGTATATTTTAAATATATCGTCTCATTTAATTTTTCATATTTCTATGAAATGGATACTTTAATGGGCATTATGGATGAGGAAATAGAGGATCAGAGAGACAAAAAACTTTAATGTCACACAGCCAGTCCTGATAGAGCTGGGGAGGGGTCTAATAATCTAGTCAATATAATTTCTCCTACCTATGCTATAGTACATGCTTATTAAATCCTTTTGGCTAGTAATCCCAGACTTTTCAATTCCATATACCATGAAAAGTATTCTGTTTTTTAATTCAGAAAAAAATGAATAGAAAGGAGAAATGGGGAAGGCATTAGAATTTAGTTCTGCCAAAATTTTATTTTCCAAGTAATAATGTGTTTTAAAAACCTTCCATTTATAATAACTGTTATTTGATTAAAAATATAACATTAACAAAAAAAATAGGAAAAGCCACATGTTAAAAGGAATAAACAGACACATTTATAAAAATGTACTGCACTGTCCTCATTCACTGTGGAGTACATAAAAGTTATTCACAGGCCAGAAGTGGTTTAAGAACTGGTTTTAGGAATCACTTTTTTAAACTCCATTTTGTGTTTATTTTTATGCTTCCTAAACCCAGAAAAAAAGTTTAGAAAGGTGGTATTATCTTAGCATACATAGTTGGTTTTTTATCTGAGTAAGATGAGTAGCCATTATAGGATTTTGAGTGGGGGGAGAAGGTAATATGTAATTAAATGTTAAAAGGGTCTTTCGGGGGCGCCTGGGTGATTCAGTGGGTTAAGCCTCTGCTTTCGGCTAAGGTCATGGTCTCAGGGTCCTGGGATCGAGCTCCGCATCTGGCTCTCTGCTCAGCGGGGAGTCTGCTTCCTCCTCTCTCTCTCTGTGCCCACCTCTCTGCCTACTTGTGATCTCTGTCTGTCAAATAAATAAATAAAATCTTTAAACAAAACAAAGCAAAGCAAAACAAAAAAAGGGTCTTTATGCTGCTAAGAGTAGGGTGTAGAGGGTCAAGGGTATGTATACATAGAGAGACCAGATAAGAGGCCATTGCAATAATCCAAGTGAGGTATGAATGTGGGTTAGACTGAGTGGTAGCAGTGGAGGAGGTGAAGAAAATCTTAAATTCCTAAAATTTAAATTAAATTTAAATTAAAAGAAAATCTTAAATTCATATGTTTGGAAGATGGAATACACTGTATTTATTAATGGACTAGTTGGGGGAGAGAAAACAGGGATGACACCAGAGTTTTTGGTTTTAGCAATGGCATTGCCTTAAAATAGAGATAAGGATGGTTAATAAGGGTGGAGTGGTTTTGGGGGGAAAATTGGGCAAGTAAGTTTTGGACCTATGGAATCTCAGATGTCTTATAGACATTATAAATGAGTCTAGAGTTTAAGAGACAGATCTGAACTGGAGGTGTTGCATAAACATGTATTTAAATCATGAGTCTTGAATGATGGTACCAAGAGAATGAGTATAGGTGTATGGAAAAATACCAAAGACATATTTGGGACATTCTAACATTAAGGAAGAAGAGGAATCAGCTAGCAGTGGAGACGGAGCAGGAATAGCCAGTTATATAAGGGGAAAATCAGAAGAGTGCGCTTTACCAAAAACCAAAGTGATGCAAATCTGTGGAAGAGCGAAAAGTGATATAACCTGTGTGACAAGCTCCTGATAAATAAGGAAGATGAAGCCAACAGTTGGCCATTAGAAGTTATTATCTTGATGAGCAGTTTTGACAGGAAAAAACCCGAGACTGTGGTGGGTTTAGGAGAGAATGGAAGGAGAAGGATCAGAGCCAGTAACTGCAGACAACTTTAAACAGAAATTTAACTAAAAGTGGAAGAAATGTGGTAGCAGTTGGTAGAGATGTTGGGTTAAGAAATAACAGCACGTTTACTGAAGGAAATTGATGACATGAGTGACAGATGGGAGAGTAGCTGTCATCCTGTCTTTGAGAAGGCAAGAAGGAATGGGATCTGGTATACAAATAGGTGGACTAGCCTTAGGATGGTAGCATGGAGAGCTGAGCCCTGATGGAAGTTAGAATATGTGGGTGTAAAATTCTGGGACATGGGTATTTATGGTGGTAGGTCTGTGGAAATTTCCTTTACTTCCATTTTTCTCAGGGAAGTGGGAAACAATAATTAACTGAAGATGAGGATGGGAGGGGAGATGCTGGAGGTTTCAGAACAGAAAGGTATAAAATATTTCTAGGAGTATAATTGTGCAGATGGACCAGGGAAATATAATATGATAACCTGACAGCCCAAACCTCTCTGTCGGGTTTATGGTTATGAACCAGTCAACATATTTATGTTTTTCTCTAGCTGTATTCATCTGTGTGGACTGGTGTTTTATCCTTATTATCCTGTTTTTTTTTTTAATGTGAAGTATAACATGTATACAAAAAACATCTAAGATACATATTTCTGGAACCATCTAGTTCAAGAAACAGAACATGATTGGTGCACCAGAAACTACTGTTTATTTACCCTTCTGGATCACAATACTTTCCTCACTGGAATTAGTCATTCAGGCTTATGATAATTATTTCATTGTCTTTCTATTGGGTTTTACCACCTGTATATTCATTCCAAAATAATATGATTGAATTTTTTCCCATTTTTGAATTACATTTTTTTAAAGTTTTCAATCGCCCATTGTTCATCATGACAAGTGCCCTTCTGAATTCCCATCACCTATTTCACCCATCTCCCCACCAAACTCCCCTCTGGTTAACCCTCTGTTTGTTCTCTATAGTTAGGAGTCTGTTTCTTGGTTTGCCTTTCTCTCTTTTCCCCACCTTTGCTCGTTTGTTTTGTAAATTCCATCTGTGAGTGAAATCATACAGTATTGGTCTTTCTCTGACTTCTTTCGCTTAGCATTATGCTCTCTAGCTCCATCTGTGTTGTTGCAAAAGGCAAGATTTCGTTCTTTTCTATGGCTGAATAGTATTTCATTGTATATCTATATCACATTTTCTTAATCCATTTATTAATGGACAGTTGGACAGTTGGACAGCTTCCATATCTTGGTTGGTGTTAATAATGTTGCTAAAAACATTGGGGTGCATGTATCCCTTTGAATTAGTGTTTTTGTCTTCTTTGGATTAATATCCATTAGTCTGAGTGCTGGATTTAGGGTAGCTCTATTTTTAACTTTTTGAGGAAACTCCATACTGTTTTCCAGAGTGGCTGCACCAGTTTGCATTCCCACTATTAGTGCAACAGGGTTCCTGTTGCTCTACATCCTCTCAAACACCTGTTGCTTCTTGTGTTGTTGAGTTTAACCATTCTGACAGGTGTAAAGTGATATCTCATTACTTTTGACTTGCATTTCTCTGATGATAAGTGATGTTGAGGATTTTTCATTTATCTGTTGGTGATCTGTATATCTTTTTTGGAGGAATGTCTGTTCATGTATTCTGCCCATTTTTAATTGGATTATTTGGTTTTGGGACATTGAGGGGGTTTTTTGGATTTGGTTTTTTTTTTAATAGTGGACATTGAGTTTTTATAAGTTCTTTATATACTTTGGATATTAACCCTTTATTGGATATGCCATTTGCAAATATCTTCTTCCATTTAGTAGATTGCCTTTTAGCTTTGTTGATTCCTTCGCTGTGCAGAAGCTTTTTGATTTTATTATACCCCAATAGATTATTTTTGCTTCTGTTTCCTTTGCCTCAGGAGACGTATCTAGGAAAACATTTCTATAGCCAATGTCAGAGAAATTACTCCCTGTATTCTCTTCTAGGATTTTTATGGTTTCAGGTCTTACATTTAGGTCCTTAATTCATTTTGAGTTTATTTTTGTGTATGATGTAAGAAAGTGATCCAATTCCATTCTTTTGCATGAGGCTGTCCCAGTTTTCCCAACACCATTTGTTGAAGAGACTGTCTTTTTCTCATTGGATGTTTTTGTTTCCTTTGCAAAAGGTTAATTGACCATATAATCATCGTTTTATTTCTGGGTTTATTTCCATTCCATTCTGTTGATCTATGTGTCTGTTTTTGTGCCAGTACCGTACTGTTTTGATTACTACAGCTTTGTAGTACCCACAGCTTTGTGCTATATCTTGAAATTCAGGATTATTGTACCTCCAGGTTTGTTATTCTTTTTCAAGATTCCTTTGGCTTTTGGGGTGTTTTTGTGGTTGCATACAAATTTTAGGATTGTTTGTTCTAGTTTTGTGAAAAGTGCTGTTGGTATTTTGATAGGGATTACATTAAATAATAGATTGGATGGTATGGACATTATAACAATATTTGTTGTTCCAATTCATGAGCATGGAATATCTTGCCATTTCTTTGTGTCATCTTCAATCTTTTAAAATCAATATTTTATAGTTTTCAGAGTAAGGTCTTTCTCCTTCTGGGTTAAGATTGTTCCTAGGTATTTTATTTTGGGTGCAGTTGTAAATGGGATTATTTTCTTAATTTCTCTTTCTACAGCTTCATTATTAGTATATAGAAATGCAATGGATTTCTGTATATTGATTTTTTTTTAAAGATTTTTATTTATTTATTTGACAAACAGAGATCACAAGTAGAGAGGCAGGCACAGAGAGAGGGAAGCGGGCCCCCCGCTGAGCAGAGAGCCCAATGCAGGGCTTGATCCCAGGACCCCGGGATCATGACCTGAGCCGAAGGCAGAGGCCCAACCCACTGAGCCACCCAGGCGCCCCTGTATATTGATTTTCTATCTTGCAACCTTACTGAATTCATTTATTCTAGTAGATTTTTGGTGGAGTCTTAGGGTTCTCTGTGTAATAGTATCATGTCATCTGCAAATAGTTAAAGTTTTACTTCTTTCTTACCAATTTGGATGTCTTTTATTTCTCTTTGTTATCCTAGCTGTGGTTAGGACTTCTAGTAAAATGTTGAATAAAAGTAGTGAGAATGGACATCCTTGTGGACACCCCTTTTCCCTGTTATATATGATGTTAGTTGTGGGTTTTTCATATTTGGCCTTTAATTTGTTGGTGTATGTTCCCTCTGAACCCTGAACCTACTTTGTTGAGGATTTTTTTTTTTTTTTATCATGAATGGATGTTGTATTTTGTCATGACTTTTCTGCGTGAAAAATTGAAGTCATCATATAGTTTTTAATCCATGATACAGTTTTCTGCATGAAATATTGAAATCATCATATATTTTTTATCCTTTTATTTTTTAGTTTTTTAAAGATTTTATTTATTTATTTGACAGAGATCACAAGTAGGAAGAGAGGCAGGCAGAGAGAGAGAGAGAGGAGGAAGCAGGCTTCCTGCCGAGCAGAGAGCCTGATTCGGGACTCGATCCCAGGACCCTGAGATCATGACCTGAGCCGACAGCAGAGGCTTAACCCACTGAGCCACCCAGGCACCCAATTCTTTTATTGATATGATATAACAAGTTGGCTGATTTGTGAATATTGAGCCACCTTTGCATCCTGGGAATAAATCCCACTTGATCATGGAGAATGATTTTATTTTAATATATGTTGGATTTGGTTTGCTAATATTTTTTTTTTTAAAGATTTTATTTATTTGACAGAAATCACAAGTTGGTTTGCTAATATTTTTGTTGCAGATTTTAATATCTGTGTTCATCAGAGATACTGGCCTATAGTTCTCTTTTTTTGTGGTGTCTTTAACTGGTTTTGGTATCAGGATAATTCTGACCTCACAAAATGAAAAATTTGGAAGCTTTTCTTCCTTTTTTATTTTTTGGAATAGTTTGATAAGAATTGGGTATTAACTGTTCTTCAAAAAGTTTCATAGGGGACTTGAGTGGTACAGTCAATTAAGTGGCCGATTCTTCGTTTTTGCTCAGGTTGTGATCTCAGGGTCATGAGATTGAGTCCCATGTCTAGCTTTGCATTCATTGCAGAATCTCTTTGAGACTCTTTCTCTCCTCTTCAAATAAATCTTAAAATGAAATAAAATGTTTTTTAGAATTCACCTGTGAAGCCATCTGGTTCTGGACTTTGGCTTGTTGGGAGTTTTTGATTACTAATTCCATTCCATTCCTGTTAATCGCTTTGTTCACATTTTCTTTTTCTTCCTCATTTTGGAAGACTTTATGTTTCTAGGAATTCATCTGTTCTAGGTTATCCAATTTGTTGGCATATACTTTTTCATAATATTCTCTTATGACCCTTTGTATTTCTGTGGTTTCGGTTGTTATTTCTCCTCTATCATTTCTGTTTTTGAGTCCTCTCTCTCTTTGATGAGTCTGTCTAAAGGTTTATCAGAACCAACTCCTGGTTTAAAATGTTTGGATGATTTATCCATTCATGTAAGTGGGGTGTTAAAGTCACCTGTTATTGTTTTACTATCAATTAGTTCCCTTTATGTTTTTATTAGCTGCTTTGTGTATTTGGGTGGTCCCATGCTGGATGCATAACTATTTACAATTGTTGAATATTCTTGTTGGATTGTTCCCTTTATAATGATATAGTGTCCTTTGTCCCTTGTTACAGTCTTTGTTTTAAAGTCTATTTTTAAATAGACTAAGTCTAATTAAGTCTAATTTTAAAGGCTCCAAATATTGTTACCTTGGCTTTTTTTTCACTTCCATTTGCATGGTAAATACTTTTCCATCCTATTTCTTTCCATCTACATGCATCTTTAGGTCTGAAGTGAGTCTTTTGTAGGCAGCATATAGATGGGTTTTGCTTTTTATCCATTCTGTCACTTTTGGATTGGTGTGTTTAGTCCATTTATAGTCAAAGTAATTATTGATAGGTAGGTACTTACTGCCATTTTGTTACTTGTTTTATGGTTGTTTTTATAATTCTTCTCTTTTTTGTTCTCTTCTCTCACAGATGGCTAGTTTAGTGATATATTTGGGTTTCTTTATTTTTTGCATACCACTTACTGATTTATGATTTGTGGTTATCATTAGGTTTGTATATAATATCTTTTGCATATAGCAATCTATATTAAGTTTCTGACTGCTTAAGTTTCAACCCATTCTTTACTCCTTCCTCTTCTGTACTCCTATACTTTTTTTAGGTATATGGTATCAAAATTTACATCCTTTTATTTTCTGAATCTCTTGACTGATTTTTGTAGACACACTCCTACTTATGATCTTTCCACTCAAAGGGTTCCTTTAACATTTCTCATAGCACTGGTTTAATGGTGATGACTTCCTTTAGCTTCTGTTTATCTAGGAAACCATTTCTCTCCTTCTCTTCTGAAAGATAGCCATGCTGGATAGAGTATTCTTGGCTGGAGTTTTGTTTTGTTTTGTTTTGTTTCCCTTCTTTCAGCTCTTTGAATATATCATGCCACTCTGTTCTGGCCTGCAAAGTTTCTGGTGAAAAATCTGTTGGTAGCCTTATTGGATTTCCCTTGTTTATAACTGTTCTCACTTGCTGCTTTTAAAACTCTCTTTATCCCTACTTTTTACCATTTTAATTACTGTGTGTCTTGGTGTGGACCTCCTTAGGTTGATTTTGTTGGGGGCTCACTTTGCTTCTCGGGTCTGGATTTCTGTTTCCCTCCCTGGAATTGGGGCAACTTTCAGCTAGTATTCCTTCCTTCCTTCCTTCTTCTCTCCCTCCCTCCTTCCTTCCTGTTTTTCTTTAAAGATTTTATTTATTTATTTGACAGAGTGTGCACAAGCAGGGGGAGTGACAGGCAGAGAGGGAGAAGCATGAGCAGGGAGCCTGATGGGGAACCCGATCCCAGAATCCTGGGATCATGACCTGAGCTGAAGGTAGACACTTAACTGATTGAGCCACTCAGGCACCCTCAGCTAGTATTTCCTCAAGTAAGTTATCTTCTTCCTTTTCTTTCTCTTCTTCTGTGATCCCTATAATGCAAATTGATGGAGTCACTGAATTCCTTAAATCTATTTTCAGTTTTTATTATTTTTTCTCTCTTCATCTTGATTGCTTTCCATTATTCTATCTTCCAGGTCACTGATCCATTTTTCTGCTTCCTGTAGTCTACTGTTTATTCCCTCTTGTGTATTTTCAGTTATTGAGTTCTTCGTCTCTGATTGGTTATTTTTTATATTCTCTCTTTGTTGAGAGTCTCACTGAGGTCCTCTACTCTTGTCTCAAGTCGCATGAGTATTTTTATGACCTTTACTTTAAATTCTCTATTAGGCATATTACATATCTCTGTTTTGTTTGCTTTGATTTTTGTCCTTTTCTTTCACTGGGGACATAGTCCCCTGTCTCCTCATTTTTTCTATCTCTGCATCTGTTTCTGTGTGTCTCCTGCTCTTGGAAGTAGTGGCCTTCTGAAGAAGTGGTTCTGTAGCGCCCTGCAGTGCAGTGTCTCCTGTTCACCAGAACTGGGTGCTTCAGGGGTGTTTGCAATGTATGTTATGTGTGCCCCACTGTTGTGGCTGAGCTGCTTCTGCCTTTAGTCCCATTATCTGCAATGGCTCTCTGCCCATTCTGGGGAGGGTCTGGTCCCTGTGTTGTTAGTGGGCCAGTCTGAGGCCACCTTTGGCTTGAACTGAGACCAGGCATTCTCCAGAGGTGCAGTAGCATGTAACTTCAGGGCATTGTCCGTGTGTTGTCCCCCGAGAAGCTTTTGTTAGTGGGTGGGGCCTGCAGTCAGACCAGATATCTGCCCTCAGCCCACTGCTGGGGTAGAGTTGGAATAGTGTGTGTGGTTATCTTTCCCTCTCCCTGGGGGCAGGAGTCACTTTGGAGTGGTGCTGGTTCCTGTTGGCCCTGCTTTGTGGCACTACTTTGGATGGCCTCCAGCCTAGGGCATATTGGAGAAGGCAGGTCTATAGGAGAATGCAAGGGTAGGGCACACTGTTAGCAAGTTAGGAGGGAAATATTGGTGCTACACTGATTCCCACAGGTGTCCATGTGTCTAGGCTCAGGGGTGATGGAAAGAAATGAGGGCCTTCCGGCTCCTTTGTTCCTGGAGAAGTTTCCCATCCAGTATGCATTCTAAAATTGTTAACCAAATCCTCCTCCTGTATACCCCACGCATTTTTTTTTCCCCCAAACTAATGCTTCTATGCTATATCTCTGTGGGGCTGTTTCTTGTGCTGTCTCTTTAAGGGTGCGGACTCCATTTCTTATCACCCTCCCTCAGCTTTCCTAGGGTGGAGACTGCTGATTTTTAAAGTTCCTGTTGTTAAGCTGATTTTAAGAACTCACAAAATTATGACCTTCTGGTTTTCATGCAGGTTTCCTGTGCCTGGAGTGCTTTTTATGAAGGTCTGGTTCTCTCCCCTTTCTGTACATATGGTGTTCCTCGCTGCCCTGGACAGTCCCATTTAGCTCCTGACATCATCTCCACCCTTCCTTCCCTTTTCAGTGTTGTCTCTACACTGAGTTATGGAAAGTCTGTTCTGCCAATCTTTAGGTCATTTTCTTGGTCATTTACACAAATGTAGGTGTTATCTAGTTGTCACCATGGAATGAGGTGACTTAGGTCCTTCTACTCTGCCATCTTCTCCATGGGATCCCCAGAAAGTCATTGCTTTTTATGGCTGAGTAATAGTCCATCGTGTGTTTCTACCACATTCTGTTTATCTAGTCATCTGTTAGTAGACATGTGGGTTGCTTCTACCTTTTGACTATTGTGAATAATGCTGCAGTGAAAATTTGTTGTAAAAGCATATGTTTGAGTTCCTAAATTCAGTTCTTTTGAATACATACCGAAGTGTTGTATTGCTGGGTCATTTGGAAATTCTGTGTGTAACTGCCCATATTGTCTTCTACAGCCGCTACACTATTTTACATTCCAAGCAGCAGTACAGTGTTCTGATTTCTGTATTTTTGAGTTAATTTTTATATATAGTGTGAGGTAGGGCTCCAAGATTTTTATATATATTGTGCATGGAAATGCAATAGTCTCAGCCCCATTTGTTGAAGAGAGTCTTTTGTTATTGAATGATGTTTCACCAGTCTCTTCTATTGGTCTGTATGTCTGTCCTTATGCCATTACTACATTGTTTTGATTACTTTAGATTTGCAGTATATTTTGAACTGGGAAATGAGTCCTACAACTTTTTTTCTTTTTCCAGACTGTTTCAGATATTTAGGATCCCTTGCAATTACATTTGAATTTGAGATCACATTTTCCATATCTTCAAAATAGGTTGTTGGAATTTTGATAGGGATTATATTGAATTCATAGATTGCTTAGAGTATTATTACCATCTTAATATAAGGCCTTTCAATTAATGAACATGGATAGTCTGTTTATTTAGGTCATCTTTAATTTCCTTCATTAGTGTCTTATATTTCTCAGTGTACAAGTCTTTCACTTCATTTGTTAAACATTTTCCTAGGTATTTTATTCTTTTAGATCTATTGCAAATGGAATTGATTTCTTAATTTCCTTTTTCGATTTTTCATTGCCAGTATATAGGAACCCAACTGATTTTTATATAATCTTGTAACCTTCAACTGCTGAATTTATTGACCCTATTAGCTTGCTTGCTTGCTTGCTTGCTTTTAAGATTTTATTTATTTATTTGAGAAAGCAAGTGAGAGCACAAGAAGGGAGAAGGACAGAGGAAGACTCCCTGTGGAGCGAGGAGCCCGATGCGGGGCTTGATCCCAGGACTCAGGGATCCTGACCTGAGCCAAAGGCAATCGCTTAACCAAGTGAGCCATGCAGGCACCCACTCTATTAGCTTTCTTATGGATTCTTTGGGATTTTCTATATATAGGGTCATGTCTTCTGTAAATAGATGTAGTTTTACTTTTTCTTTTCCAATGTGGGTTCCTTTGCTTTCTCGTCTAACTGCTCTAGTAGTAATGCTCTATGATAATGTTGAATAGCAGTGGTGAAAATGTGCATCCTTTTCTGTTCCTCATCTAAGAAGGAAAACTTTTGGTCATTCACCACTGAGTATGATACTAGTTGTGTGATTTTCAAAAATGCTCTTTATCATATTGATAGGTTCTCTTTTTTCTAGATTCATTTTTTTGGCATGTCCAGTTGTCCTGGCACCATTTGTTAAAAGGACTGTCCTTTCTCCTTTGCACTGTTGTTATCAAAGAGTGGTTGACTATATTTGACTATATTTGATCTGCTTCTAGTCATCTAGTCTGTCCTGTTTATATTTATTCTTCCACCAATTCCATACTATATTGATTATTGTAGCCATGTAAGTCTTGAAGTAGTGTAGTATTAGTCCTTCAGCTTTCTTCTTCTTCATTATTATGTTGGCTGTTCTGGCCTTTTGCCCTTCCATATAAACTTTTGAATAAGTTTGTCATATCCAAGAAAGAAAAAAAAAAGCTGGGGTTGGAGATTGCATTGAATCTATGATCTAGTTGGGAATCCCACTTTGGTCATGGTCTATATAATTTTTTCAAGCACTGTTGGATTCAATTTAATAATATTTTGTTGAGAAAATATCACCTGTGTTCATGAGAGAGAATAGTTTTACTTTCTTGTAATGTCTTTGGTTTTTGTATTAGGGCGATGCTAATTTCATAGAGTAAATTAGGAAGTATTCCCTCTGATTCTGTTTTCTGGAAGAAATTATAAAGACTTGATATCTCCTCTTTAAATGTTTGGTAGAATTCACCCATGCAACTATCTGGGTCTGATGCTTTCTGTTTTGGTATGTTATTAGTTATTGATTCATTTTTTTAAACAGTTATAAGTCTACTGAGACTGTTTCTTCTTGTTTGAGTTTTGTTAGATTCTTTCAAAGAATTGGTCCATTTTATTGCCATCAAATTTGTGGGGGTAGAGTTGTTCACATTATTCATTAGCCTTTTAATATACATGGATGACCCTTTTTCATTTCTGATATTAGTAATTTGTGCTTTTTCTCATTTTTTTCTAAGCTTGGCTAGAGACTTACTGATCTTTTCAAAGAACCAGCTTTTTGTTTCATTGATTTTCTCTGCTGATTTCCTATTTGCAATTTCGTTGATTTCTACAATAAAATAAAATAGGATTTTTATTCTCTTTCTTGTACTTTCGTTGCATTTAATTTCCTCTTTGTTTTCTAGTTGTTTTTGTTTTGTTTCCTCTTTGTTTCTAGTTTCCTAATGTGAAAGCTTAAATTATTGATTCTAGATCTTCTTTTCTTACACACACACACACACACAGACACACACACACACACACACATCTATATAGATCTCTATAGAGATCTCTATAGAGATCTATATAGATATATCTATCTATAGATATCTATCAATATATCTAGATATATCTATCGATAGATATATCTAGATATATTTATATTTCTCAGTGTACAAGTCTTTCACTTCATTTGTTAAACATTTTCCTAGGTATTTTATTCTTTTAGATCTATTGCAAATGGAATTGATTTCTTATCGATATTGATATCGATATCTTATTGATATCTATATCGATAGATATATCTAGATATATCAATATATCGATATCTATAGATATCGATATCTGGATATCTCAATATCTCAATCTATATCTATATCTATAGATCTCGAGATCTATAGATATAGATAGATATATCAATATAGATATATCGATATCTCGATCGAGATATATCGATATCGATCTTTATATATAGATCTCTATACAGATCTCTACAGAGATCTCTATAGAGATCTCTATAGATGTGTGTGTATATCTATATAGATATCTATATAGAGATATAGATATGTATATGTGTGTATAGATATCTATATATAGATCTCTATATAGATATATAGAGAGATATAGATATATATCCAGGGCTATAACTTTCCCTCTAAGCATTGTCCTCACTGCATACCACAATTTTTTTGTTATATTTATGATCTTCATTGAGTTAGAAATATTTAAAAATTTCTCTTGAGGTTTCTCCTTTAATGCATGCGTTATTTAGAAGTGTGTTTAATCTCCAGGTATTTGGGGATTTTCTAGCCCACTTTCTGATACTGATTTCTTGTTTTATTAAATTGTGTTTGAGAGCAGACATCACGTGATTTCTTTTAAATTTCTTCAGGTGTGTTTAAGGGCTTGGAGTGTGGTCTATCTTGGTGAATGTCCCATGTGAGCTTGGAAAGACTATATATTCTGCTTCTAGTTGGATCATGTAGTCTACATGTCAGTTATATCCGGATGATTTGATGGCTTTAGAGTTCAACTATATCCTTACTGATTTTCTCCTTATTGGATTCATCCCTTTTTAATAGAGGGGTGTTGAAGTCTTCAACTATAATTATGATTTATTTGTTTTCCTTGCAGTTACATCATTTTTTGTGTTAGGTATTTTGTGCTCTGTTTTTACACATATACACATTAAGAATTGTTATGTCTTCTTGGAGTATTGAGCCTATTATCATTATATAATGCCCCTTTTTATCTCTGATAACTTTCCATGCTCTGAAATTGCTCGGAATTTTAGCTACTCTGCTTTTTATTGGTGTTAGTAGCATGTGTTTTAGTCTTTTCAAGCTACTATGACAAAAATACTATAAAGTGAGTGGCTTAAACAACAAATACTTATTTTACACAGTTATGGAGCCTGGATCTGTGTGCCTGCAGATTTGATGTCTAGTTTGTAGACAGTTGTCTTCTCACTGTGTCGTCATATGACAGAAGGAGCAAAGGAGCTCTCTGGGGTCTCTTATAAAGTCACCATTTGTGAAACCTCCACCCTTATGACTTAATCACATCCTGAAGTGCCAAGTATCATTATGCTGGGGATGAGGCTTCAACGTAAGAATTTTGGATGGACACAAACATTAATAAATCTTTTTTTTAAAAGATTTTATTTATTTATCTGTCAGAGTGAGCACAGGCAGACAGAGTGGCAGGCAGAGGCAGACGGAGAAGCAGGCTCCTGCTGAGCAAGAAGCCCGATGTGGGACTCGATTTCAGGATGCTGGAATCATGACCCGAGCCAAAGGCAGCGGCTTAACCCACTGAGCCACCCAGGCGCCTGCCATCTTTATCTTTTAATGTCACGCTCTCCCTGCCCGCAGAGATGACGCAACACACACACAGGTCGATGCACAAGCTCTTCTTTATTCCCTGGTCGATCTTTCTCCTCCCCTCTCCTTGGTCCTCCTCCCCTCCCGGGGAAGTTCCCTTGCCTTATATAGGGCATAACAGCCAATCACAGGGCTGTTCACGTGAACAGGGAGTATACAGCCAATCACAGGGCTGTTCACGTGAACAGGGAGTATACAGCCAATCACAGGGCTGTTCATGTGGAGGTATCTGGGGCTCTCAGGCAGTGGCGGCACAGGGTGGTCATGTGACGAGCACGAAGTCATGTGTGGCCAGGGCAGTTATTTTTTAGGCTGTCCCTACTGCTCCGGCGCCATCTTGGGGGTATGACCCCGACATTTTAATCAATGTCTTTATATTTAAAATGGGTTTCCTGGGCGCCTGGGTGGCTCAGTGGGTTAAGCCGCTGCCTTCGGCTCAGGTCATGATCTCAGGGTCCTGGGATCGAGTCCCGCATCGGGCTCTCTGCTCAGCAGGGAGTCTGCTTCCTTCTCTCTCTCTCTCTGCCTGCCTCTCTGCCTACTTGTGATCTCTCTCTGTCAAATAAATAAATAAAATCTTAAAAAAAAAAAAATAAAAAAATAAAATGGGTTTCCTGTAGATCACACATAATTGGCTCTCCCTTGTTTTGAACCAGTCTGAAAATCTTTTAGTTGATGTATTTAGACCACTGACATTTGAAGTGATTATTGATGCAGTTGGATTAGTATCTACCATTTTGCTACTGTATTTTTTATTTTTGCCTTCTTTCTTTTTTCCTATTTTTGTCTTTCATTCTTTTTCTGCCTTTTGTGGTTTCAATTGAGCATTTTCTCTCCTATGTTAGTATATTAATTACACTTCTTTATTTTTGTCTAGTGGTTTCCCAGTTTGCACTGTACATTTACAACTAACTTTTAAGTTACAATGTACTGCTTCACAGTAGTGAAGCAGTACACTCATTATAACAAAATATTCCTAATTTATTTGCCTCTCCATCCCTTGTATCATTGCTATCATTCATGTATACATAAGCATATATAAACATTTAGATATGCATATAAACTGCATAATTGTTTCTACTGTTATTTTGAACAAACGGTTATCTGTTAGATCAATTAAGAATGATAAAAATGGAAAGCTTGGGTGGCTCAGTCAGTTAAACATCTGTCTTCAGCCCCGGTCATAATCTCAGGATCCTAGGATCCAGAGCTGCTGCTCCCTGCTCACCGGGGAGTCTGTTTCTCCCTCTCCCTCTGCCCCTTCTCACTGCTTATTCTCTCTCTCTTTCTCTCAGAGAAATAAAATATTTTAAATGAAAGTATTTTACCTTAATTTATTCCTTCTCTAGTACTCTTCCTCTATACATATTTGAATTTCTGACTTACATCCTTTTTCTTCTCTCTGTAGAACTTATTTTAACATTTCTTGCAAGACAGATCTACTGGCAACAAATTCCTTCAACTTCTGTTTTTCTGAGAAAGTGTTTTTACCTCCACTTTCATGTGTTTGCTTAAATCTTTTTTTATCATGGTTAAAAAACCATCATATTAAATTTACTGTCATAACCATTTTTAAGCCTGTTTTCAGCAATGTTAAATACATTATTGTATTATAGATGTCTAAAACATTTTAATCTTATAACACAGAAACTACACTCATTAAGTAGTTATTTCCCTTCTCCTGTCCTCCCAGTTTTTGGTAACCACTCTTCTACCTTCTGTTTATATTTTTTTAATACTTTAGGTTCTGCATATGAGTAAAATCATATATTTGTCCTTCTGTGACTGACTTATTTTGTTTAATGTGTCCTCTAGATTTATCTATGTTATAGCATGTGCCAGAATTTCCTTCTTTATTATAAAGGCTGCATAATATTCCATTGTATGTATATACCATCTTTTCTTTATTCTTGCAACTGTTGATGGACATTTGGGTTGCTTTTACCTCTTTGCAATTGTGAGTAATGCTACTAGGTACATGGGTATGCAGATATCTTTTTGAGCTCTGAATTCTTTTGGGCATACTAAGAGTTGGAATTGTCAGATGGTGTAATAATTCTATTCTTAATTTTTTTTTTTTTTTTAGAAAAAATTTAGGTACTGTTTTCAATAATGACTGTGCCATTTTACATTTCCACCAACCATGCATAACACTTCCAACTTTTCTACATTCTTCTAACATTTGGTTTCTGTTCTTTTGATACTACCTTTCCTGGTTGGTGTTGAAGGGGCTCTCTCATGGTTTTGATTAGTGATACTGAATAGCTTTTTATGCAATTAGCCATTTTTGTATCTTCTTTAGGGAAATGTCTATTCAGATTCTTTACTCAGTTTTTAATTGGGTTATTTTTGTTGCCACTGCTGAGTTTTAGAAGTTCCATATATATTTTTTGGATAATAACTTTTCAGATATATGATTTGCAGTTATTTTCTTCCATTCTGTATGTTGCCTTTTCACTTTTTGATTGTTTCCTTTGACAGGTGGAAATTTTAAAATCTGTTGTAATTAAAAAAAAATTTTTTTTTGTCTATTCTTTTGTTGCCTGTGCTTTTGGGGTCATACTCAAGAAACCACTGCCAAATCCAGTGTCCTAAAGTTTTTTCCCTATATTTTTTATTAAGAGTTTAGATCTTATTTTTAGGTATTTAATCCATTTTGAGTTCATTTTTATGTATAGGTCTGACTTCATTCTTTTGCGTGTAGAAATTTAGTTTCCTCATCACCATTTATCAAAGAGACTGACCTTTCCGCATTGATGTCTTGGCACCCTACCCAAAAATCATTTGGCCACATGTGCAAGGGTTTATTTCTAGGCACTCTGTTTTTTTCTTTTGCCTTATATATCCATCTTTATGTCCATATACACTGTCTTAATTACTTAATAACTGTGGCTTTGTACTTAGTTTTGAAATCGAAGAATCTGAGGCCTCCATTTCTTCTTTTTCAAGATTGTTTTAGCCATTTGGTGTTCCATGAGATTCCATATGATTCCAAAGTTTCAGGACTTTTTTTTTTTTTTTTGCCCTATAGCTGTAAAAAAATGCCATTGGGATTTTGATGGACATTGTGTTGAATCTATATTACTTGGGATGGTGTGGATATCTTAACGACACTAAGTCTTTCAGTCTGTGAGCACAAGATAGCTTTCCATTTATTTGTAACTTTTAAAAATTTCTTTTAGTGGTGTTTTGTAGTTTTCAGTGTATAAGTCTTTAAACTTCTTGGTTAAGCTTATTCCTAACTATTTAATAAATGGGATTTTCTTAGTTTCCTTTTCAGATTGATCACTGTTAATGTCTAGAAATACAACTCATTTTTGGTTATTTTGTATCCTATAACTTTGCTGAGTTTATGTATTTTAACAGTTTTTCTTGGAAATCCTTATGGCTTTCCACATGTAAGATCAAGTCATTTGCAAATTCAGTTAATTTTTCCTCTTCAAGTTTCCTCTTCCTTTCAAGTTTGTATTCCTTCCCTTTGTTTTTCTTGTCCAATTCCTTTGATTAGAACTTCAGTTCTTTGTTGAATAGCCTTGGAAGGAGTGGACATCCTTGACATCTTCTTGATCTTAAGAGGAAAAGTTTTTAGTCTTTCCTCACTGCTTGTGATGTTAGCTGTAAGCCTTTAATATATGGTTTAATTTATTAGGTTGAGGTAGTTTATTTGTTCTTTTTTTTTTAAGATTTTATTTATTTGACAGAGATCACAAGTAGACAGAGAGGCAGGCGGGGGCGGGGGGAGCAGGCTCCCCACTGAGCAGAGAGCCTGATGCAGGGCTCAATCCCAGGACCCTGGGATCATGAAGGCAGATGCTTAATCCACTCTGCCCAGGCACCCCTATTTCTTCTTTTTTTTTTTTTTAAGATTTTATTTATTTATTTATTTGACAGACAGAGAACACAAGTAGACAGAGAGGCAGGCAGAGAGAGAGAGGTGGAAGCAGGCTCCCTGGTGAGCAGAGAGCCCGATGTGGGGCTCAATCCCAGGACCTAGGGATCATGACCTGAGCGGAAGGCAGAGGCTTTAACCCACTGAGCCACCCAGGTGCCCCTATTTATTCTTTTTTTAAGTCATGGAAGTATACTGATTTTTGTCAGATGCTGTATCTGCATTGAGATGATCATGTCTTCTCTCCTTCATTTTGTTAATATGGTATATTACATTGATTTTTCATATGTCAAACCATCTTTGCATTCCTGTATTAATTTCACTTGGTCATAGTGTATGATCCTTTTAATGTATTGAATTTGGTTTGAGATTATTTTGTTTGGAATTTCTGAGTCAGTATTCATCAAGGAACTTGATTTGTGATGTTCTTTTGTCTTTGGTTTTGGTTTCAGGGTAATGTTGATCTCAGAATGAGTTTGGAGGTATTTCCTCTTCTTAGATTCTTTGGAAGACTGAGGATTGGTGGTCTTTAAATGTCTGGTAGAATTTAATAGATAAGGCATCTAATTTTGGGCTGTTCTTTGTTGGGAGGTTTCTGAATACTGCTTCAATTTCTGTTAAGATTTTTAAAAATTTCTTCATGATTTAGTCTTGATAGGTTGTACAATTCTAGGAGTTTATCCTTATTTTCTTGGTTACCCACTTTGTTGGCCTATATTTATTTAGAGAATTCTCTTTAAATCCTTTTTATTTTTGTGACATCAGTTGTAATATCTCCTATTTCATTTATAATTTTAGCTGTAAATCTCTTTCTAGCTAATGATTTGTCCATTTTGTTGCTGTTTTCAGTAAATGATTCTTTTCACTGATTTTTCCCTTTTTTATTGTTTCATTATTTCTGCTCTAATCTTTAGTATTTCCATCCTTCTGCTAACCTTGAGTTTAGTTTACTCTTTTCTGGTTCCTTGAGATGCTAGGTTAGTTTGTTATTTCAGATCTTCCTTCTTTAAATGTAAGGTCTTACTGCTATAAATTTTCCTTTGTACTGCTTTTGCTGCACCCCATAAGTTTTGGTATGCTGTGTCTTCATTTTCATTTATCTCTAAATATTTTCTAATTTTCTTAGTAATTTCTTTTTTGACCCACTAGTTATTTAAGAGTATACTGCTGAGTTTCCACATATTTATGGAATTTCCTGATTTCCTTCAATTAATTGCTAGTTTCATTCCCTTGTTTTGGAAAAGGTAGTCTGTATGATTTCAATCTTTTTAAATTTGTTAATATTTATTTTGTGGCCTAACATGTGGTCTGTCTTGGAGAATGTTCTGGGTACTCTTCAGGAAAATGTATATTCCACTGTTACTGATTGTGGAATATTCTGTACTATGTCTGTTTTTGTATAATTGGTCTGTAGGGTTGTTCACATCCTCTTTTTCCTTATTGAACTGTGTGGTGGTTCTATCCATATCTGAAAGTGAGGTATTGTTTCTTACTACTATTGTATTGCTGTCTCTTTCTCCCTTTAGTCATGTTTGCTTCATATATTTGGTTCTCTAATGTTAGGTTCCATATATATTTATAATTGCTGTGTCTTACTAGTGAATTGACCCTCTACTATTATAGTGTCCTTGTCTCTTGTGACAGTTTTTATCTTAAATTCCATTTTGTCAGATACAATTGTGGCCACCTCTGCTATCTTTATAGACTCTCATTGGCATAGAATTATCTTTTTCATCTCACACTTCTACCCTATATATATGTCCTTAGATTTAATGATTGTCTTTTTGGACAGCATATAGTTGATCTTGGTTTAAAAAAAAAAATTCAGCCAATCTGTCTTTAATTGGTACAGTGAGTGCAGTTACATTTAAAGTAATTACTGATGGAGAAGGACGTACTATTGCCATTTGGTTTGTTTCCTGCCTTGTAGCTTTTTTGTGTGTCTCTTTCCCTCTCTTGGTGTCTTTATTTGTATTTTGTTGGCCTTCTGTAGGTGTAGTGACATGTTTTAATTTCTCATTTCCCTTTGTGTCTACTTTATCAATATTTCCTTTGTGATTATCTTTGCAATCAACAAAACACCTTAGTTATGTAATCTGTTCTAAACTGATAACTTCAATCATGTATAAAAACCACTCCAAATCTGTCTTCTCCCATTTTGTTGATTATACGGGTTGCTTTTATATTGCATATTATCCATTAACATTGATTTTATAATTACTTCTTACACTTTTAAAAAATTCTTCATCAGATTTTTATGTGACTTATTCACTGAAATTTCACTATTTTAGGATTATATATTTGTCTGTATATTTGCTTTTACAAGGGAATTTTTTATTTTCATGTGGTTTTGTGTTGCTTTTTATTGTTATTTTGCTTCATCTTGTAGGACTCTACAGCATTTCTTGTAAGGCAGGTCTAGTGGTGATGAGTTTTATTTTGTTTTAATCTGGCAAAGTCTTAATTTCTCCACTGCTTTTGGAAGAAAATCTTTTTTGCTGGGTATATGGTTGGCAGTTGTTTTCATTCAGTACTTCAAATATATTATCTCAGTCCCTTCTAGCCTGCAAGGTTTCTTCTAAGAAATCTGATTATCTAAAAGTTATTACTTTGTATGTAACAAGTCACATTTTTCTTTCTACTTTCAAAATTCTTTATCTGTGACTTTTGACAGTTTGATTATGATGTGTTTTGGTGTAGGTCTCTCCAGACTTATCCTTGTTGGAATTGAGATTCTTGAATTTGCAAGGTCATTTCTATTACCAGATTTGGGAAGTTTTGGGCCAGTTCTTCAAATAGGTCCCCTGTCCCTTTCCCTTCCTTCTCATGGGATACCAGTAATGTACAATTTGTTCTGCTTGATATGTCCCAAATGCTCCTTAAGCTGTCTTCATTTCTCTTCATTCCTTTTTTATTTTTGCCCATCCACCTTGGTAATTTCCAAACGCCTGTCTTCAAGTTCACTGATTCTTCTGCTTGGTCAAGTCTCCTATGGAAACCCTCTATGAGATTTTCAATTTATTTATTGTATTCTTTAGTTACAGGATTTCTGTTTGGTTCTTCATAGTTTCTCTTTGTTGATATTTTTTTCATGCATCCTTTTCCTGATTTTGTCTTTCTTTCCTCTTTTTAATTCATTGAAGGTCCTTCTGACAATACTTTTTAATTCTTTGCCACTTATGTCTCTTTTTAGGTTTGGTTCCTGGAGATTTAATTTGTTCTTTTTAATGTGTTATGTTTCCCTGCTTCTTTGTGTATCTTATTATCTGTTTTGAGGATTTTGGCATTTGAAGAATCAACCAACTCTCCTAGATTTTACAGTCTGGTTTCTAACACAGGACTTTCTCCCCACCTATAGATAATGGAAATTTCTCAAGCCCCTCTGGGTATGCATCCTTCTGGGCTTATTTGTGTGATCACCTATTTTAAGAGTTTTGTCAGTTTCTACTCAAGGTGCTCCCCCTTTTTATGTGTACAATACTGCAGCTGCTCATGGTAGAATAAATTGTGATACTGGAGCTCTACCTAGTGTGTGCCTATAGTACTGCAGACTCTAGTGCGTGGTTATTTTTTTCCAGAGATCCCTGACCTGGCTTCCCATTCCTGTCAGTACTTGGACACATGAAGACAAACTGTTCCCTTGAGCAGCCCCTTCCAAAATTCTGACACTGGACATACATTCTACACCTTTCCCTTCTCAGGTAGAAGAGAAGAGTTAGGGGTTTCTTCCCAAATAGATGTTAGGAAAAAGGGACTCTGCCCTGAGGAAGTGGATAGTGTCATGAATTTTCTTACTGGACTTTTGATGCTGTTGGCTTCACCCATGTCTGGGGTACAGAAACCTTTGAACTGTTTTTTTAGATTCCTCACAGAGACATTTGGTCTGTTAGTGTTAGGTCTGTGTCTCCATGGCTGCATGCAGATCTAGGGCTTCCTGTTCTGTCATTTTGCTGACATCACTACTTTCCTTTGCTTTTGAAAGATAATTTTGTAGGGTATAGAGTTCTAGGTTGGTGGGTTTTTTTTCCTTCAAGGCTTTAAACAGTCACTCCACTCTCTCTTTGTTCTCATGGTTTCTGAGGAGAGTTAGGTATAATTCTTATCTTTGTTTCTGTACATTTCTTCCCCCTGCCCTCCCTGCCCTGCTGCCCCAGTTTCTTTCAAAATCTTTTTTTTTTTTTTTTTTGTATCTTTGATTTTTTGCAGTTTTCATATCATATCATATGCCTAGGTGGTTTTTGTTTTGTTTTTAGACTTTGTCCTGCTTGGTGTTCTCTGATATTCCTGGACTTTTGGTTTGTTGTCTTAGATTAACATGGGTGAAATTCTCAGTCATTGCTTCAAATACTGCTTCTGTTCTTTTCTCACTTTCTCTCATAATTCCCATTATGGATCTGTTATTAAGTCATCCTCCAGTTCTTGGGTATTTTGTTCTTGTGTTTTGGTCGTTTTGTTTTTACTTTTTCCTTTGCTTTTCTATTTTGGAGGTTTCTATGGATGCAACAAGCTCAAAGATTCCATCCTCAGCTTTGTCCAGTCTACTAACCAGCCTATCAAGGTCATTCTTCTGTTAGTGTTTTTTGATCACTAGCATTTCTTTTTAGCTCTTCCTTAGAATTTCCATATTTCTGCTTACATTATCCATCTGTTCTTTCATGTCATCTGTTTTATTATTATTATCACAGTTGTCTTAAATTCATGGTCTGATAGTTCCAACATCCCTGTCATGTCTGAGTTTGGTTCTGATGCTTGCTCTGTCTCTTCAGACTGTTTTTAGCCTTTTAGTGTCCTTGAAATTTTTTGTTCAAAGCCAAACATGATGTTCAGATTGAAAGAAGTCCAGAAAGAAGGTTGTTGGTGGTGTGGTCATAAGGTGTGTGTTGGGGCGGGAGGGGGCGTGGGAAATGGGAAGTATTCTGTAGTCCTGTGATTATGTCTGTCTTTTAGTGAGTCTGTGGCTTTGGGCTGTGAACTTCACAAATGCTTTTCTCTTTTTTCCCCAGACTTTGTTGGGACCTGATGGCTGTAGAGGTTGGAGTTGGGTCTTTGCCTTTGGCCATGTCAGATTGTGATAAAGATCCCAGTAGGTTCCAGTCTGGTTTGATAGTTTTTCTTCAGGGTAGGCTTGTGAAGAACAGTATGCTCTGGCAGATTTCAGAATTGCTACTTTTCCCCTCACCTGTCAGAAGTCCAAGGGATTATTCTCTGTGTCCCCTCTGAGAACACGGTAGAGCGCCACAAGGTAAAACTAACAAAATGTTCAAGTTCCCCTGGATTTTTAAACTCTCAGACTTATACACACTGAGCCTCTGCCAATTCATCAGTTATATTTCAGGTTTTCCTGCCCAAGTGCTAGTGCTCAGGGGGTTTCTGCTGTGAAAAGTTGTGATCTATCTACCTGTCTATATCTCCCATTTTGGGGGCAGCAGTTTGCCCAGTGAGTTCACTTCTCTGGCAGATCTAAGGATTGTTTTTGTTTGCTCAGCTTTTTACTTATGAGAACAGAGTGATAACTTCTAAGGTCATTCCATGCTGGACCAGAAAAACCCCCCCTAGAGTTTTCTCTCAAACTTGCCCACACTGAGCCTCATCAATTATATTTTATGTTCTCCTGTATTAATATGTGTTCCCACAGGTTGTTTCCCTCCTAGTCTTCTCCTCTAATAAGTTGTGATTCTCTGTATCTGCCATTCTGACTGTCTAGTTTTAGGGGCAGTTTTTTCTCTGTAACCTCAAATGTACAGATCTAAGAAGAGTTGTTGATTTTCAGTCTGTTCAGTTTTTTCTTGTGGTGAGCACTAGAGTGACAATTTCCAAGCTTCTTACAAGCTGGAAAGCCCTTCCTCCTGCTCTGTTGATTTCTTCTACTTCTACCTCACACCTTGGTTATATGTGTCTGTTTCTCTGGATCAGATTTTCTCAGAAGTGAAACTGCTAAGTCATAGATATGTCATCAAATTTAACACATAGTGCCAAACTCCAAGGCAAATACCAATTTACCATCCTATGAGTTATATGAGAATTGCTGTTATTTTACACATTTCCAGATAAGTCCAGTATCCTTAGAAAGTTTTAGGGCCTGATCAGATCCACCAATATTACATGAGGTCTGTTTTTTGTATTTTAGTAGCAACAAAATTATTTGTTAACATTACTGATTTATACTTTTTAACTCCCCTTATATAGTTAACTCCATATTTAAATATCTATTCATGCATTTAATATATACTAGGCACCTACTATGCTCTAGGCATATGGTTAGGGATGCAGTAATGAATATAAATCAAGAAAGAATGGTCATATTTCAGTTTCTTATAAAATTTAGATACTGAAGAGAGATAGTTTAGAAAACATTTTGACTTTTTTGTGACTTCCTAATACATAAAATTAGGCCTCTCATTTTTAAATTATTAGCCTGCATCTTGAAGATATTTTCTGTGCATAGGTTGTAATATTTTCACATTCATACATAGCAAGGCACTTACTTAGTAGGAACCCAAATATTTGCCCCAAATTATCATTAAATCACAAGCCATTTACACTCAGTTAAACTAGCCCTAAAAATACGAAACTTATAGCAGCTGTCAGAGTGCCAGCCTTTGCTAATGGGTCTGTTTCAGCCATTGACATGAAGTAGTTATTTGCACAAATGGCTACACAGTGTAAAACATTGTTCTTAGCATACCTGTGATTCCACTGTAAACCAAATTAAGAACAATTTAGAACCAATGAGTAAATGGATTTCCTCTTAGAAGTGGCAAATGTGTTTACATTTTGATACTCATTGTCTGTGAAAAAGCCTTACTTTTTTTGCTGTAATTATGAAAGGGATAATATCACAATTGTTCCTGTATGAACACAGAATTGGAAACCATTTTTTTTTTTTATTTCTTTTGCCAAAAATCTTAATTTCTTTTTTCCCCACCCTGGTCCGGATGCTTGGGGCTACACAGTCTGAGACTATGAAGGGCTGTCAGGTTCTCCACTATGAAAGGATAATGATGAAAACAGATTTTTTTTTAATGCCTTTCAAGTTATAAACTGAAGTGATAAAACAGTTTATCAAAAAGAAATCCCACCCACTTTTTCTTACTTGTGGGAAATTACCTTACCTAAAGTTCTAAATCCAGGCTGCAATATAAAATTGTACAGATTGTACACTGCCCAGCTTTAGGAGGTTATTGTTCATTCTTTGTTATCAGATTTTTATTATTTGTGGTAACAAAATTATTTTTTGGCAGATAGCGATGATGTGCCTTGAGGTAGTATTGCTTTTTTCCCCAATTTGCATAAAGGTGCCACTGAACCAGGAGAATTTCTGGTCTGAACATAGAATGATTGATGTACCACTATAACCATCTTAAGAAACAATCTGTGCAATCACCCAAATTCAGAATGCAGACAAATTTATAGGAAAATTATCCAGCTTGTTTAACAAATAAGGTACACAAAGGGAAAAGAGACAAGTTACCAGCTAAATGCAATGTTTGGACCCTGCTTAGATTTTGGTTTGAAAAATTATCTGTAAAAAGACTGTTTTGAGATAACTGAGGAAACAGTGTGCCTTGGGTATTGGATGATGCATAAACAATGGATCTTGGAACCCTGAAAAAATAGTTTAAATTGAAAAAAAAATCCATTATTCCCCCCAAAGAAAGATAAAAAGAGACTGTTCATTTTGTTAAGATATGATAATAGTATTGTGATTATGTTCTTTTAATGTCCTTGTCTTTTAGAGATATATAAACGTATCGTTGGTAAAATATTATACCTCTCAATATTTTGCTTTAAAATACTTAAGCAGAAGATGGATCTAACAAGAATATATTGAAACTCGGTGATGGTATATGAGGTGGTCTGTTACTTTGTTTATATTTGAAAACTTCTCTAAAAGAGTAAAGAAAGAAAGGAACGATGTATTCTTACTGGATTTTATGTCTAAAGGGAAATCCACTAGAGGGGCGCCTGGATGGCTTAGTGAGTTAGATGTCTCACTCTTGATCACAGCTCAGGTTTTGAACTCAGAGCTTTGAATACGAGCCCCATTTTGGGCTCTGCGCTGGGTGTCAGACTACTTTTAAGAAAAAGAGAGGTGTGGAAATGCAGTAGAAATCAGTGAATAATGTACATTGTATTACTTCTTCTCCCTGTATGAATCAATCCATTTTAGGAATTATAGAAAGCCCCAAAATTCCACTGGACTTACAAGTCATTTTCTTTCCTATAGGTGGTTCCCAAGTTTTTTTCTAGCACAGATTAATTTATGCAATTCATATCATACCTATAGTAATTAGAGGGGTAGGAGTATGTAACTAGTTCTTCTGAATCCCATAGCAATGTGGAACTTAGCAGTTAATTTTTAGATCAGCAAAATAGTGTGGTGGAAAGAATACAAGATCTTGAACCCAAAGACTTGGTTTTATTCATGATTAGATGTATGACCTTGACACATAACCTTGACACTTAACCTCCCCCCCTGATACCACCTGCCCTAATAAGTGCCTAAGATGTTGGAAGAAAATAATGCAAAATCTTGACTTTTCAAGTACAAATTATCATAGACCGGGACTAAGTAAGGCTAGTCTCATGTTAACCATAGAATCTCTGAAATCTCATAGGCCAGGTTATATATTCAGAGTGTCTTAAGTTCTGAAGAAAAAGAAATGTGTAGTTGGTATGTGACAGTGTCTGCTTTGTGTTTTACTGGATGGTTATTCCTCCCAATTATTCAGAATCAATTGTTTTCTAACTGAAAATCACATCTATTTAGTGCTCTGTGTTATGGGAAATGCTTTTACATATATAGCCTCATTTGGCTTTATCCATGACATACCTTATTGGCTTTTATTTAAAGATTTTCTTAAACATCTTTAATATTTTTATTTAAAAATGTGTTTCCCACCACATTTTCATAGGCTGATCATCCTGTGTGACTTTAGTCATTGAACATGTTGAGTAATTAACTGGTTACATGTTGGCCACAATCGGAAAGAAGCAATGAAACATTTACAAAGTTAGGTTACAGTTTCTGCCCTTGCAGGGGTAATAAAGGTACAGCATAGTGCAGAGATTCTCAACGTTTCTCTGCTTTCTGCTTTCATATACTTTACATATGCAATTCACTGCCATTAGTAGCTTCTCTTATATGCGTGTTTCTCCCTCCTGGCTGGTTGTAGGTTGAGTAGGCAGGCACTTGGGAGCACTGCTTATAATCAGTCATCAGTACTTTTAGTCTCCTCCTCCTGTAAAATAGCAATCTCCTTGCTGCCATATGTTTGGTCCACTGCTTATAATAATGGCAAACATTTGAGAGCTTTCTATGTGCTAGGCACAGATCTGTGGGTTTTTTATCAGATTATTTTCTCCTTAGTTCTTGCCTCTTCCTAGCGAGCTATTTCCCGATGACCTCCAAGCTTTTATGTCCCACACAGACCTTTCTCATAAGCTTCAGTCCAGTCCCATCTCTCTAATTAATCCAAAGACCTTTCTGCCTAAAGACCTATACAGTCTTCAAATGTAACATGTCCAAAACTGTTTTTCCTACTGCATTAGCATATATTTGACCAGCCACTGTGTTTGGTGTTGGCAGTCGGAGCTCCTTGTCCATAATCAAATACAGCAAGAAAACCTCTATGGTTTATTCTGAGAATCACTTACATGTAAGAATAAAATCAAACGGGCACCTGGTGACTCAGTCTGGTAGGCATCTGATTTTTTATTTTGGCTCAGGTCATGATCTCAGGGTTGTGAGAGCCCCATGTTGGGCTTGTGGAGCATGCTAAGATTCTCTCTCTTCCCTCACTTTGCCCTCCCCACCCCACTCCCAAACCAAACTTAGTACTTTAGAATAAGATCCTTATGGTCTGAGCCCAGCTTATCCCTAGCCTCATCCTGGTTCTCTTCCTTGCATCTTAAATTCTAGCCAGATGAGCTACTTCCTGTGCCACGCACATATACCTCTGTATAGATTTTTTGGTCTTCCCTGCTTTATCTCTGAGTCCCCATTCTTCCTTTAGGGTCTGCTTTAGTACAGTTCATGGTGTCTAGCAGGCACTTATTCTGTATTTGCCAAGTAAATATCATTGTCTATTATTATAATGGACATTTTAGAAGACTTATGGATCAGAAATGTGACCCCCATTCTCAAAGAATTTCTAATGCAATGGAAACAGGGCAAATGCAATTTACTTTTATATGTATTAAAATATATATATTAATATATATTCTTGTGTATATTATTTACTTTAATATATATTATACATAATATATTTATTGTAAATATATACTTACATGGAAAGTATGGCTTTCCATCACAATATAATATTTTTTAAAAAAGATTTTATTAATTTATTTTTGAGAGAGAGCAAGCAAGCGAGCTTGAGTTGGTTTGGGGAGGCAGAAGGAGAAGCAGATTTCCTGCTGGGCAGGGAGCCCTATGTGGGACTTTGATCCTAGGACCCTGAGATCATGACCTGAGCCAAAGGCAGAGGCTTAACGAACTGAGTCACCCAGGAGCCCACAACACAACACTTCTTATATTATAATAAAATGTATGGTCCAATGAGGAAAAGTAGATACTTTGTCTTTTCAGAGACCGTACATCTGACACACCTCAGTCTCAATGAGCTGCACATGTTGTTCAGGCTCTAATTAGTCTTTAGCCATAGTCACGCATTATTTTAGGATAAAATACACTCACAAAATACTAACCATCTCTTCAATATTTTGAATTAACTTATCCATTCTTAGTTTAAAAAAGAAATTACCAATTTGTAAATCTGTTTCCAGTCCCTCGCCTGTTTTTATGTTCTGTATCCTAATAATGCCAAATGAAACACTTAGAAGTTAAGCAAACAGCCATTACTTAAAATTGCATACATCATCTTTGCATTTCTCTTCATTCTTATTATTACTGTGTCATGCAAGCCTGTCCTGTTATTTGAACCTTGGGAGTGTCAAACAAGTCAGTCTGTGTCCAGGCTCGCTTCTACATCCCAGGCTTGGCTTCCTTCAGCACTTTGATGAAGAACTGGTATGATGCTGTTTTCATACATAGTCATTGCTTTGCTTGAAAGCTTTCAATCGATCTCTACACCCTGAGAAGTCAGATCAGAATCTTCATCTTAGTACTTACAGCTTTTCATAATTTGCCTTCTCCATCCCCATCTAACCTTACTTTCCACTACTCCTTATCTCCAACCTTGTGTAACTTAGATTTTGTCATGTTTATTTCTTCTTTGCAAATACTTTTCAACTGTTGCTTTTCCAGTAGTATCTTTTCCTCCTTAGATTTTCTAAATTCAGGTTATTTTTAAGGTCTGACCCTGGTGCCTAAGAACCTTTCTCCAGTATCTGCTAGCATAGCAAATTCTTCCTTCTTGTAGATCTTCTGATTGTCAGTAGATTAGATTACCACGTGCAAACATTATAATCCGGGTAGTACTTTCGTTGTCTTAAGAGTTGGCTGGCATATTCAACATTGGATTTGGACAGTAAAATCTGAGTATAGCTTTACTCCATCAGTCAGGATATACAGAATTTATCTACATTATATAAAAATGTCTAGCTATTCATACTTAGGTTTATATGATTAGGTCTTCCAGTGAGCAGCTGGACGTAGAGATCAAGATTTTCTGGGAATAACTGGGGTGTAGTTATTCATATATTCCTTCACTTAATACTTACTCAGCACTTTTACTATGTGCGAGGCACCATTCTAGGTGCTAAGGAAACTGCCATAAATTTAAAAAAAAAAAAATTCTGCCTATGTGGAGCTAGTGAGGGCAAATGGACAAACAAGAAGTCAAGTCACATAGCAGTTATGTGCAATAAAGAAAAACAAATGATGAGTGATGGGAGAGGGAATGGAATACTATTAGAAAAGACAGGAAAGACTTCTCTGAGAAGGAAACTTTGAACCGAGAATAAACTGCGGGGAGGGGCAAAAGGAAGGAGAGAACATTGCAGAGGAATAGCAACTACAGAGGCCTTGAGGCAGCGGTGTGTTTGATATATTCAGGGAATAGGAAAGAGCATATGGCCAGCACAGTAGGATGTAGAGGGAGAGTGGTTAGAGAGGAGAGGGCTAGAGCATACTGTGGCAAGGACTTGTGATTTTATTGCTTGATGGTGTAACTTGGCTGGCTTTTGAGCATAAGAATGACAAGCTCAAATTACTGTGGAAAAGGATCCCTCATGCTGGTGAATAGAGAACAGACTAGGGGTGGAAAGTGAAGTGGTCAGAGTCCATGTGGTATGTTCCAGGTGAGAGGTAGAGGCTTCCTTGTTAAGCGTCCAGCATGAGCGAACAGGGGCTTTGTGGGATCTGTTATTCAGCATGTATTTATTGGGAGCCCACTCTATACCAACCACTGTGCCAAACTCTAGGGATATGTTGGTGAGTAAAAGTTCATCTCTTCATAAGGCTAAGAATCTATAACCAATGCTCATTGTATTTTGTTCTGTGTTGAACTATTTCAAGGGAAAATTAGTCTGATTTTACTCTTCAGAAAATCAGAATAGGGAATGTTTTTCAAGTTTCTCGAAAGGAGCACTTGATATATGGCCACAAAGCAGAAATATAATGAGGTTCCAAGTTGGGTAGGAGTTATGTTGTGACTATGGCTTCTGAGAAATCAGTACATTCCTGAGTTACCTAAAGGTGAGGTATCTTATTATTTCGTGTCTAGAAACAGATCCCAAGGTCTGCAGTGTAGCTCTGAGGTGGACTGAAGGGGATTGAGAGGGTTGGTTTGTATCTAGTCCTGACCTTTATCATTTGCCTGTAGCTGTTTACTAGAGAGAACCATGCCTTCAGTCCACTAACTTCTAACGAAAGAAGTCAGTGTAACTTAGGCCAAATGAGTTAATTGGGATTAAACTGGATTGGGATGGGTACTGTACCCAATAAAAGTTTGATAATTTTCCATCGTATATCTTGTGAGCATGCATAACGTATCACACCTGTTCTGTAAAAAAAAAAAAAAAAAAAAAAAAAAAAAGGGCAAACCAACCAAACATCATATACATGATCTCATTTAGTTCTCATAGCAGCACAATTAAGAAAAGTACTACCATGACCATTTATAGATACAGAAAATGAGACTCAGAAAAATTAAGTAGATTACCTAAGAGTGCATAAGTGGGTACACATAAGTGACAGGGCTGCAATGCAAATTCTTGACTTCAAACACTATACTTACAAACACTACCTATCCTATCTTTCCTCTTCAGTCACTATCATTTCAAAATAAATTGCCTCTGGACTTCACTCCTTCCCATTCCTCTCTTCTAGTCCTCTCCCCACCCCTGCACTTACCCTTCTCCTCAATTTATTATGTCAAAGAATGTATATGAGATAAACTAATTTCCTGAAGTTTCAGGTCTACTGAAATATGAGACTACTCATTTCATCATATTCTACCATAACAAGATAAATTTTGTAACTGGTCTTTTATTCCTTTGCTCACACTTCTATTGGGATCTTAGTGTTCTCTTACCAGTTACATGTACTTTTTAGAAGGAAATTTTATGTATTATTTTTTTATAGTCACTTTTGCTGCGTTGAGAGTTCTAATTAAATACTAGACCAATCTAGTCAACAAGCGTTAAGTATCTAGAAGTAATTCGGCTACATGCAAAAATAATGTAGGACCAGTGCATCTTCCACCTTATACCCCAAGGATAGCTGAAGCTGCTCAAGTTTTTTTTTTTTTTTATTTCTTTTATATGAGAGGAAAGAAAAATAATTATTGGATTAAAACACACAAGTATTTAAGGACATACATAAATGTGAGTTTGTTGAAGTTGGCTCTCAAGGGTGTTGTACATCCTGATTTCCTAGGGGCCTGAAAAGAAATAATGAAAAAAGAGTAACAAAACCTTTTTAGTAGTAAAAGTATCCAAGTATTTTAAGTACTTGAGGTCTGGCACAATATTTATCATTATAAAATCCCTTTAACTTGGCTTTTTAAATTTCTCCTCTATTCAGAAAGATCTAAGGTCTAACAGTCTTTTACTTGCCTAATGCAATCAGGTTAGAACCAATAAAGACTAACACAGGGAAACCTTAGGTTTAAAAAGAAAATCACAGGGCACCTGGGTGGCTCAGTGGGTTAAAGCCTCTGCCTTTGGCTCAGGTCATGATCCCAGGGTGCTTGGATGGCCCTGTATCGGGCTCTCTGCTCAGCAGGGAAATTGCTTCCACCTCTCTCTTTCTTCCTGCCTCTCTGCCTACTTGTGTTCTCTGCCTGTCAAATAAATAAATAAAATCTTAAAAAAAAAAAAAAGAAAAGAAACGAAAATCACTCCAAGTGGAACTTGGCCAATGCTTGGATTTGAATTTTAAGCTTGTTCTATGGATTTATTTATGGCCTCTAAGACAATCCTTTTTTATTCTTATTCTCAATTAGTGAAGTAATTCATGAATACATTTCCAAAAACAAAGTTGACAACATACTGCTCTTTTCTTCAGTGGAATCATTTGTTTCCTTATTCTGCATGCACTGTCATTTCATCATCTGAATACATAAGAAATATCTAACCTTTAATTAAACTTCTAAAATGTAGCTGCTATTTTTTAGCATCCTAGAAAGGGTTGTAAAAATATGAAACCATGGGAGAGAGAAATAAACTGTCTTTGTTCCTTCTCCATATGTGGCAATCTGAAGTTAGAAAGTGCTCTGGCTGATGAACTAGAAACACTAATTTCTAATAAGTGGTAGTTTAAGAGTATTTCTTAACCTCTTATTCTTTTTACATTGTGAATCAAAGCAGATTATTTAATTGTTAAATTCTAAGTAGATGTGCTAGAACACAGTACAGGCATATAATGGTTAAGACCATGGATGGACTCTGGAGTGGGACAGACCTAGGCTGGACATCTGGAGCCCCGTTTACTGGCTATGTGACCTTGTGCAAATATGTACATTTGTTGTAACACCTCAACAGATGGGAGCAATTAGTATTACAAAAATAAACCCTTACATAATAAAAATTAGTATTATTAAAAATCAGTCATTAGATATTTATAGATGAAAAAAGATTATCAAAATCATGAAGCAGCTTAGAAATATGTAGCTTTATAAATACTACACTTGAAGTTTCTAATAGCCCATAGTTTGACCTAGTTGTACTTTTGCTTTAAAATGTTTTAGCTATCATGAGATTTGAAATCTAAAGAAAAAAAGAGGCCTATTTGTTATGCATATTCTAGTTTATGCTAATGGTTTTGACAAAGTTTACGCATATATGTTAGAAAAAAATTTCCAGTTTAATTACTGCAGTTTCCTCATGGTTGTAAACACTATGGATTATTGAAAACATGTAGAACACTTCTGTGGTACTCACCACTCCAGTGAGTCACAGCACCAAACCATGAAAGTCTTAAGAGAACTTTCATAGGCTTTAGAATGTAGTAGAAATATTAACTTCAGGAAAGTTACAGTATTTTGGAAATACTTACCAACAAACAAAAAGAATTTGGCATTTGGAAGTTTTCCATAGGCCTAGTCTGTAGTCAGACCCACAGAAACCAGCACGTTGAGGCACTGGGACAAGCAGGAAACAGGTCAGTCAACCCTTGCATGGTTTACAGTGCCCTGGATACACAGTAACCTTAAATCTTATTGTATTGATCTTCACTTGGCAGCTCTTTCAGAAGTGTTTGTGCTGATTAATACTTAAGTGATTTAAAGACTGACTTAGCAATTTCTAGCACATATAAAATAATAGTGTTTTTAGTTTTCTTGCTTATGAAGCGCCAACTGCCTTACAGAGCTCTTCATTACTCATTACTGCCCTCAAAAATAGCTCTTCAATTGACGTTTCCTGAGTCATTCAGTTAATATATTTCTCCAAGTCTGTAATCATAAAGACTGGTTACTATACACCATGTTTCTTGCCAGATGAAAAAGCCTTCTGTTTTCACTTAACATTCCTTCTACTAAGCATTTAAGGCTATCTCTGTGGGAGCTGTCTCCCCTGCAGTATGTGAAGGAGCCAGATCCCAGAGTTATAAATGAGGAGGGAAAATGGGGTTTCATATTCGAAAATTTAAGTTACCAGGCCCTTTTATTTTATAGCTTAATCACGGAGACTTTCCAAGATAGGCCTAAAAAGCAGAAGATATGATTTTAGAGATTGGAAAAAAAAAAGCAACAGCACATTTAAAGCCGAAGATGTAAAAGTAGAGCAATACTTTTCATAAATTATTTCTTTAATTCAGCAAATGAGACATGCTTTAATTTTTATAACTATATTTAACTACCTTTAATGTAACCTTAAAAGCAATTATTAGTTCCTTTGCTCAGGGGTTAAAAATAATCAAAGAACTCTCAAGCAAATCTGGTTTTAAAAATATTGTCCCTCTTGTCTCTTGTTAAGAATTCTTGGGAACTGGTATGGAGGAGGGGAGAAGATAAAATTAGTTTATTTGCAGGGGCACCTGGGTGGCTCAGTGGGTTAAAGCCTCTGCTTTCGGCTCGGGTCATGGTCCCAGGGTCCTGGGATCGAGCCCCACATCGGGCTCTCTGCTCAGCAGGGAGCCTGCTTCCCTCTCTCTATACCTGCCTCTCTGCCTGCTTGTGATCTCTGTCAAATAATAAATAAAATCTTTAAAAAAAATTAGTTTATTTGCTAGAAAGAGCTGTCATTGTTTTCTTCACTGTTGAAGTAGGAAATAAGTGGCAAGGTAATTTTCTCTACAAGAACAGTAATTTTGCTTTGAAGTTTATGAATCCAATGCTAACATCTTCCCTGGGCAAATTCTTTAAAAATGTTTGTTATTATCTCTCATGAAACCTGTGTTTAGTTAGCCCTTGAATGTTCACTTTTACTTTGACAAAACCTATTCTAGCTGACTTTAAGCCTTAGACTATCTTGTTATTAAATTGAACAATTAAGCTCTCCATCAATTTGTATGCGCTAGAGCTAGATTCTCTCAAATTAGTCATCTCTAGATATCATCTAGAGATGACATTTTTTAAGTCCTCTCTAGACACTGTGGTTCCTCTTTCTATACCTAATGTTAAGTCCAAATGTTTTTGTTATAGCTAAATGCAGGTCTCCACTTAACTTCTGTTAGCTTGTTCATGACTGCAAGGCCACTGTAGCTGAAACTTGTGTGAAGGGGGGTGAGGCTTGTGTGAGAGGAGATGGGAGGAAGATGAAGGTCAGATATGTAGCTTTATGAAGGTCATGATAAGCTCGGATTATTGTAAGTGAGATAGGGAACTATCTAAATGAGATTGATATGATGTATTTTAAAAAATCACCCTGGCTGTTATGGAGGAAAAAAACCTACCATACGAGGCAAGAACAGAGAATGTAAACTAGCTCTTCTAGTAATCCAGGCTATCAGACCAGGGTAATTGAGGAAATGAGAAAGGGACACATTCAGTATGTTTCACAGATAAGGTTTATAGGACTTGGTGACAGATGAAATGGTGGCCCTAAGGGAAAGTGGCATGTTCAGACCCAATCAGCTATTCGTGCTACTGCAATGATGGCCTTACATCTGTGATTCCTATTCTGTGCCTTTGCTATATCTAGTGTTTAGGAGAGAAGCTAAGGAAGAACAGGTTCATAGAGGAAAAATCAAAGTTCTGTCCACTCATACAACATTCCCAGATTGTTGGGACTTTAAAGTGCATTCATCAAACTTTTCTAAAACATTATTCAAGTGACCATGCCAGAAGCCTTCTAGACAGAAGCGTGTCCATGCTGTTTCAGATAAGTGACCCGAATCTCACCCTTCCGTAACTTAACACCTATGCAAAGTTGTTGCTTGACAAAGCCTGGAGAGGTTTTATATCAAGGTTTCTCAACTTCTGCACCATTGGCGTTTTAGATGGGTTAATTCTTTGAGGGGCTGTCCAGAGCACTGGAGTATGTTTAGCAGCATCCCTGGCCTACTAGATGCCAATAGTACCATCTCCTAGTTGTGAAAACCAAAAATGTCTCCAGGTATCACCAAATGTCCCTAGGGGCTGGGGGGGTGGGGCACAAAAATCTTCCCCAGTTAAGAACCACTAGTTTATACTAGGCAAAACTTCCTAGCAATGGTGCTGGTAGAAATAAAACAAATGTTTACTGCCACTTATAAACCCTTTTATATTACCGGAACCAATGCACAAATTGGTTATTTTAAAAATCTGCTCAAGTTGTAAACCATAAAGATAAATGCCTTAAATTTACCGTTAAGCGCTCAATAGTTATTTGATGTTGGACAATGATCCTGAGTATGAATCCACTGACTGGACTTCCAAGTTGTTATGGTACATGATGCATTTCCTACCATTTTTAGTTTTAGGCATTTTTAAATGGGACAAAAATTGGATTCTGCTTTCACTCTTGCTTTTATAAACATAAATTTGTTCAATCTCACCTGTACTTCATGTATTCTCATTTTGGCTGGAGAGAGGCTGGGGGAGCAACTAGCTTTTTTAAGTGTTCTTTCTTAATACAGTCAACCTAGCTATCAAATAAAACCAGTCTTTTACACTCACAGATCAAGGACTGCTGAATATTTAATTAAATTACATAATTACCCTGTGTAATACAAACAGATTCGGTGACCATTGCCACTGACTCTTTGTAAGCGTACAGTTCCTCTGATGTGACAGCAGCACGTGGGGATGTTAGAGAGCAGGCTCCTCCCCCAGCCTTCAGTGTACCGTGTCTTAAGTCAGTATTCCTTTCCAGCCAGTTTGCACCAAACACTATGTATTCAACTTGTGTTATTTCTTTTAATCCACAATCCTAAGATACAGATATGTTAATATCTTTGTTTTCCCATTGAGAATACTACACATGGAGATGTGTCTTGCAAAGCTAATCAATAAAATGATCAGGATGAAAATCCCCAACATTCTAACATATGCTTTACCATTTCATCACAAGTCCAAGGCTGGGGGGTTAAATTCTCTACAAAGCACTAAGTTCCAGTCTAGTCCACAATCACAAACTGTACCTTTGAATCTTGACCCATCATCTTATAAAAGAAAGATCAGGGACTGTGAAGCATCGAGTCTACACATTTAGGACTTTTTAGGACTAACCCCAGTATTACCTGTATTAATTTCCTATTGCTGTGGTAACAAATTACTACAAACTTAGTGGCTTCGAACAACACATTTAACTTACAGCTCTGTAGGTTAGAAGTCTGACATAGGTCTCACTGGGCTAAAATCAAGATGTCATCAGGGCTGTCTTCTTTTCTGGAGGCTCTAGGGGAGAATCCACTTCCTTGCCTTTTCCAGCTTCTAGAGGCCACCAGTCTTTGGCTTTTGACTTAGCTTCCCTCATCTTCAAAGCCAGTCACACTGTATCTCCCTGACCAGTCATCCATAGTCATATTCCCCTCTGACTCTGAGCTTTCCTGCCTCCCTCTTGTACTTTTTAGGACTCTTGTGATTATACCAGGCCCACCTAGAGAAATAAGGATAACCTTCCTACCTTCATAAAATGATGCTTAGAGCTTTCAGGCACAGCTCTGGACCAGTCTGTTCCTGTTCAGTTATATTAACTCTATCATTTTTTTTCCCTGAAAAATGTGTACCATTTTATAAGGAAATAAATCATGAGATATTTCACTTTAAATTTAAAATCATTGGTGTCAACTGAATTAACACAAATTATATTGTAAAAGTCATTTGTAAGAAGTATTGGCTAAAAATGGCTACAGGAAGTTACTCATTTTAGGTCAGTGAGATGGTCAAATAAATGTCAGTGCACTTATACAAAATCCGTTAAGTTTGGCACAAATAATTTTTACAGGTACAATGATAGCCTTAAGAATATACTTAATACTGTTAGAATTTAACCTGATACTTTTAACTCTGCAGTTTAGCTTCTGTAATAGCTGTTTCCAATGATACTTTTCTCAGTAGCTGAATTTCCTTTAGATTTTATGCAGTGTATGATGCATGTTTTGCACTTGTCTTTATTTTTAAAAATGATGCACCTAAGGACTCACAAATGGGAGTAAAATACAAGTAGAAGATCATAACATACTGCTCTTTGCTGAAGATCTAAGTAATTCCAACAGGAAAGCAGTATGAAATTACTAAAAATCCAATGCTTAAACCTTAAGTTTGAATTTCCAAGAACAAAGCCAAGGACAGAGATGCAAGTGGTTTCTTTGGGAAATAATCTCCGGAAGCAAGAGGGAGGGAGTGGGGAGAGTGAGACAGGGAATGAAAAAACGAAGTGTATCTTACTGAGCTGATTATTGTGGACAGCTGGGTCTCTATCCCCCAGGGTCTCTATCCTCCAGAGCCCCACTGAGGAACCATGTGCCTCAGAACTGTCCCTTTGAAGACGGCCGGGGCCTTTATCCAACAGATTACCTCCTCCGTTGGTAACGATGTGTGTTTAGTGGGCACTTTTACAAAGTCATAACATTTTAAAGTTTGATTTGTAAGAGATATCAGTGATGACTGATTTGCTTATTAAAACTGTCCTCAAAGTCGATGTAAATGGACCAACTGTATAATTACAGATAATTGCAGATATATTGGAGTCCTTTAGTCTTGAATAGTTTTAGATGCATATTATCAGTCTCAACAAATTCCACACACAAGGCTCTAAATTCGCAGCTTCTATCTGCTACAGAATGATTTGATACTCAGTACTGTAATAACCAAATTCAAAACACTGAACAAAAAGTAATTTTCATGAAAGCTTTTTTTGGGGGACTCTTCCTGAATGTGCTATTTTAAATGACTAAAGGATGGTAAAGGGATTGTTTGGATTGAACTCTCATTCTATTCATATCAGAAATCCAGACTATTTCTGACCTGCCTTCCAAGGTGTTGTTACCCTGTGTGTGGGACAGGCAATGAATTGTCCTTTGTTCCCTGAGATTTTTAAGTTTTTACCTAATCTATACATTTAATGGAAAACACTGAATTGAAAGCAGTCACAGTGGTCACTGCCACCATTACCTCAACTTAAGGTGGTAAATTCAACAGTAAATTAAGAAGGCAATATTAATAAACACCATTTAGTGACCATCTCTGTGCCTGGCCCTTTATTTACTCACAAACCTGTAAAGTGTAGAGAATCTTCTTACAGATACCAAAACTGGATGACAAAGGCTAAGTAGTTTGCTAAAGCACCACAGAGCTAGTAAATGTTGGAATGAAGATTTTGAAGCCTAGTAGAGGTCTTATTCCAAATGTTTCTCCAATAACAAAAAAAAATTTGAGTATATCCTAATGTTTCCATTTTTACTTTAAAAATTACTGAGACTTTAAAGAAATCTAAATAGTGAAATTTTGTCATCTTTGGCACAAAATATTTCAATACTAGCATACGAATAGTCATGTAAAACACAACTCCAGTTATGATTAATAAGATTCTTTTGTAAACTTAAAGAAATTTGACATCTACTTTTAATTTCTTATTTTAGGTAAAAGGTTTATTATTTAAAACTTCAGGTTCCTGAACTTAAAGCAGCTCCCTGATCTGACAGAGAATAAGAAAAAAGTATCATTTACAGTTAGATCAATCAAAAGACATTTAAAATAATCGACTGAGGAAGACCTTAGAGCTGGAAAGAACACTTTTGTACATCTTTTAATTAATTTTATTTACTATTGTCACAGGAGATGAGTATGATGTATGTGCCATTTGTTTGGATGAATATGAAGACGGAGACAAGCTCAGAATCCTTCCTTGTTCCCATGGTATGAATAATTACATACTGTTTTGAATTTATGTATAATTGATATGTAGGCTCAATATTAGAGAAGGAGACAAAATAGTTATTAGCATACTGTGAGCCAGGTCTTGTAGTAATTAGTGGTGTCATTAAAGGATGGAGGTATATTTATAAAAACTTATGAACTTTTCTTGTCCCTCTACGATACATATAGAACAGGAATAAACATGGCAAGAAATTAATAATGTAATATTCTCAACCACAGTATGCTATCTAAAAGATGTGTATTTTGCTTTAACAGCTTACCACTGCAAGTGTGTAGATCCCTGGCTAACTAAAACCAAAAAAACCTGTCCCGTCTGCAAGCAAAAAGTTGTTCCTTCTCAAGGCGATTCAGACTCTGACACAGACAGTAGTCAAGAAGAAAATGAAGTGTCAGAACATACCCCTTTACTTAGACCTTTGGCTTCTGTCAGCACCCAGTCATTTGGGGCTTTGTCGGAATCCCGCTCACATCAGAACATGACAGAATCTTCAGACTATGAAGAAGATGACAATGAAGATACCGACAGTAGTGATGCAGAAAACGAAATTAATGCACATAGTGTTGTAGTTCAACTGCAGCCTAATGGTGAACGGGATTACAACATAGCAAATACTGTTTGACCTTCAGAGAGGGTGATTGGTTATTTCCTAATAAATGTTTATTTAGGTATACAATTTGATTTTTTTGCTCCCTTCAGAGATTCCTGTAGAGATAACTTATTTTTTAGTATTCTACAGTTTAATCAGATTACTGAAACAGGTTTTTTCTGATCTGGCATTTATCTGCAGGAGTGTACTTCATTTCACTGGTAACTAGTCATAGGCTGGTGCTCGAGCATCAAATCAACCCTTCTTCTGGAATGAAATATAGCCAAAATATTTTTAAAAATTCCTCAGTATAGCTCGCAATTAAGACCTAGATCCCAGTATGAAAATGTTTCGTGTTTTACATACAAGGTGAGTGCTGTGGCCACCTAGCATGAGCTAAGCCAACTCCCATTTGCATAAAGTTTACCTAGAGTTATTGAGTTTGGAATATATTTGTTCTGATATTTTCCTAAATTGCCATCACTCAGGAGAAGTGACAATTTAGCATTTTTCCTTGTATCAGCACCACAAAGAAACTCAAAGCTCTTTTTCCTTTCTATTCCCAAGCAGTCTTATCCTGATAGGAAGGGTCTGTACTAGTGCAGATTTTATAGGTTTCTTTTTTCCTCAAAGTTTTAAATACTATAGTGTTATGTATGAATTTGATTCATCAGCTAAAGTAAATGTCTCTGGACTTTACTTACTGAATTTCAGTATCCTTAAGGGTTTTGTGTTATGATCAAAGCAAAAAGAAAATGCTGTATAAAAATACCAAACTTCAGCAACTATTAATACTCAGATCATATACCTCTTAACAAAAAGCATCTTATGCTAATTAGCCCTGCTCAACTATGTACAGAGCAAATTGTTCAAGTATTGGATTTGAAAATAACTGCTTATGTTTAACAGAACTAATGATGTAAACAATGTATTATGAAAAACTAAATTAAACATAACTATGTAGAAAATATAGACTTATGTATAATCAAAATGCTGAGAATTTTTATATGGCATTCATTGTATGAAGGGAGTTTGAATGTTAATAAACACGTTTCCCACTTTAAGAACTGGCAAAATTTTGTTCTACTGTACTATTACCCAGATTAGTTTCATTTATATGCACAATGCTGTAAAGGTGTAATTAAGGTAATGTAGGTCAGATAAAACCACAACCTTAGAATTTTATACAAGGTAACTGACTGCTCACAACCAATTAGGTAATCTCTCTAAAGTTAACACTGCAGCCAAAATCCCAGCAATAATGTACATAGTGGTACCCTGCTGTAATTATAGTACATCCTTATAGTAGACCTCTATACAGCCTTTAAAGAACAAAGTATCTAGACAGAGCTATATTGACATGGGAATTTTTAGTCAACAAAAGCACATTAGAGAATAGTTAAGTACATGATATATAGTTGTCTTCTGTTATAAAAAGAGAAAAATGTATTTTTAAAAGAAATGTTAACAATACTGAGGAAGTTTTACTTTCTGAAAAAAAAAATCTTATAATCCATCAAAAGAAAAAAAAGTTATTTCCACTTAGGAAAATAAAAGGTTGAATTCAATATCCACTGCCTGATAAGTTGTTCCCTCCCCCAACCTCCTTTGAAAAATCACACAGAGGCCTGAGAAACAGATCATCAGTTTACTATGGTAGGGAAACAGACTCTGGAATTGGATGTACTTACACACCCTAACTTTTGCAAACCTGGGTGGTCATCTGTACAATTTCATTTAACCTAAGGGAGGGTATGAGGACACTCAGTACCAGCCACATAAATATACGGTAATAGCTTTTTATAGTTGTTAAATAAACACCATACCTAAAACAATTTTTTTAAAAGGGCAAAGTTAAAGGTCACTATAACATGTAGTAAATGTTGTATCCCCTCAGTCATCAATCTATAAATCAGATAAAGGACATGGGTTCCTTTTAAGTATTAGAAGTTTTTCTGAGGCAAAATTACCCCCCCCCACCTTCTTTTAAACTCCAAACTGCTAATTTTAGTTGGGTTTAAAAAAAAAAAAAAACAGTGTGTGTATATATATATGTATGTATATATATATATACTGGTGTGTGTGTGTGTGGATAGAGTCAGTTGAAATCTCTTATTTCTTCGTGGTATAACTATACAGCTTTTTAAATAGGACATTAAAATTAAAATCTAATTTTCATTAAGAAATTCTTTCCTAATTTAAAACTTTTCTGATATTAAAGTAGTCACATGGGAACTTACCCCAGAGATGAATTTATCTTGATATTTTGCCTTCAGAAACACCTATGTGTAAAATACATGTATATATTATACACTCTATGGATTTATACTGTATGCAATCTGTTATTTAACGTTTGTTGGTGAGCATTTTCTCACATTATTCAAGGACTATTTTTATTCTCTGGACATACAATAATTCATTCAACCCATAACCCTCAAAGTCAAATCTTACAGTTTCCCAAGTTGAGGTATTTTAAGTGATGTGATGTGATGGCATTTAAGTATACAATGTATTTAGCCCCATTTCCTCAGCTTAAATTCCTAGAACTAAGTATAAAACAGTTACCTACATATTATTTTCCTAAGTGTTTTTTGTGGGTAGGGGGCCAAGGGCTAGTTTCATTATTTCATTAAACACTAGTGTTATAGTTGCCCCCTACATCTTCTACTCCCCTACCCATACCCCCAAACACACATCCTTTTCACTTTATAGGTTCCTTAAGGGCTTCACAAGTTTGGTCACTGCTTTCTAGTACTTTCGTTAGCTCAGCTGGTAAAGCAGAAGACTGTAGCTGACTTCCTGGTCAGTGGTTTCTAATCAGTTACCCTAACAGTTCTTTACAGCTAAAGCATGCATGTATATTATTACTGTAAAGTCTCAAATCATCAACCCAAACACCAAATTTTCATTTGACCAACCTTTTGTTTGTAACTGGGTTCTTAACAGGTCAAGAAGTTGAAGTTTATTTCAAAGGTTATGTCCAACTACCAAAGTAGCCCCAAATTCCTAACCTTCCATATTTTTACATCCTTGTATGTACTGAGAACTAATCCCTGACAACACTGTCAAAAAATTTCAGTTATGCACAGTACAGTTTAATAAGGTGGAGATTCCCATTCCCTAACCCACTATTTCTTAAACGGTAGCATATATAGACCCCTTAAAAGTGAACCAGACTGACCTGCCAATTATTTCTAAAGGGACTTCTGGAGCTTATGGAATCCCATCTCTAGGGTGAAAATCCAGAGCCCAGAATCTGCGTTATAACCAGCTCTCCAGTTTTGCTTAGACCCACCACCAACTTTTGAGCATTCCTGCTCCAAGCTTCTGTCTCACAGTTCATAAAGAGTATTAAACATTCGCTAAAGGTGAATACATCCCAGAAACCTTATAACCTCTGGAATTAAACTTGACTACTATGTAGTCAAAGCTAATAGGTCACTCCAGTGTCAGAAACTCCAGGAATATCCCAGTTTTCTTACACGCTGCCTAAGGAACATCTTCTCTTCTGTGAAAGTCCCAGTTGGTTGACTGCAGCATGCCAATACAGCTTCCAAATCTAAAGAAGTCATATGACAGTTCAACACAGAAGAAACCACAATGCAGAAACCCTTCTTGGTATTGGGTTCCTTACTGCTCACTAGATTTCACAGCTAGAGACCAAAAACAAGAGAGAATACTTAATTTCTAGTGGGTAAGTCAGTTTTCCTCCCACAAACCCAAAGATGAGCCCAAAATGATTTTTAAAGCCTTTTTAAAAAAGATAAATGCCCATGAAAAAGAAATTCCCAGGCACTCATTTTATTTATAATAAATCCTACAGGATATGGAATAGGCCATGAGCTCAATTTTAAGATTTTATGCTTGCTACGGAGTCTGGCCTATTCTGTATATCCCAATGTGTCAAAATTCAATTGTAACAATGACAGCAATTTACATAAACACAGGAGTCTAGAGTATTTGGTTGGAATAAATTTATTTCATCTGTCTGTAAACAAGGTGTTTAATAGTTATGGCATTTTTTTAAATGCATATTAAATCAGATGAGTTAGACTGTATCCCAGATGTAACAAAGTGCAGGGAAAGAAATGGACAAATCAGCAACAAGATTTGTTTTTAAATCTGTACATTATCCACAAGGCCCAAACAATAGAAGCAAATACTAGAATGTCCCTAAAGTAGTGCCATTCGAAAGAAACCTTTAATAGGTCAGTTAAAATCCATCTCACAATAGCAACAGTTCATTTTAACAATAGTATGGCACAGAACACATATGAAAAAAATTCATCACAAGACAGCCAAGTCCACAATAATGCAACTTCATATAAAAACTCAAGCTGCAAATAAAAATTGGTCCTATGAAGAACAAACTGGACACACTCCAGATGGTTATGTTGGGATACCTAATGTCCATAATGGCAGCCTTTTACAATTTTACTAAAGAGTAGAGCTGGTGTGCAAAGAAAAAGACAGGAACACAAATCTGAGCTATTGCAATGATGGAATGTCCCTGGGGATTCGATCTGTTATGGTTACTGTAAGGTCATGGGAGGAAGTGCCTTTTGCTCTCGTTTTGCAGTTGCACTCTTCACATATCCTGCAGACAGAAGGCCTGTCTCTACTCAAGTGCAACATAACAATACTGAAAGCAAACTACTGCAGCTCTCAATAGCTCGTTAACAAAAGGGATTATTACTTGGTTAAATAAACCAGGCACTGCGTCGAAGATGGAAGCAAACCAAATACCTATGTGCAAAGGGAAAGGGTGGGAAAAGAGGAGTGAAGGAAAGATGCATGCACTTTTTCCTCCCAACCATGCGCTACAAAAGGAAGACTAAATGAGCTAAGTAAATGCTCAAAGTGCTCAAAAGACATTGATCAAATTAGAGATTGTACAACCGGCACCTTGCTTAATATTAACTTATTTTAGTTATCAATATCCCATTAATTGCTAAGACAAAGTGATGCCCAACTTGGCATGCCCCCTCCCCCCAAATTTCAAGGTATCATGCAAATCATTATTGTGCTGCAATTATGTTGCCAGATAAGGGTTGGTTACATACAGTGGTTAACATACAAATGATCCATTGGGCAAACAGGAATCATGACATTAGAAAATAGGTAAAGAAAAATTAGCTACCACCTATAGTCTGGTAGCACTGTGACCGTAATTGGGGTGGTGATGAAGACAGTTGCTAGGTAGATGGGGAGAGGCTGCTTACACATCAGACCTCCTCAGGTATAAAGCGAGTTCATATGCTTTCTTGTTAAGTGTGCCTCCGTGGACACCTTCCTTTCCCATGACTATAACCAATGCTGGAGTACACAGGGAAACAAAACAAAAGTGAACAGAATTATTTAAGGGGGGGGAGGGCAGAAAGAAAGACACCTTTCCCCACCAACAGAGGGATACAAAGGAGACACAGGTTCATACCCCATCACCCTGCATTGCTAATAAAATTTCCAGAATTAAGACTCAAGCTTACAGCTAGGAAAGTTTAAGAGCAATTTTCCCCTAATACTTAACAGTCTGCCTAGCAGCTAGAACCCAGAGTCTCTCAAGTATTTTGCCATTGAGTATGCCTTCTTATTCAATCCGCCTCCATGGACCCCTTCTTTTCCCATTACAAAGACCAAGACTGAAAGAGAAAGAAGAAAAGTGTTTCAAAAGAAGTGTTAATCAAGAAAGTCACATAAGTTTTAGCAGACAGAACCCTGATTAATAAGTTAACATTAAGTTAGTTTTCCGTGAACTGTCAAGCACTGAAGTCAACCAGGTCTCCAAAAAGAGAACTTTCAAACTAGAAATATGCTGAAAACACTATAAACTGCATCCTGGAAGCCCAATCAGTGCACCTGCAGCACTGCATAAAATATCTTTATACTAGCTAGGAAAAAAGAAGTACGATCATTTTCTTCTAGGGCAAAACAAATGACAAATTATTAGACTACTCCCCAAAATATAAACTTAAAAACTAAATGAATACTTACAGAATTCTCCCCAAATTTAATAGGCTTGATTAAATACAAACTATTAAAAAGTCTTCCCAGTGAGACTCAATGTGTCTATTAATTCCAGAGGAAAACCAAGACCAAATTGTAAAGAGCATTTTCAGTGCCATTCAGAAAAGGCCAAATAAAAAGTACTTAAGGCTTGTGCTTATTGATATCCTCGCTGTGCTTTATTTTTGAATCTGAAATCCTGAAACAGGATTACTGTCTCCAACAACAGGTTCTTCTATGATGCAATTCAGAGGTCCAGCCACAAAATACTTGTGCATGGCTAATTTTATACTTGCTACCACTAGATGTCAGTGGTGCCCTTTAGTATAGAAATGTTCTTCTAGTTTTGTCACATGGTTAATACTTCTTTTGAACAGATTTATCTGAACTCAGGTAATGTTTAGAGATATGTCTCTATTTCAATTATCTAATTTTCCTAAAGAAAAATACTCATAAGCATAACTCATATCAGAATAAGAGTAACCTTCAGGATAATCACAAGGAGTTCTTAGAATCACGTCAGTAAATTACTGCTAGGAGAGGCTTCAAATCCATTCACATAGTAGATCTGGTCTTAAAATCAACTGTGGCAAGTCTGCTATCTGAGGCCACACAGCCCTCTTAATTTACAAAATATTTACAAATACATTTCAGTGTATTTGTAAAGCAATTAGATATTATAATAAACCTTAATCTTGGAAGTTTTTTATAAAAAAGCAGTGAGACTTACTAAGTATAGTAAGAATTCTGGTATGTTGAAAATAATCAGGAAATACCAGAACCATATACATGAAATATTTCCTAGTTTTCAAATCTAAATCACACACAAACTTAGTCTTTGAAAATATTTCAATGAACAGGTGGCTTATTACAAAACCTTATTCTAATTATTTCTCTCTTCCCCAACAATATTTCTAATAGAAAAATGAGTGAATGTTAATTCTTCCTTTTTTATGCTGAGCAGTAATTATTAAAACGCAGGGAAGAGATGCAAAGGCAAAAGACTCAAAAGGACTAAAGTAACCAAACGGTATGAATGACTTAATATATGTGAATAACATGTGAATATTCTGTTTTTGAGTAAAGTCAGGATCTTAGAGACTAGGTTGTGTATGCCGCTGCTATCGAGTTGGTAAATCTCAAGCAAAGCAGTGCCTCCCTTCAGTGCTGGGCAGTTCACAAAAACCACCTTAATAGCCATTATGGACTAACACTTTAATTCAAAATGTTAAGGAAATTGCTTAATAAGTTGTAATGTAGCGTGCAACTTTTAACCAAGAGAGTACTCTGCTCACCTCTACCAGCTCTGCCGACAGCAACGTTGTATGTTGGCTCCCCACCTTGACTCTTTGTCCGGATGTCCATTGTGCAGTCACCATCGACGTATAGGCTATCTCTGATCACCGAGCACTTCTTTGCGCCAAGAGTCAAACCGTTGGTAAAGAAACCTTCCCGGTCTTTTCCTACAATCATATCTATTTCTACTGGCTGCCCCCACCAAAAAAAAAAAAAAAAAGAAAGGAAAAAAAACATGAAGTTGTAATTCTTTCCATGCCTCCATGTAAGTGGAAACAGTGTGCCAAGTTTGTATTGTATTGTATTAGAAGACATCCACATTTCACTAACATAAAATCAAGTTTGTTTTTTCTAAAGAATTACTTAATCCTGTATGACTACATGTTTTTTATCACTTCATTTCACATTTAACTATGTACTAACTAAAGACCAGTCTGTGCAAAGAATCTATGAAGTTGCACTAAACTGTAAACTTAACAGATTATTTATAAACTGTTACAAGTCGAGTGGTACCTGAAGTGCTTATGTGATGGTAAAGATTCACCTATAAACTCTTCTAACAACTGCTTGTCTGTCACGTCCAGTCACATTACAGTTCTGCTACATCAAACTTAATTTAAAGTTGCTTGAAAGTCTCCTGAAATAATGCCCAGGCTTAACAGACCTGTTCACTTCTACTCTGCTTTCAATAGCCTGAAATATCCCTCACAGTATGAACTTCAAACCCTAGCCCTCAACACATTCCCAAATTCGCATCTCCCTCCTCTACTTCCCTAGCCACTCTCTTTTTCCTCTCCAACTTCCCTTCCCCTCCCACCTCAGTAACCAGTTTTCTTTCTGGACAAATGCAAAGAGGATTCAGCTGGTAGCACTGCAGTAGGCAACGGTAAAAAAACAACCAAACAAACAAAAACAAAACAAAACAAAAACAAAACAAAAAAAAAAAAAAAACGGAGAAAATGGAGGGAGACCGGGAAAGAAACTGAGGTAGTCACCAGAACCGGAAAGGAGAAAACGTGCATTCTAACATTCCCTGAATAAGAAGGAAGGCGTCGCCCCCATCAGAACTGCAGAGTCATAGCAGGCCCCAGCCATTTCCAAGCACTCTCCCGCAATCTTCCCAGCCAGACAGCGGGAACTCACACACAAAGACAAGAGGACTGCAGGAAAAAAGTTGATCGCCAGACAGATGCCAATTCTCTATAATAACTGTACTCCACTGCGATTAAAGGAGATCTTAAAGTACCGGTATCAAGGACTGAGTTCTACAGTTAGATCTTAAGCCATGTTAAGTAGTACAGAATAATTAGTAGCACTCATGATAGGGGGCCTGAATTCTGGTATTTGATGGGAGAGGAGCGTGGGGCTATTCAGGGAATGCCCCTGTATTTGACACAATCGTCACAATCCAAAAAGAGCCATGTGCAGAAAGAGGCAAAACAATACAGCAGCACTGGAGGATTAGTAACAATTATCCCCCAAACATGTGGCAACCAAGTCAAAACCATTAAGTCACAAGAAAATCAGGCACTGTAAAGCATAAATCTGCATTAGTTTCTTTACTATCTTCACTAAAGAGGGAGGGACTTGGAGAAGTGAAGTGTCCCTTCGGCTTTCACAGATTACTGTAAGCCCTATAAAAGCACCCCCTTTTTTAGAGCTATGTTGCGTAATTGGGGATAACGGTATATCGATGAATCTCCATAGGAGGAGGAGAGAAATCAATGGCAGTTCGCCATCTTGGAGAATTAAAAAAAAAAAAAAAAAAAAAAAAAACCTATGGAGCCAGAGCTGAAGTCGAGATTCACGAATCCACCTACGTTGTCGGCGTACATTTCTCTCAAGCCCCAAAGGCCTGGACACCCTCAAACCTACGCAAAGTCGCTGCGAGGATCCGGGGGCCGGGCAGCCGCCGCCTCCCACAGCCCGTGGCGCGGGCGGCGCGCTGTCCGCGGAATCGAGGGGCAGCCCGGCCGCCGGAGGACCCCGCACACCCGGGCCCGCGCACACCCGCCCGGCCCCTCCAGCCCCCGCTTCCACCCCAGGACGTGCAAAGCAAACCTCAGGGTTTGCAGGAGACCAGCGAGAGCCTTGCGAAGAGGGGAAAAAAAACCCGCCCCCCCCCGAGCCGGTGCGCCCCCTCCCCCCGTCTCACGGACAGGCACTGGGAACGCCGGGGGCCGCCGTGGCAGCCAGGGAGCCAGGCAGCCAGGCCGCCGCCCCCGCCGGGTCAGCGCAGCCCCGGGCGAGGGGGCGTCCCCGGGCCTCGGCCTCCCCGTCCGCCCCGCAGCCGCATCCTCGGCGCCAGCTGCCTACCACACCTGCCGGCGCGGCCCTCCTGTGCCCACAGCCGGCCGGCCCCGCTCGAGTCCGGGGACGAGAAGGGGAACCCGGACCGCCCCGGTCCTCACCGTAATGCTCTGGAAGACGCCCCCGGCCGTGGCTGCCCAGACGTATTTGGCGTCGCAGTAGCCGACAATGGCGGCCTCCTGGCAGCAGCCATCGCACATCAGGTTATCCACGTAGCTCTGCCAACCGGCCATCTTCGAGCCCTTCGCACTGCAGCGGGGACGGCGAGGAGCAGCAGGCGCAGCGGCGGCGGCGGCAGCGGGCGGCGGCGGCGCGGGGGGGGGCGGGGCGGGGGCGGGGAGGAGGCGGCTCTGCGCAGGCACCGACCGCCCCCCTCCCCGAGGAGCTGCTGAGGGAGGACGCGGGGACGACGAGGAGGGACAAGCGGCGGAGCGCGCCCGGCCTGCCTGTCCGCCCGCCCGCACCGCGGAACGAACCACCAGCTGCTGCGGAACGGCTGTGCGGGCGGCAACGGTGCTGGCGGCGGCTGCTCCTTCTCACCGCGGCACCTTTCAGTTCTCCGCGGCCGCGGCGGGGAGGGCGGGCGTGCGCGCGCTCGTGCGTGCGATCCTTCCGCGGCGCCCCGACTCGAAGGGTCCCGGGAAGGGAGGGGCCGACTGAGGCGGGGGCGCGGAGGGATACCGCTCTGGGACAATCACGGCTGCCACGTGCGGCAGAGAGGTCCGGTTGCGGTGAGGTCGCTGGGGGCGGCTGCCCGAGGCCCGCGGAGGCGGTGGCTCCTCCGTCGCATTGGGCGCCGCGGGGATGGGGGCGTCCGGGACGCCTCCAGTCCCCGCGGCTGGGTCGTGATGCGCCTCTCTTCTGCGTCCGGTGACTGGGGATGCGGAATCTTGAGCCTTGGTGTTGGATTGCCGAGTTGCCCTGGTGACGGGATGTGGCGCGTTGAGTCCTGCTCGTGGTGGGGGTGGCAGTGGCAAGGTCGCCCACGCTCATCTCCGGCGTCCTCAATGGGACCCTCTTCCCTGGGGGGCTCAGGCAGCCGAGAGGGCGCGTCCCGGCAACCTGAAATCCGAGCTGGCGTTTGTGCTCTCAGGACCATTTCTGAGCTTTGCCAGTCTTTCATTGTTGCCTCGTTTGGGTACCAAGGCTTCGCATTCTCTGGATTCTTTGACAGTAAGAACCCCTTTAAAACTGCTAATCACCTGTGGCTAAATTACTCAAAATTCCGAACAAAATCAATAGCGACCTATGTAAACTATTGTTGGCTACTGGGAAAGTTAGTGGCGGATCAATGAAATCGCTGAAAAAAACAAGGAATGAAAGATCTAAGAAAGGGTTCCCCGGCTGAATATAATACAATTTCTGCTATTTAAAGGTAAAATAATTGCAGGATCCAGGTCTGAGAATGGCTTGTATTTACAAGGCGGAGTCCTGTGATTCTCTCATCTTTTCAGTAATCTCTGGGTGCTTTGACTAGACAAGGAATTAGGAGACGACCTACAGCAATTTTAAGTGAACAAAAATGATCTGCCAATCAAGGAAAGGAAGATAGCTCATTTAAAACGTTGAAAAGTTAATTTCAAATTTAAAGTTATCCCGTAGGGTCACGATTTGATAAACAGTTGTAGCTCATGAGGGAAGACAAACAGGTTGCTAAACAATTTAATTGGTTCTGAAGCTTTGTATTTTTTCTGCTGTTTGCTTTAATATATTTTCTGCTGAAATCAGCTACTGCAAGGGCGGGGGCTGGGTACAGTAGGAGAACCCCCAAGTCAGGAACCTATCAGATTGAGACAATATATTTTCTCATGTTCTGATGATACAGAATACATATGTGGTATCAAATGTGTGCCAAAAATTGTTTCATTTTTGCGTGTGTGCCTAGTTACACTTACTGGTTTATTACTTTACCTCTTTGTAGTGGTGTTTGATGGTTGTAATCCTACAATCTTAGCAGTTTATCACCTTAAAAGTTGATAATACAGTGTGTTGATAGCACTGAATATGGTCACTTTGTGAGAAATCACCAAGCTGTACAGTTACGATTTGTGCTTTTAGTATGCATGTTATAATTCAATAAATTTAAACAGAAAAAAATGAGAGAAAATAAAAGTAAAATAATTTAAAGTATATTGAAATTGAGTGTTATTTATTAACCTACTCTAAAGTTTTTGAGATTTCATTTCTAGACTATTAGAGCAAAGAGTTGGAAATAACTGCAATTCCATTTTTATTCTATTGTTGGCTTTAAACAACAAAAGGATTATACCAACCGAATATTCTGGATATTCAAATCTCAAAAGGTTTTAAGAAGATTCTCAAAGACATCTATTGGGTAATACATTCCGAAGAATTTAGAATTTCTGTCCTTTTTCCATATTTTTCAAACTTTGATACACTTCAACATTACCATTTTACTTTTTCAACAGCGTTATTACTTTCCCAGAATTGCATATAGTAAAATTTAAACTGAAAAAACCATTTTGTGTAATCGATTAAATGAGGCTTTACAGTTTAGATTTTTAGATAATATATTCAAAGGAATCTACTTACTGTTTTTAGTACAAACAGTCCCCTACTTACTATGGTTCAATTATTATTTTCCAACTTTACCTTGATATAAAAGCCATAGGCAGTCAGTAGAAACTGTACTTTAGATTTTGAATTTTGACCTTTTCCCTGGTTAGTGGTATGCGGTGTGATACTAGAGATGCTGGGCAGCCAGTCAGCAGTCAGCTCCCAGGCAGCCCCGCAATCACAAGGGTAAGCAACTGATACAACCATTCTATTTTTCACTTTCAGTATTCAGTAAACTACATAAGATAGTCCATTCTTTATTATAAAGTAGGTTTTGTGTTTGATGATTTTGCCCAACTGTAGGCTAACGCAAGTGTTCTGACCACATTTAAAGTAGTGAGACTAAGCTTTTGACGTTTCTAAGATATATTAATTGCATTGTCGACCTTCGATAGTTTCAGTTTACAATGTGTTAAGATGTGTACTATTATAAAATAATCCTGTGCCTATTTTCTTTAGAACCGGTTTCCCAGCACTCTGTCTTATTTTCTATTTGTATACAATGATCTGTTACTATTTCATATAACTTGTGTACCACACACATGCTTCAAGAGGTGTAAGTGGAGGTTAAACACTGAGTTTTAGGAATAGCAATGTGTTATGTCCAAAGGAGTGCCAATATGAAAAGAAGAATTAACAATTTGTATCTTTATCTAGGTTTTGTTCTTGTTTTTGTTTTTAGGGTAACTGATCCCTACAGTGAAAATACTAATGTCTGGGCAGTAGAGAAAAATCCTAACTCTGTTGATAATAGGTAGCCAGAATGATGGAGCCTTTAACCGTCAGTGGTAGCATATTTAAATTAGGAATGAGTTCTTGTGCATTCTTTACAAAGTTTTTAAATTCTTATTTAGGAAAACAGAAACTATGTGGTAAATCAGATTCTTTAAGGTATCAGTCAAGGTGTGTCTGAACATTTTAAGTCCATGAGTAAATCATTTGACATTTTAGCAAAAATACAAAGAAAAAGGAGTTAAGTTGGTTAAAATGTATTCAACCCATTAAACATTTGTGTAGACTAAAACTACATAACTACCACAAATATAGTAATAATTAACTAAGCCCATCCCGAGCCCCCAGTTAACTAAAATTTCACCTCCACACTTATTTTTTGGAAAAAGTGTTTTAATTATAAACATAATTATCAAAACAATAAAATTTAGAAAGTGGAGAAAAATCACACTTAATCTCATAAACAATGCAAATGATGTCATTTGAATGTTTTCACTTGTTTTATTTATGATTTTTATAGTAAAGAACATGGGAGTATCTACAATTCTGGATTTGTCCATTTTATCCTGAAACTCAATGAATTTTTGCTTTTTATTGCTTGAGGTTATTCAATTGGATGCATACAAGTTAAAATTGTTATATTATCTTTCTGATATATTTAACTTTACATTAGGTAGTGGCCCTCTTTATTGCCAATAATGTGTTTCGTCTTAACCAAGTGGGCCAATAGGTGCCGCATATATGGATTTTCTACTGCATGAGGGCTAAGTACCCCTAACCCCTGTGTTGTTCAAGGGCAACTGTATACATATACATTTGGTACTTACCATTCCTTCTTATATCCCAGATCGTTATTCTATGATCCTTCTTCCTGAAGTAAATCTTTAGAACTTCTTTTAATAGAGTTCTCCTAGTAAATTGTGTATATTTGTTTATTCAAAAATGTTTTTGTATTACTTTCACTCTTAAAAAAATAAATCGAATTTATAATACAAGACCAACACTTTGAAAAAACGGCATTCATTCTGGCTTTCATCATTGCCAGTTGTGTTTTTATGAATGATCTGTTCTTTTTTTTCTGGCTACTTTTGGAATCTTTTTGTCCTTGCTGTCCTTCAGTTTCACTGTGATGTATCTATATCTAGGTTTCTTTTATTCTACTTGGAAAAAATAGGTGTATATCCATGATCACTTCTGGAAAATGCTCAATCATTATCTCTTCAATTATTCCTTTTCCTCAGTTCTCTCTCTTCTTTTGGGATTCAAAATAAATGTTTCCTTTTCCTCTTCTCCACATCTCTTAGCTTCTCTCATATTTTCTGTCTTCTCTCTGTACTGTATTCTGGGTAATTTCTTCAGCCAAAAGTTACAGCTCACCCTTCAACTATGTTTCACCTGCTGTTAAACCCCTACAATGAGTTTTTCTTAAAATCTGTTTTCCATTTTTAGAAGTTCCATTTTATTATTACCGAGATCATTCTCATTCCTGATGGTCTCTAATTGCTTGCCTATCTTTGCGGCTTCATACTTCATTTCTTCAAACATCTCTTACCTTATTATTCTATACTCTGTATCTGACAATTCCAGTATCTAAGTAAGTTGTACGTTTTTACCTCTCTTACTCATGATGGCTTGCCTCCTGTATATTTGGTGATTTTAGACTGTGAATTCATATTTCCTTGATCTTAATATGTGGGAACTCTGATGGCTTAAATTGAAGACACTTTGTTTCAAAGATGATTTGCATCTGGTTCTGCCATGTGCCCAGGAGTACCAGCAACTGGGGCCACTTTAACCCTTCCTATCATGTCCCCTAAATGCAGGAGTATCTGATTCACTTACTAACATAGAGATGCTATTGGCATTTGCATTCAGACCAACCCCATCTCTCCAGCTTGCATACAGACGCTTCCTCTAGTTTCTGCTCAAGATTTATTTCTCTTTATTTTGTGGGAAGAGGGGTCTTTGAAGAGATTTCTAATTTCTGAGTGCCAGGCAAAACAGCAAAAAATGTTTTTGATCCAGTATCTAGTTGTTTTGCTGGAGAATTCCCCTACAGTATCTAGTTCAACAATGATGCCAGAAGCAGAAATCATAACCACAACTGGGAATCTTCTGTGTTTTATTCACTATGAGTTTCTGGCTTGGGTACTGGTTGGTGCTATTTACTGAGACATGGAATATAGCAAGATGAACATCATCAAGGAGGAAAATGTTTTAACTTAGTTGACTTTTTAGTACTTGTGAGACATCTACGTGAAAATGCTGTATGGCAGTTACATGTGCAACTCTGTAGTTCAGAGGAGACATCTGGACTTGAGATAACACTTCAAAAATGAGTAGAGGAAGAGAAGTTTACAGTGAAAGAATGAGTGGCTAGAGAAGTTGGGTGGAGAATCAGGAATGAGCTAGGTCATAAATGCCCAAGGAAGAGAGTTTTTCCAGATGGTAGGAATGGTTTAAGCATAGCAGGGGCTCCTGGGTAGCTCAGTGGGTTAAGCCTCTGCCTTCGGCTCAGGTCATGATCCCAGGCCCTGGGATTGAGCCCCCCATCAGGCTCTCTGCTCCACAGGGAGCCTGCTTCCTCCTCTCTCTCTCTCTGCCTGCCTGTCGGCCTACTTGTGATCTCTGTCTGTCAAATAAGTAAAATATTTTTTAAAAAACAAATAGCAAATAATACTAAAATGTCAAATCGGAGTACTGGAAGGTGTTCATTAAATTAGCAACAGAGAGGCTGTTTTGGAAATAGACAAATACAGATTTAGGTGAATGATGGCGAATAAACCAGATTGCAATGAATAAAGGAAAAAATGGAAGGCAAGAGAGCTGAGAATTTCTTCATTCAAGAATTTTGACAGTAAAGGAGATTAAAGAGAGAATTAACCAAATGGAATTTATGGGTAAAGGAGGGGGTGGTGGTGATTGTTTTATTTAGAGAGTCTCAAACACGATTAAATGCTGATGAGATGGCACTATTAAAGAAGGAGATGTTAAAGATACAAGAAAAGGAAGATAATGCCTCAAGGCTCTGGAACACTTAAAAAAAGGCCTGGGATCCAAAGCTTGGTTGGATAGAAATGCCCTTAGAAAAAAGATGGGGCACCTTCATTGTAACAGCAGTATATGATCGTGACTTTCTCTTCTTTTTATGGCACTATGATATGAATACAGAAAAGTGAATTTATCATAAATATATACCTTGTGAATTTTCACAAAGTGACCTCACCCAGATAGCCAGTATCCAGATGAAGAAATAGGATGCTGTCAGGATCCCAGGGATCCTCTTCTTGCCTACTTTAAGTCATTACTCTCCTCTCAAAATTTAACTACTTTTCTGACTTCTTAGAAGTCATAGAATAAATGTGGTTATTGTTGAACTTTATGTAAGTGGGTTCACACAACAGGTCCTTCTCCATGACTCTGTCTGGCTTCTTTTGCTTCAGTGTTTGTCAGTCATCACAGTGTTGTATGTAATTGTAGTTTGTTCATTCTCATTACTGTAGAGTATTCTGTTACCTGACTATACCATCATTTATTGATCCCTTCTACTCTTGGTGCATATTTTGTTAGTTTCTAGGATTTTGCTATTAGGAGCATAACCACTTTTTGGCATGTATTTTGGTGTGCAGAGGTCAGTATCTACCTAGGAATGAGATTGCTAGCTCATAGGTTTGGGTTTAGAAGATACTAACAAATAACATTCCAAAGAGCTACCATTTTACCTTGGAACCAGCAATATATGACGGTTTCAGTTGTTCCACATCCTCACCAACATTTGGCATTTCTTTATAAGCATAAACATTTTACTGGGTATGTGACGGTAATTTATTATGGCTTTAATTTGCATATTCCCAATGACAAAAGTGAGCACATTTTTCATATATTTATTAGTCATTTGGACACCTTCTTTTGTGAAGCATTTGTATAAAACTTTTCTCATACATTTGTTTGGATTAACTAGGGAGTAATCCATCAGGTGGATGTATCATAAGTTGTCCATTGATATTGAAAAAATCAAGTAAGTTGAGAAACAAAAAATTTTGGTTATGATTTGTGTTTGTAAACTTTCAAAGGCATGGAAATAGATACACACATTTTTTAAAAAATCTCTAACAGCAAGATTTAAAATATAAAGAATGGCACTTAATTAATCAAATGTGTTAAGATATTGCCAGTTTGCCTACTCACTATTTACTGTTCTTCCTTGCTAACAGAATCATAAATTTCCTTGGGGGAGAGAGGTAAGAAATGCAGTTTAAAATACCTCCAGGGGCGCCTGGGTGGCTCAATGGGTTAATGCCTCTGCCTCCGGCTCAGGTCAGGATCCCAGGGTCCTGGGATGGAGCCCCGAGCATCAGCATCGGGCCTGCTCGGCAGGGAGCCTGCTTCCCCCTCCCTCCCTCTCTGCCTGCCTCTCTGCCTACTTGTGATCTCTGTCTGTCAAATTAAAAAAAAAAAAAAATCTTAAAATACCTCCAAAATGCCCTTCTAGCTAGGGTGATCATCTAACCCATTCACCAAGGAGCTGAAACAGAAGTTATTTCATGGAAAGCTACTTTTCCCCTACTTTAAATATTTGTATTTTATATAATTTCCCCAGATTTTATATTTATATATTTATAATTTCCCTGATACATGTAATAATATATATACACACACAACTTTCTGCCCTTAATCTGTCCTCCCCTTTATCCAGATTGTGATGATGCAGTGTTGAAGCAAACAGCCATTTGTGACTATGCTAAGGATGGTGAGGAGAAGGAACCTGCTTTCTCAAATGGCTTCATCAGCCTTGTGCCGCCTCCCCCAGACTCTTACAACATTAGATAAATAACCTCCTTATTTGGTTAAGCTATTATAATCAACTTCGGTTAAGTGCAACCAAACCCTGTAGTAACCATCCATTTTTCTACCCCCATCTCAGGTCCCTAAGCATTCTGAGTTATCCAGTGTTGTTTTTCCATTATGAGTTAAGCATGTGAGGAAATCATTTATATTTATTGCATCCCTATTGTAATAATGACTGAACTGGCCACATCATGGAACATTGTTCCACTGGTTTTGTTATAATACATTTAGTGCCCTAGAGGTTTCAAGGATTTCAGATGCCTTCTTCCTAAATATCTCAGTAGCTGACAGAGAATTTCCTAGGAGTTTTGACTCCTTTTCTCCGATTTACCAGGTGCAGAAAGAGGACTCTGGGATTCTGGCATCATATGCAGAACATGTCATTCCAAGAAAGTTACACTTAACTTGAGAGGTTTGTTGTAGAATTCCAAGGGGAAGGACACAAAGCCTATAAAAACACTGGTTGTCTTGTTATCTCACATATGTGAAAAATGCCAGCATTCCCTCAGAACACCCCCCAAGAGATAACACATCTAATTTTTCTTGATCTCAGTCCCAGAATGCAAGCAATAAAATTTAATTAAGTAGCCTTCCAAAAAGTACTAAAATGAGGCTTTAAATTTTTGTGTTTCCTCTCAGAAAGCTCAGATTTCGCTTTTAGGGAAAATTGTTTCTGGGACCAGCTACCTTCAGGCTTATCCAGACTCATGGTATAAATGGGTGAACTTTGCTCAAGAGACAAACGGCGGAACAAAAACATTAAAAAACAAATGGAGAATAGGATAATTATTCCAACTCTAGGTGAAAGTGAGTGTTCTAGAGATGAAAAAGTAAGACCATGATAATGAAGGTGGTACTCAGAACCACTGATGACTGGAATTCCAAATAACATGTAGGGCAGTTAAAGAGGAATGCTCCCAATACTATTACTTTACATTGTAGAGATGGACTCTTTTAGTGACTACTTCTGTGACTCTGTTTTTCAAAATCTCTTTAACACAATATATTTAATTTCAACAATTTATTTGCTTGCAATTCTTCTTAATAGATAGTAGATATCCTTGTAGTGTTATTTTTTTTTCAAGCCATATAACAAGTATTGAGCTCTTGCTATGGTTGTAAATATTGATATATGCTAAGAATATAAAAAAAGGTCCCTGCCCCCTCTTTTAGAGTCTAAGCAGGAAAGAAATTAAGCAATATCGTCTGGCTGGAGGATATGTAAGAGACAAGGGTAGGACAGGATAGCATTAGATCACAAAATCAGATAGCTTTCTAGAAGGACAGAGTTATATTTCTTATAACTCCAACTAAAATTGGAGTTATAAGAAAGTAATAAAAGGTTATTTCATAGAAAAGGTACAACAACCGTTCAATCTTGAAGAATGGATGGGACTGAGGTTTGATTTTCAAAATCATGGACAGTGGGTTAAAGCCTCTGTCTTCAGCTCAGGTCATGATCCCTGGGTCCTGGGATCGAGCCCCGCATCTGGCTCTCTGCTCAGCAGGGAGCCTGCTTCCCTTCCTCTCTCTCTGCCTGCCTCTCTGCCTACTTGTGATCTCTGTCTGTCAAATAAATAAATAAAATCTTAAAAAAAAAAAAAAAAAAAACATGAGCTATAGATTTCCCCTCCTACTAGAAAAAGCAGCCCACAGAATAAGGGATTTGCAAAGCATGTATCTAGCCAAGTATTCATTCAGAATATATAAACAAACTATAAGTCAATAAGAAAAAGAGTGACAACATGTAAAAGAAAAAAAAAAAGTGAGCAAAGACTTGAATATGCACTTTATAAAAGGGGTTCCCAAGGTCAAATAATGGCAGAAGAAAATGCACCACTGCATTAGTACCAAGGAAAGGTAAATAAGACCACAATGCACCTTCTTACCCCTATTAGGATGGCTACTATCAAAAAACCAAAAACCCAAAACCAATACCTAAACAAAATTGTTAGCGAGGATGTGGAGAAATTGGAACCTTTGTGCACTGTCAGCGAGGATGTAAAGTATATAGATAGCAGTGTAACAGTTCCTCAAAAAATTAAAAATAGAATTACCATGTGACATGATGGGCATGAAATTTCCTAAAGCTAAACATACACGTAACTTTAAAACAGGAACGTTTTATGGCCTATAAATTGTACCTTGGGTAAAACTGTTTAAGAAGAAGGTGCTCAAAAAGGAAGAAAAGATGGGGTATGTTACAAGTACAAGAACATTTGAAAGAGGTTCTAATGGCCAAAGTTGGAACAATTTGAGCCAAAAGATTAAATAATGATAGTGTTGTATTATAACCCTTAAAGTATGCATGCCTCCCTACTGATATAAATAAATTAATGAGGAAGAAGGGACAAATCTTCCTTATAGAAAAATTTTCAAGTACTTAAATGTAGAAGGAATGAGGGAAATAGAAATTACCACTAAACCACAAGCATAACTACTGTAAGCCAGATCAACTGATGACAGCTAAAATTAGTGGGTGAGACTTTTAGAAGAAACAAGGTATTTGCATAGCCTCAAAGTATCTCCCCACAAATATTTCCCCCAAATATTTATTTTAATTTTTGTGGTTTTAACATAAGCCTACAAAGTTTTTCATATTCCCCGCCAGGAGGTAGAGCTTAATTCCCTCCTCCTTGGGTCCAGGCTGGACTTCATGACAAACTTTTACTGAATAGAGAATGGAAAGGGGAAAATAGTAACTTCACAGTAGGGAAAACTGGCAGACAAGACCTTAAAAGCTGGTGGAAGTTAATATCACCAATAATAAGGCATGTTTGTATCATGTACTCCCTGATCTGATGTGACACATATGAGCTGCTAATCAATGAGTTTACAGAAAGTGTGGAATAATTAGATGGACAGAGAGCCCAACAGTTAGACAACATCAGGGATCCGTCACAGAAACCAAATATAAAAAGGATTTGGTAGTGTATTCCAAGGTAATAAATTTTCTAACTATCCTGCAGAGGGTTGCTGAACACATAGACTGAGCTCTGGGAATGAAATGCTGGTGGTTCCACTAATGATAATAAAACCCCAGTAAAGACACATATGTTGTTTATAACCCTAATTAGACCAGATCGGTCTATCCCAATATAGGACAACACATTATATAATGTTGGCCAAGGCGAAAAATACATTATTTTCAGAGGCAAACACAAGTTCTAATGACAAACTTACCTCTAGAGAAGGGAGTACACTTAAAAAGTCTAGGTAACCTAAAACTAAATTTTGCAGTAGGAAAAGGAGGCTCAGCATAGTAGTTAATGGTTTCAATTTAAATGACTTAGGGAAAAACAGAGTTTTGTGCCCTAAGAAATGGTAAAAAAAAAACAAAACAAAAAAAAAAAAAAACGCGGGCGTGAGAGAGAACCTTAGAGGGTTTTGGGGTCTGAGATTGTTGACCTAAAATGTATAAAACTAATATTACTGAAACATTAGGAAACTGTCAAAATAAGATTATCCATAATCCTAGGAATATATAAAACAACTTTAATGAAGAAATAAATTCAGGACGCCTGGGTGACTCAGTGGGTTAAAGCCTCTGCCTTCACCTCAGGTCATGATCCCAGGGTCCTGGGATCGAGCCCCACATCGAGCACCACATCCGGCTCTCTGCTCAGCAGGGACCCTGTTTCTCCGTGCCTATCTCTGCCTGCCTCTCTGCCTACTTGTGATCTTAAAAATAAAATAAATAAAAATAAAATAAAAATAAATAAATAAATTCATTCAACATATGGCATTTGATATATAGAATAGTTTAAAGTTAAATATAATAAGTTTTTTTTTTTATTTCTGTATGTTGTCTGCTACATAAGGTAATGAAGTATCCAAAAGAATCACTCATTGGGTTTGCAGTTTCAGTTAAAAATAAGGGAATTTAATCAAATTTTATTTTAATGCCTAAATGCTCAACCCATTGAGCATTAAGTCAAGTTCATATCATTGTGGGTTTTCTTCTCTGTGCATAAAACACTCTCAGTATTAAAGACTAATCCACGTGTCCAGCAGAATCATCCTCTGGAGAGAGAAGTCACCCTGTACACCAGGAAGGAAGCTTCCTGTCTTCATTAGCTCAGGCTGCCATAACAAGGACACAGGCTGTGTGGCTTCCACGGCAGAAGTGTGCTTCCTCATAGTTTTGGAGTCTTAAAGTCTGAGATCAGGTTGTGTCTCCAGTGTTGATTTCTTCAGAAGCCTCCCTTCTTGGCTTGTGGAGGAGGGCCCTTTTCTCTCTGTCTTCATGTGGTTTTTTCCTCTATGCCTGTCGCCTAATAACCTCATAAATTCACTATGTTGGGTCTGGGTCTGCCCATATGAACTCCTCTTACCTTAACTACCTCCTTAAAGACCCTGTCTCCTAATACAGTCATATTCTGAGGTACTTCAACATATGAATTCAGCCCATAACAATTTCTAAAACCCAAGAATCTGGAGGTTCAATCACTGCAGGCAGAAGGACCCAGCCTTGGAAACTTGCTGAGGTGGCAACTCTCGGGTGGCAGGTGGAGAGAGAGAGAAGGAATCGAATAATCAGAAGAGCTGACTTTGGGCAGGTGGGAAGGGTCTTAAGGAAGGTGAGAGAGGGGTGAGCCCTAAGCATATGAAACCCCCTCACAGCACGTCAGTCACCAGCGTGCGTTAAAACACCTCAGTGCCAGGGCATACCTCAGAACAATTAAATCAGGATATCTGGGGGTGAGACTTGGGCTTCAGTAACTCTTGCTCTCCCAGGTGAAGGGTCCTTGGTTTCTGCTCAGGTCGTGATCTCAGGGTCATGAGATTGAGCCCTGTGTTGGATTCTGTGCTGAGCATGGGGTCTGCTTCTGATTCTCTTTCCCCATTCCTCTGCTCCTTGTGCGCATGGGCTCTCTCTCTCTCAAAAATAAATATTAGAAAACAACAACAACAACAACAAAGAACAAAGCAAAAGCTGTCACAGGTGATTCCGTAGTTTGGCTGAGGTTGAAATCCCACAGGTTTGATCACAGGTTCTCATGCTCCAGTACCCTGCACGAGGAAGTTTAGATTAGAAGATGCAAATCTCAGACTTCTCACTCTGCAAAAGGTGGTGAAGGGGTGGCCCCCAACCCCACACTAAAGTTCCTGGCAGGTCCCTTGGTCATATTCACTCAGGGCCAGGGGATCCTATGAAAGGGGCACTGTTGGTAAGGACCCTACCTGAGAAATACTGAGGCCCATACTCCTGTCTCCTTTGACACTTCTAGGCACTCTGCCTCTCATATTGAGCCCCTAGTGTGTTTCTGTAGCTGTGTTCAAACTCAACCCATATCCTCCTCATCCTCTCTCCCCAAGAAGAAGGGAGAAAATGAGAAACCCAGTTTTATAGATTTGCAGATATACATATTCCCAAATACGTTAAGAATGTCTGAGCCATGTTACAGGTTGATGACTGCTACCCAACCCTTGAGGAATACTTAATCACAGAAATACTGTACTTAGGATAACACAGTATCATCATGGGCCTCTCTGACTTGTGCAAAGATTAGTTTTTCACAGAAATGATCAAAACCAGATGTTTCATATCTAAAATGTTTTCTCACAGAGAGTTTCAATAGAAATATTTTTGTGTTCAGATACATCCAAATAAAATATTTGGTCTTGAGACATTCTATTTTAAAAGTCAGTGAATTGTGACTTCGTGACAACAGAAAAAGCATGAATCAGGGACCCGCTTTATCTTTCTCATCTTCGGGCTAAGCAAAGGTGAACTGTGGGAAGTGATGAAATTCTGAACACTGGTGATTCAGGGATGATTTTTAAAATACATACATCCCTCATGTAATGAAATTGAGAAATGCCAATGACATTTACTATAAAACCTGCTTGGTGATTGCTCTCACATTGATTTGCATTATAAAATCAGAAGTGGCTTTTGATTAGAAAAAATTTGTTCCCAGGATATGATAAAATTATGCATGTAGCCAAATTTTAAAGTCATATCTTCAGAGAAAAATGTCACTATAAAGAGACATATTACCCAAATCTCAGTATTATTAATAGGGTGCATTAAAATAAACTCCAGGGAAAAACATGGAAAGCGAAAATATTCTACAGCAATGCTTCACAAATTTTAATTTGCATAAGAATCAACTGGGGATCTTGTTAATTCTGATTCTGGTAGGGCCCAAGATTCTGCATTTCTAACAAGCTCTCAAGGGATGCAGTTGCTGCCAATATTTGAAAGCTTGATTTCCTCTTCCATTAACTGCACCCACTCCAAAGGTAGCGAATCCTAAAGCTTTCGTTCTCTGCTAACATTTTCATCACCTTGGAACAGAGCTGACCGAACTTTATATCTATTAGCATTTTCCAAATTTTACTTACCTTCTTAGGGGGTCTCTTTTTAAAAAATTTTTAAAATTTTTTAATAAACATATAATGCATTATTAGCCCCGGGGGTACAGGTCTGTGAATCGCCATGTTTACACGCTTCACAGCACTCACCATAGCACACACCCTCCCCAATGTTTAGGCGGTCTCTTTGCACACAAATTTTTTCTTTTTTTTTTTTTTTAAGATTTTATTTATTTATTTGACAGTGAAAGATCACAAGTAGGCAGAGAGGCAGGAAGAGAGAGGGGGAAACAGGCTCCCTGCTGAGCAAAGAGCCGGATGCGGGGCTCGATTCTAGGACCCTGAGATCATGACCTGAGCTGAAGGCAGAGGCTTAACCTACTGAGCCACCCAGGCTCCCAGCACACAAATTTTTTTTTTTACCACACTTTTATACTTGATTGTGTAGGCTATGAAAAATGCATAAAGATCACCAGTTCATTGTTAATTAGCAGAGACTTCTTTCCAGTGCAGGGTAGGAAGTATACTAAGACGATCTGTTAACAGTTAACAATGATTACTCCAAGCACCTCCAGTGACACTACTGACAACCATTGTTGACTGAGTACTGACTATTGGTTAGATAGCGCTAAGTGATTTATTGAACTCATCTTAATTGTTAAAAGGACTCAGTGAGGAAGGTATTCTATTTAGCAAACAGTTATGTAGTGCTTGCTCTGTGTCAGGCATTGTTCAAAGCACTCTCCGAGGATGCGCCCAGTCAATCCTCAAAACCTGTATGGAGTCTGTGGTATTAGTACCCTCGTTTTGCAGATGGGGAAGTGAAGGCATAGGAAAGCGAAGTAATTTGCTCAAAATTACCTAGTTAGAAGGAGGTAGTTTGATTAGAACCTAAACAGTCTGGCTCCTGGTCATCCTCCTAACCAGAAGAGGAAACGGGTGAGAAACCTAAAACGTAGCTACTTGGAGGAGGAAGAGACAGGAGTCAAAGTAAGGTCTGTGGGCTCCCTGTGTCCCCTGCCTCTGATCACGCCACACTGTCTCTCTAAATAGCAAAAAGGGACACTGGAGAATACCTGATTCTCATTGATTCAATATGATCTGATACAATTTTATTTGTATATTTAATCATTTCTGCTGGCATTAAAGACTGTTAGAATAATTTCATCTGCTTCAAATGTAGTTTTATATACGAGACCATGTCTGCAGTTTAAATGTGACATATTAATGCACACAGTTATAGAGGGAGCAGAAAGTTACATGAGCAAATGATCATTTGGCAGCAGAAACACCATCGTCTCTGGAGATCCCCAAATTCCATCTAAGAGTGAACTGTAATAGTTTAATCAAACTACAAAGTATCTTAAACATGTTAAGGGGAACCTGGGTGGCTAGGTGGGTTAAGAATCTGACTCTTGATTTTGGCTCAGGTCACGATCTCAGGGTTATGGGGTAGAATTCTGTGTCAGGCTCATGCTGAGCCTGGTGCCTGCTTAAGATTCTCTCTCTCTCCGTCTCACTCTGCCCCTCCCCCCAACTTCTTTCACCCTACTCACACACTCTCTCTCTTTCTCAAACAGCACACACACACACACACACACACATTTGGTTAAAACCAGGGATATTTTCAATTTCATGATGTACAAATTAGGAAATATCTATTCAGTGATAAATTGGATATTAAGCTATCTCTTATAGAAAGAGATGTCTTGCTTTTTTAAAAAAATCTAGCCTACCAGTTCCAAGCCTTTTAATTGGGGTATATAATCTGTCTATAATTAATGTACTTCTTTTTTTTTTAAGATTTTATTGATTTATTTGACAGACAGAGATCACAAGGAGGCAGAGAGGCAGGCAGAGAGAGAGAGAGAGGAGGAAGCAGGCTCCCTGCAGAGCAGAGAGCCCAATGTGGGGCTTGATCCCAGGACCCTGGGATCATGACCTGAGCCGAAGGCAGAGGCTTTAACCCACTGAGCCACCCAGGCGCCCCAATCAGTGTACTTCTTGATATGGTTGGATTTAGGTCTATGATTTGCTAGTTGTTTTCTATTTGTCCCATCATCTGCTCCTCCTTTTCTGCCTTCATAAGAAGTTAATCAAACATATTTGAGTATTTCATCTATATTTGTCTATTTTTAAGATGTATGTCTTCATCAATAGATGAATGGATAAAAAAGGTGTGGTATATATACACAATGGGATATGACTCAGCCATAAAAAATTGAGATCTGGCCATTTGCAATAACATGGATGGAGATAGAGGGTATAATGCTAAGTGAAATCAGTCAGAGAAAGACTAGTAGCATATGATTCCACTCATATATGGAATTTAAGAAACAAAACTAATAAACAAAGAGAAAAAAAAACAAACAAATACATAGAACAAACTCATGTTTGCCATGGGGGAGGTTGGTAGGGGCATGGATGAAACAGATAAAGGGGATTAAGAGGCACAAACTTTCAGTTACAATATAAGTAAGTCACAAAGATGAAACACACAGCAAAGGAAATGTTCTCAGTAAGATTGTGATTGTACAACTATAAGACTGTAACATTGTTTGGTGACAGATGGTGACTACGCTTGTGGTGAGCACTGAGCAATGCAGAGAACTGTTGAATCGTTTTGTTGCGTACCTGAAACTAATATGACAATGTATGTTAATTATTTTTCAATAAAAAAATATATCCCTTTGTAATTTTTTGCCAGTTGCTCTAAAGATTACAACCTGCATCTTAATTCATCAGAACTTATTTAGAGTTACTACTGGAATGCTTCATTCAAAAGAATTTGTGACAGTAAAATTCCATTTATGCCACTCTATCATTTACCACATATTTTACATTTATGTAGATTACTAACCTCACAATACAATGTTACAAAGTTTTGTTTTAAACAATGAGTTTTCTTCTAAATAAATTAAGGGAAGAACAAGTAGTCTTTCATAGCTATCCAAATATTTATTATTTCCAGTGTTTGCCATTTCTTCCCACAGATTCAAATTCCTGTTTGATGCTGCTTCACTTCAGCCAGGAAAACTTACTTTAGTCTTTCTCATAGTATGAGTCTGTTAGTGGCAAATTCTCTCAGCTTTTGTTTATCCAAAAATGTCTGGGATGACTTTTTATTTTCCTCTAGCATTTTAAAGATGTTATTCCATTGTCTTCTAGCCTTCATTTTTTTTCCTGATCAGAAGTGAGCTGTCATTTGTGTTGTATTTCTCCTGCTATGTCTTTTTTTTTTCTTGCTGATTTCAAGATGTTCTCTTAATTGTTAGTTTTCAGCAATTTGATTATGATGTTGCTAATTGCAGTTTCTCTTGTATCTATCTGCTTGAAGTTTGCTGAGACTCTTAGATCTCCAAGTTAATGTTTTTCACCATTATTTCTTTAAATATATATATTTTTTCTGCCCCAGAAAAATTCTATTTTCTCTCCTTCTGTTGCTCCAGTCCCACATACATTAGTTCCCTTGATATTGCCCTAGGTCACTGAAACTCTTTTTGTCTGTTTGTTTTCTCTCTCTTCTATAGATTTGATCATTTCTATCAGTCTGTCTTCAAATTTACTGATCTTTTTTCATCCTATTTCCAAAATGCTATTAATTTTTTCATTTCTGATTTCATTTCTAGATTTAGAATTCTTTTTTTTTTAAAGATTTTATTTATTTATTTGACAGACAGAGATTACAAGTAGGCAGAGAGGCAGTCAGAAAGAGGAGGAAGCAGGCTCCCTGCTGAGCAGAGAGCCCAATGCAGGGCTCGATCCCAGGACCTTAGGATCATGACCTGAGCTGAAGGTAGAGGCTTTAACCCACTGAGCCACCCAGGCGCCCCCAGATTTAGAATTCTTATTTGGTTATTTATAGTGTCCATTTCTTTTGCTGGCATTTCTCATCAATTCAATCATTATGACATCTTTTCCTTTAAGTCTTTGAACATATTTATAATAGCTGTTGCAACGTCCTTGTCTGCTAATTGCAATATTTAATTCCAGAGTTGATTTCTATTGACCATATTCCCTCTTAGCTTTAGATCACATTTTATTTCTTTGCACTGTGCCTTTTATCAATTTACTGTCTCTTAATTCTAAATTCATCCTTTAGTATCTACTCTATGAAAATGGATGGACTCTTCAAACATTTTTTTGTAGAGTTAATATATTAGGCTTTATTAGTAGAGAAGGCTGGAGGCACATTGCAGGAGGAATGTATATATATATATGCATATATACACACATATATGCTTATACGTGTGTGTATGTATATATAAATATAAATATATATAGTAGGTCTTTACATTTTTTTCTAAAGTTTATAATTATTATCTGCAGGAAGATCAGTCTGATGTAAGCTTCTCTACCATTATCAAGACCAGAACTTCAAATGGGATTTTATTAAGACATTATTCAAATAAGTTGTTGATAGAAGGATTAACATTATTAATATTGGAAAGGATTTTATTAAACAAAAATGAGAGAGACCGTATCTCTGACTCAATTTCTGATACTAAAGAAGTTAATTTTTCTTTTTTTAAAAGATTTTATTTATTTATTTGACAGAGAGAGACACAGCAAGAGAGGGAACACAAGCAGGGGGGAGTGGGAAAGGAGAAACAGGCTTCCCACTGAGCAGGGAACCCGATGTGGGGCTCGATCTCAGGACTCTGGGATCATGACCTGAGCTGAAGGCAGACGCTTAACACCTGAGCCACCCACGTGGCTAAATTAACTTAGCCACGTGGGTGGCTAAGAAGTTAACTATTCAATTCAAAGTATTTCTTTAAGGAAAACAACACATTTTGATTATGTTATACAACACCAACGTCTGGATACGGAGTTTGCCTTCTAAGTGTCCTACTCAACAATTAACAGATTGTGTCAAATATTTTAAGTATTAAGTATTTTAAAAATAAGATTTCAACTAGCAAAAAACAAACAAAAAAAAGAGTTCTTGCAATTTGACTTTTAAAAAGCCTTCTTTCCCAAACTGGGAAGATTATGACCTATGATCCTGTATTTTGATGAACATACTATATAAAAACATGATAGGTAGACCAGATTATTAGATACCAATGTTACATGTTTATTTACTTATTTATTGTTAAGATTTTATTTATTTATTTGACAGAGAACAAGAGAACTCAAGCAGGGAGAGTAGCAGAGGGAGAAGGAGAAGCAGCTCCCCACTGAGCAGGAAGCCCAGTGCAATACGAGGCTCGATCTCAGGACCCTGGGATCATGACTGGAGCTGAAGGCAGACACTTAACCGACTGAAGCACCCAGGCACCCACAATGTTACATATTTATGACCACATTTCCCTGTTTGTATACCACAGCACTATCAACAATGAGGTTGATCTAGAGAATGAGTTATTGAGAATACAACAACAACAAAAAAAAACCCTCTTTTAATAGAAAATAGAAAATTTGGAAATGTGTAAGAAGCTTTGATAATTTTCAATTTCTTCCTAGAAATGACGACATGACAAAACAGGGTTGTATTTTTACTGTCTTCTTTTTCATTGTGGTATTTTTGGTTGAGAATTATTTGTATACCAACAAATATTCAAATGTACACAGTATTTTAATAAAATGGGGAGGAGACAGTAGTGTCGATTCTAGAAATCCTGTTTCAAGGGCTATCTGGAAACTGCTGTGCTAATGTAAAACTGTCTCTGGTGACCTGAGCTCTCGGAATGCTACAAGATGCCCCTCCATGGTGGTGTCTCTAGGTGATAGCTCACATTCTGTGATTCTTAAAAGGGACAGAAAGGTAAAACCCTAGGATTTGTAACCTCTCATCCTTTCTTGTCTCTCACAGACATCTTACTACATGTTTTCCATGCACAGAAAGCTCAGGATCATATACTATTATTTGTCTAGTTCCAGAGAATTTTATTCAGTATAGGTAATTATAAGAATAGAGACTCACATTACTCAATTATATCTGTCATGGCTAAAGGCATTAATTTGTCTTCTCCAGCTTGGCCAGATTTGGGGCGTTTTTACCCTGATTCATGGTTCACTCATGGCTGGTTGTTTCTGGGTTTCACAGGCTCTAGTCCCGTTTTAGGCTTTCTTCTGTAGGACCTGTTTTGAGACTGGGAATGGCAGCCCTCTTGGCCGTCTGGGTTCCCAGTCAGTGGGCGTTAGGTTGAATCTGGTTTAGCACTCACCTTGATCCACTCTTCCTGGACTTTGTCAAAGATGAGGTTGTTGGTTGACTCTGTGACACAATATCTGCATCAGGTTTGAATATACTGGTTGCCAATCCTTGCCATTTTATTTTTTATTGAAGCATAGTTGACACACAATGTAACGTTTAGTTTCAGATGTGCGGCACAGTGATTCCACTCTAAATGTTATATGTGCTCACAAATCTAACTACTATCTGTCACCACATGACACTATTACAATACTATTGACGGTATTCCTCATTGTATGCTTTTTATTCCCATGACCTGTTCATTCCATAACTGGTAGCCTGTGTCTCCCACTCCCCTTCACCCATTTTGCCTATCCCTACTCCCCACCACCACCAGTTTGTGTTCTGTATTTACCAGCCTATTTCTGTTTGTTTTTTAGATTACACATATAAGTGAAATCACACAGTATCATCTTTCTCCATCTGACTTATTTCACTTAGTATAATACCCCCTAGGGTCCCTCCATGTTGTCTCAAATGGCAAGATCTCATCCTTTTTTATGACTGAGCCATATTCTATTCTATCTGTATGCCACATCTTCTTTACCCATTCATTGATCTATGGATATTTAGGCTGCTTCAATATCTTGAATACATGCCATTTTATTGATAAAACTGTATCAGTTCTAATAAGCCAGGTAAGGCAAGCCCCTTTTTGTGGAATTCTGACCACCTGAGAAATGTGCAAGTTGGTCTTCAGTAAACCGAGATTTTAATTGTGTCTACTAAGTCATCTAATCCCGATGACTTCTATGTGTGAATTATGAATGTAGATGCTTATTTTTTTGTCTTACCTAATAAAGAGTCAGGAATATGAGTGAATAATCCCCACATCAGTGCATCTCTTATGAGTAGAGTGGGCTGGGGAAGCCCAGTTACAAAGCACACAGGAGGCTGAACTATTGGAGCCCAAAAGCAGCAAAGATCCAGCCCAGAAATATATTCCACCAACTGCAAGTACAGGCTGGGGAGCAGAGGCTATAGGAAGAATTGCCCAGAAAAGTGACTTTTCGAGGTTTGTGCTCAGTCCTGTCTCAGACCACTGATGAGACATGGAGATGGCTGACAAGGCTGGCCAATCTTAGAAAATTATATGGAAAACGGGAAAATAAATGGACTAGAGGTACCAAAAGTTTGGGTTTGGTATCATCTCGAGCCATTTGAAATATGCTAAAATTACACCTTTGAACTCAGCTGGCATCATTTTGTCCTTGGTTAAGGTTGACCTTACATGACAGGAGATTTGAGCAGGGCTATGATTATCTCAGTGACTTTAGTGTCTACTACTGGCCATGCACACACTATTAACATTATCATATTAGAGGAGATAAGATATAGATATCACATATATGTGCATTTTGTAGCCCGATTCAACTATCTTCTCATAGATTTAAAATACTATACACATATTTGGCATATGTTTTTTTTTTTTATTCTGTGTACTTCCCTGCACCCACTGCAAAGAGTTGTAGACACTAAGCTATGCTTACTGAGTACTTTATGGAATATACAATTTATTTTCAGGAGTATATTGGATTGGATTATACATTGGTTTTTAAAATTTATTACACATTGATTTTAGAATCTTTGTGCTAGGTAAGATAAGTTCTACTCTACTGGGTTCTTGATAAGCAAATAAAACATGTTCTGTTTATATTTTATCTTCATACATGAATTTACATGTATGAAGATAAACTTATTACAATAGTTATAAAAATAAATCCTAAAGCAGAGTCCGAATTATTAGGTCTTCACAATTTACATTGATTACATGGGGGCATAAGAGGAACAGTTTTCTTTTTTGTTTTTGGTTTGTTTTTTGTTTTTAGGAAGTTTTCTTTATTAGTCGCCCTATGTTGTCAGAAACCTGGGAGGTCTCGGGACAGTGGTAATGCTTACCTTGGCTGAGGAAGTATGCCAAGCTCAGTTGAAAGGGACACCACTCAGGTGGGGATGTTTGTCACAAAAACATTTTCTTGATTTCAGTTTGTATTTCTGATCTTGGTTTTCTAAAACAACAACAACAACAACAAAAACAAGCAAAACAAAATTTAAAAAAAAACACAAATATAAGATAGAAAATGTATTCAACAGTGAGGGTGGTTGAAATTTTTGTTAGGTTTTCCAAAAAGGAACTGGGAGAATTTAGCTGAGTAGACAGAATAAGCATGAACATCACAGAGAAATAATGAAAAACACTTAAGCAAACTTTGAAAAAGCTACATGAATGTCCAGAAAGAATCTTTCGTTCTGGAAATAAATTGCTAGGCAGGAATTATACAGTCTCTCTCATCCAGCTTGATGAATGATATTATCTCAAATCACACAGCCTGAGAAACTGATTACTATAGCTAGCCTAAAAATGTACTGTTAAGAGCTGGTCAGGGTCAAGCCTCTGCTACCAACTGGCAATTATGTTGAGGCATTTGATTTGAAATTATGCTTACATGAAAATTTATCTATAAACCTGGGAGAAATAGATGTTTTGGAAAATATATTTAAGAAGACAGGAGTAAAATATATCAAAATCAAAATAACGTTTTTACTCTTTGCAAGAAAAGGGGGGCTTTTATTTTTTATTTTTTAAAGACTTGGGTATTTGAGAGAGAGAGAAAGAGCAAGCAGATGGAGGGACAGAGGGAAAGGGAGACAAAGAGACTACCTGCTGAGGAGGGAGCCAAATGGAGGACTCAATCCCAGGACCCTGAGAGGGTGATCTGAGCCGAAATCAAGAGTTGGATGTTCAACCAACTGAGCCACCCAGGTGCCCCCAAAGGGGATGGGGGCTTTAAAAAAAAAGAACTGCTTCATCCACATAGCTTGGGTAATAGATACTTCTGTCTCTGTGAAGAGTGTTTTTTAAAAGATGTACTTATTTTAGAGAGAGACAGAGAGTGCACAGGGGTGGGGAGAAGGCAGAAGGAGAGGGAGAGAATCCTCAAGCAGATTCCCTGCTGAGTCAGGAGCTCCATGCAGCTGGGGTGGGGGGGGTTCTCAATCCCAGGACCCTAAGATCTCAACCCCAGCCAAAATCAAGAGTCCAACACTTAACAGCTGAACTCCCCAGGTACCCCCAAAACTGACAGTTAAAAGATATATCTAGAGTCATGTGTAATGGGGATAGTCTGTTGACTTCCAATTTAGAGACTAACTAGATAATATCTGATATTCTTGGGAAGATGTTTGGAATCTCCAGTTCGTGGTAGGCCTTCTACCTCATGGGCAGCCCTTCCCAGTGCGGATGCCCCCCTAGGCACACATATGCACATACACACACAGCTTGTGCTATACCTTTCCCTTTAGAATGAGGACTAAAAATTCGAACTATGCAGGAAAATGATATTCAAACTATTCAGAGAAAACTAATATGAGCAAAATAATAGGATCCTTAGTTCTGGGCAAACAAGTTATGTTCCAGGAATGTGACTGGGTAAGCTGAAAACATTGTCCTCTTTTGCTTCTGTGGCCCCAAGAAGATGAAACAAAATAGCAATGAAATGCTAAGAATCATTAAGAAAGAGGTAGGTGAGGAAAAGAAACACTCTCCAGCCAGTTTGTTGAACCTGAAAATATTGTATGTTGTTCTGGTCATTGCCTTTAAAGAAATAAAACCATTCCCGACTAGAAACAAGTAGAGGAGACGTCCATATGCAGAAGTCAGGGACACCCCCTTTCCCTCAAAACAGACTAAGACAGATGGGACTCAAATACTTACAATAAGAGGAGCTGTGGGTGCATAACACAGCTCTTACCAAGAACCAATGTACCTAACCCAGAGCTCCCTTGCAAAGCTAAAAAGGTCCAAATTAGGACAAACAAAAGGAAGTCTTAATTTGCACAGCCTTTACCCAGAGATGGAAGTGGCAAACATCCACAATGCCAAAAAGGCTAGAAGAGTGACAGTGACACCATAGTTAGTGTTAGATGGTCTTGGGTTTAAAAACCAGTTGGGGGACTTGCCAAGAGTGACTGGAGATTAATTAATCTCGGGCAGTTCCATAGTTCTCGTCTATAAAATGGAGGCCATGACACCGTCTAGCTCACTGGGCTATTGTGAGGATTGAGCAAGACAATGGATAAAAGCACCTAACACTAGCACACGAGGGCTGAAATGAAGGGGGAGAAGGGTCAACGAGGAAGCACTGGGTCGAAGGGTGAACAGGGTGAGCTGGGGGTGGCAGATTGTTTGGTTCAAGTGTGCCTGCTCCAAACCCTGAACCTCCAGGCTACCCAGGGATTCCGGGTCCCAAGGGAGAGAGCATTGGGGGACCAGTCTGGCCCACCTGGACCGCCGGGATCTCTGGCATCCACCATGAGGAGCGTCGTGGCCCTGGCGGAGGGGCGGCTCATGACACCCTGGCCAGCGCCCCACGTCTGGCGGACTCCCAGTCCTACCCCAGAGCCCGGTACCACGACTCCTCTGTGCACTTCCCGCCAGCGCACCCCTCCGGAGGGCTCGCCCACACTCACCAGGATGTCCAGGCGGTGCCCCACCTGGTTGAGCCCAGAGGCCGGCATCCAGGCGGCCCGCGAGTCAGCCTCCCAGGGGACTTCCAGCGCTTCCAGCAGGCGCGCGCCATGGAGCAGAGGAGCACCTGCCCCGCCCTCCGTAGCAGCGGGCGCCGCGCGGAGCGGGCAGGTGCTGTGTCCCATCTGGGAGGCCTCATTCTCGGGCTCCGAGGGCCAGCTGAAGCCCAGGCCGCGTCTTCTCTTTCGACGACAGACGTGTCCTGCAGCACCTCTCCTGGCCCCAGAAGAGTGCGTGGCGCGGCACCAGCTACCAGATGTGGCGGACCCCTGCTGCGGCAGCGGTGGGCCCGGCCTCCTCGCTGCCCGCGTGCAAACTGTTGGAGCGGAAAGCCTGGAGCTGCCACAACACTTTCATGGAGCTCTTGCATCGAGAATTGCTTCATGACCTCCTCCTCCAAGTAGGGGCCCAGCAGGCTCGGGCGGACGGATGGACAAGCGGCCAGAGGCAAGGCCAGGTGGCAGGAGAGCGAGGATGTCGCTGTGCAGGAGCGTCTATTGGCACCTCCGGGGGGGGGGGGGGGGACACTTTCCTGTATGTTTCACGTTTTGTATAAGCCTCAAGAAATAAAGGAAAGCCAAAGAGTGTATTTTTTTTTTTTTTTAAGTTTAAAACAAAAACACCTTGCAAAGGGCTGGGCATATTATAAGACGCCACCAGAGGTTAACTAGTAATACTATTCATGGGTAAGAGTTTCTTATCTCAAAGTGGTATACAAGCCTCAACTGCCTGACTACCTGAAACTTGGTGGCTTTGATCTTGTGTAGGATTCTTCCATTCTAAGACAGTGATCAACAAATATTTTCCGTAAAAAGCTGGATTAGTAAAAAGTTAAGGCTTTGTGGGACATACGGTCTCTGTCAAAAATATCCAGTTCTGGCCTTTAGCAAGAAAGAAGCCACAGATAATCTGTAAATGAATTTGTATGGTTGTGTTCTAATCAAACTTTATTTATGGACACCAGAATTTGAATTTCACTTAATTTTCAACTGTCACTAAATATTCTTCTTTAGTCTTAAAAAAAAAAGTAAAAATGAAAAACCATTCTTCTGGGCCATACAAAAACAGATAGTGGGCTGGATTTGGCTCACAGGTTGTAGTTTGCTTACTGCTGCTCTAAGATAATGAGGGGTTCAGAACTGCCACACCAGAATGTGCCACTTTGGCACATGGATTATTTTCAGCTGAAGGCAATCAAAACCCAGCAGACACAGGAAACGCTTTTTATTTCCCCCTTAACTGCTTAAGTGAAATTAGAAAGGGGGCCTGTACCGGGAAGGGAATCATTACCAGTGATAAGCTTTTCATCTGTGAGACTTATCTGCAAGGCATGGCACATTTGTTTACCAAATATTTGCTCTTCTCACCTTCCTATGAATTGCCTTCCTGCCCTTTGAAGTCCCAGAGCCCTATCCCTTTATATGTGTTCAGGACACATACAAACCTCATTTGCCTGGGTGCCTTTGGGTCATATGTTTGTGATGCTCCCACAGGTACATAATTAAATTTTTTTTCTCCTATTACCCTTTTTATCATGGGAGGGGTCTCAGCCAAGAACCTAGAAGGATAGAGGGAAAATTATCTCTTCCCATTAATAATTCAGTTCACTTAGTTCTGACCTTATGAATAGCAATTCTCAATCTCTCTGGTTTTCTAACACTCCATCCTCATTTGAGGACACATCAATCTACTGCTGAGTGCACTGCTTGGCATCTCTGTTTGGTTGAAGTAAACTAAAATATCTTTTTAAATGAACAGGAAATTTTCAGGATTTCATCCATCTGTAGACCTGTAGACTGAGGTAGGAAAAAGTGAATTAGAACCACACTGACAAGGAAAATTATAATAAACTGTCTCTTGATAATAAATTCGAAAAATGACAAATGTGAAATGTTTTAGGAGCCACTGCCAATTTTATGTCTCTATACTTGTGACTCAGTGGATCATACGACTGGACACTTAATCAACAGCTGGAAAATATTATGATAATGAAGCCCAAGATTCTGAAGGTAGCTTTGTAAACAGTTTTTTCTCATGACTAATGCTAGTACATCTGCAGTGATTTTTGTAATAAAGGACCAAATTTATTCTTGATACTTCTGCTTGTGGGCTTAAATAAATTTCCTTAAAATTGGAAACTGTTATCCTCCTGTTACTACAGTGTTGTGGTGATTTGTGTGTGGGAAATGATGCTTCCCTTCACATACACTCCCTCACCCTTTAAAGTGATTTGGAGATTTAGAAATCATGGCTGAGAGCAGGGAGCTCAAGGCCATCGTCAAAGTTGGAAGGAAATATAGTGAAGCATTTTTTGCAAACTGCGTCCCCTGAATATAACTTTTGGGTTAAAGAAAATGTTTTAATACATAATATTAACATATTTGTCCCTTATAGCAATAAAACAATAAAGCATAAAGTTAAATATTTTGTACGGAGGAAGAGGTCTATGAAGGTTAAAGTGCCAAGGGCCCTCAAAAGTCATAATATGGCCCTGCCTCTTAGGTCCTCAACCCTCTATCATGAGCTGCTAAGGAAAAATAGAAAACGTAAGTGACAATCTCTTAGCACTTCCCAGCCTTACTCTTCTGGTTTTAGACACTCTGTGTGCCCAACCAGGCAAAACTGGGAGAAGGTATCTTGGAACTTGGCCTTGAGACCCCAGGCACCCACTGAGTTAAATATCCTCTAGAACCAAGCTTCAAGGGCACCCTCTACAAGACTGCCTGTCAGTGGTGTTCCAGTGCCAGTAGATGGCACAGGCCCAGGAGAGCGGCCTCTCTCTGTGGCGTGGCCGCAGAGTCCTAGAGAAGTGGTGGAACCCACCATGAGACTGCGGAGCCAGCATTTGGGAAACCAGGACAAGCTGTGCAACAGGGTCTGACTTGCACGGGGCCTCCAGACGTGGCTCTAGATGGAAAAGGTTCACTCTCCCTCGTCAGCTCGCAGGCTGGAGGCAGTTTGTTTTGTTTCATTTTGGTCTGTTTGTCTAGGCCTCCATGGACACAATTTCTGAAATGTGAATCCATTCCAGCAAAGAAAGGAAGTCAGAGGTAGATAACAGGGGATGGGCGGTGTGAGGGTGGGGCTCTAAGCCCAGCTGCTCCGAGAGCTGCTCCTCTCATTTTGGGAGGTCATCTGGTCATGCCACTTAGCTGGGTGTCCCTACAGTGATGGAAGACTTGGACAGCAGGGTTTTCTGAAGCCAAGGGACTATACTACCGCTGAGTCCTGGGGTTTCATAGTACCTGACTATGACTAGTAGTAGTCTATGGACTAGTGTCTATTTATGGAGCAACAGTAGCAGCCATATCACACATTGTAGGGAAAGAGCTCCCCGAGTATGTGTGATTTATTTTTACTGGAGTGAGGAGTCTTAACCCTCAGAGTCGCCATGAATGGATCAGCTCTTCTCTTAGCCAGCTGGAGGGACTGACACTCAGTGAGGATGCTGACAGTGGGGTGGGGGGTGGGCAAGGCTCATCTCCAGGAGAGCTCTGATGGTAGCTCGATGGCAAGTGAGGGAATAGGTTTCTGCAAGGGGTTGCAAGAAACAAAGTGAGGGGGTTCACTGTCATCCCACCATGGCGGACTCTCATTTTCCGGGGTGGTGAAGAAGGTTACCACTGGAATCACTGATCTTTGTATGTAAGTTATTACGAAGGATGTCAGCAACCTTGTCATAGTCTTTGTGGGAATGGGGATGGTTTATAGTTTCTTTCAGGAGGTAGTCTATACATTTATGAGCCAAGAGGACCATTTTGTGGTCTTGGCTAAATAATCCCAGAATAATTCAGTTATGTATTTTGGGGCCTCCTTTTCCATATACCCAGTTAGGGTTTGGAGTATTTGGGCTCAGACTTTTTTGCTAATGGTTTCCAGGAATGATGGTGCTAAGGTCACATGACCAGATGACCAGATCTAACAGGTCCCGCAGGTCTGTGGTCAAAAGCCACACAGCCAGGGCCCTTCTGAGTTAGGCCTATCACTACCCAGACAAAATTCTCTAGGAGAGGAAGAGTCGGCCTCAGGACAAGCTGCATAGCCATCTGGTTTAGAAAGGTCATGGGACCATGCTTTCCACATCATAGGCAACAGGCACCACCTGCCCTTCCTCAAGTAGAAGCTTATCTTCTTTCATACAGATGGTAACATACAAAATGGAGACTATATCCCAAGAGCCTGGCAACTTGACGTCAAATACAAACTTTATAAAGCATTCCAGGGGACCCACTGATAAGCATCACTGGCAATATTTCAGATAAAGCTCACTCTCATGTCTAGATTTGACATGACAATCACCTCCATTTTCCTTTGCTTGGAACAGACATCATACAGGACTGCCTTGGCTATTTCTATCAACTCTTTGTGCATTTTCCCCACCCTGCCATATTACATTTTATCCATACAGATACTGACAGCATGGGGCTCCCACGGTGGTTCCAGTGATAAGGGTTTGGAAATCACGAGGAAGTATTATTTGCTATTAAAAACATGCAGAAATTGTGGGTAGGCTAGGAAATGAGAACCTTGAGTTACAAAGATGATAGACTTCCTGTGGGGAGAAGTGTGGGTTCACATGGTCAGGATTGTGAGCCTCTTTTTTTGTGGCAGAATTGCTTCTTCTATGGAAAGGTTTTTCACCCAAGTGGGGTTTTTATGTAGAATTCATAGCTGCATACTAGAGGGGACAGAGAACTGGTCCCTGTGTGCTTTGGGGCACGAGGGTTGGCTATAGCATCCACTTGGCAAGTGTGGTGAAGAGTTTTGAAGCTAGTTCAGAGTACCTTGTTACCAAGAGAAACTGAATAACCTTATACTTGGTCACAAACAAAAGGCCTAGCTGAACACTCACTTTCATAGACTAAACTATAAAGGAAGAAAAGGATAGAGTTACTAGAATTCTTGGGAGAATACCAGGAGGCAACAGGGAGCGCTCAAGGAGCCAGAAATGATGACCAGCTGGTTGTAGGGAAGTGATGAGCAGGTTTTCATGCCCCATCCAGAGCCTTCTCAGAGTCCCTGCAGGGCTTCGGTCACAGACAACATCCCCTAATTTGTTTCTACCATGACTGGCTTGATCATAGACAGGACTGCTGTGGGCCTCAGGCACAAAGCCTCTCAAGTCCAGAAGATCTGAGGTCATTCGTCACACAACACGAATTTTGGTGGGCAGAGATAACTGCTGTGTTGGTTTCCATTTTGGTGAACAGCGCTGTCTGGTAAGCACCTGTCCCCTGAGGGGGGGCAAAACTCAGCACACCCCCACCTCCCAATACTGGGAGAAGAAACAGACCTTGTTTGGAGGGTGGGTTGTGTGTGTATTAGATAAACTCTAGATGTTGACATGTTCTCCTGCCACCTAGTTTCAAATTTCCCAGAATTTTCTAGAAGGTATTTTACAAACTATAATTCTTGGCCTATCAGTGGATTGTGAAGTCAATTGAGTAGGGCAGAACCAATATTTTGGTTTTATTTTGAATTTTTATTTTGGAAGATATTCAATATCTAGAATATGGGAGAGAACATTCTGATGTCCTGCCATGTGCCTCTCACCCAGCTTCAGCTGCTACCCCTTCATGGTCAGTCTTGTCTCATCTACATGTCCTTTCATCTGTCTCAATTATTTGGAAGCTAGTTCCAGAACTTATATCATTTTTATCTGTAAACACTTTGGTTTGTATCCCTAAAAGACAATGATTATTCCCATTTTAAAACGAATGCCTAGAAGAGAAGAGTGAAGTCATGTTTTATGAAGCTGTTACTTCCATTGCATGTGTGTATGCACGGTGTGCTGTATACATTTCACTGTGGTGTAAAACTCATTTCTCACAGTGAGTCTCAAAGTTCAAAAGCCACTGTTCTAGAAGACACTGCGTAGCACCCAGGCCTCCCAGGTGGCCCCACTCTCACCGTTGGCAGAGGAGAATCAGGGCTCAACCTAGCAGGAGGGAAGTGTTGGGGGAGGGTGCTGGGGTGGGAGGAGCGTGGCCTGGACCCTGTGCTGTCCTCCCTTCAGAGGCACATTCCCGAAGCTTTCACTAGGGGGAATCTGTGACAGGGTAAAAGAGAAAGTATGGGATAATACGTGTTTGCAGCCTCCTCCTCTCTTCTAAGGAGGCCTCAGAGCCTGGCTTTGTGTTGCTGCTGCAAATAGAAGATGAATGGAAGGAGGCCCAGAAAAGTGAAACGCATCTAGTCAGTGAAGAGCTGAGCAGAAGTAGGGAGGCAGTAGGAAGCAGCCTCGAGGCTGGAGGAGATTTGGGAGGAGAGTTTGAGAACAGCGAACGGCGAGGAGCCAGTAAAGGTTTCTCGGTGGCTGCTGTGGAAAGCTGTAAGGGTAGCTGAGGAGGAATTTTAGGAGAATTTGCTCTGAGTCATGCAGTGTGTCTTGCTTTAGGTTTGTTTTTAAAGCTTCAGTAAAGTTTTAAAATCCTTCCCAGTGCTTTTGGAGGTGGAACTGAATGCCGCTCTAGGAAGAAGAGCTCAGGCTGTGTGGGTCAGAATGAAGTGCTTCCGGTCTCCTCCGCCCTATTTTACAGACCTCATTCTTGCTCTTCTTTCAGCCTACAAGTTGCACAACTTTGCTTCCAGAAATCTCCTCCTTGGTGCCTCTATAGCCCCACCCCAACCCTCCACCCTCTGCGGTCTTATTACCACACTTCCATCCCCCCCCCCCCCCCCCCCCCCCCGAGGTGTTGAATGATGATTACAGGTTACAGGTGAGCCGCTGGAAGGCCAGGACCCCGTCTGGTTCATCCCGGCAATTCCCCGAGGCTGCCGTCACACAACACAACCTTCGTTGTTTCCGTGCCTTCAAGGAAATGAGCATCCCATTCAGGGTCTTTGGGAAAAACAGGAAAAGCACAATTGCGACTAAAGAGTAAGCTGTAAGTTGGTGATATGAACTATCCTGCATACTTTATGAGTTTACAACAGAAATGATGGACTGAAAACACAATAGTATATACTTTGTGCTCTCAGTGTTCTAAGCACTGCCCTAAGTACTTCACATATGTGAACTCCCATAACCCTCACAAGAACCCTTGGACTCGGGGACCAGTATTGCTCTCATTTTGCAGATAAGGAAAACAAAGCACAGAGAGGTGAAGGGATTTGCCCACGGATGGACCCACTGTGGGTGAGGGTGGGGCTGGGCTATCTGGTTCCAGACTCTGAGCTCTTAGCCAGGGCCACATACTGAGTGACAGGCAGGTGTTTATGAAGGAGTAAGACTCCCGCTGTTGAGAGGAGAAAGGGGATAATTCTGGGAGTACAGGAGGGAAAGACTTGGGTATGTTCACTGCCTTCTGAAGCAGCATTTTTCAGAAGGGGTATTGGGATATTGGGTGGAATGGGGGGCAGGGAGCCCAGTGAAGGAGTTTAGAGATGTTTTGAAACTAAGGACTCAAGTCTTTGGTTGGAGAGATGCTGTGATGAAGGTCACTACCCAGGAAGATTGTATGGGGCCACAGGCTGGTAGGGCGTGTGTGTGTGTGTGTGTGTGTGTGTGTGTGTGTGTAAGGGAATGGGGCAGGTGAGAATCAGTGTCTCTAAAGGCCATCAGAGAGTCTGAGACAGGCCTCATGGTCTTCACAAGACAAGGGAGCTCCTCTTTGCCAAATGGATGGTGAGAACAGAGACCACAGAACCGATGAGAGATCTGAGTGGGATGATCCACCAGACAGTGACCCCCCAGGAGGGGCAAAATTCCCAAGGAGAGGAAGCAGAGGTGAGCTCAGGGTTCTATAACCCAGGGGAAAATGCAGAAGCCCCTGAGAAATGCATGTTAATGAAGACTCCAAATTGGCAAAAAGGTAAGCCAAGTTCAGGCAGAATGAAAGCAAGTGACCTCCAACCTCCAGGACCCTTCTCAGGGTCTGGCTCTAACCTTAACCTGCTAACCAGGCTCCCTGAGAACCAGGTATTTCTTGACCTCAGGGTTTTTCTTTTTTTAAAAAGACTTTATTTATTTATTTGACAGAGATTACAAGTAGGCAGAGAGGCAGGCAGAGAGGGGGAAGCAGGCTCCCTGCTGAGCAAAGAACCTGACATGGGGTTGGATCCCAGGGCCCTGAGATCATGACCTGAGCCAAAGGCAGAGGCTTAACCCACTAAGCCACCCAGGGCCCCCACCTCAGGGTTTTTCTACAGGCCTTTCTGCTCTCCTCCCCACCCCACAGCTTTTCTGGATTTCTCTTTTTCATTCTCTGGTCTCTGCTTGAACTGCCACCTTCTCAAGGAAAAGCTTCCTGACACCCCTGAAACCAGGTTAGTCTACTCGTTTATCTGCTCCCATAACACCCAGCACTCTTCTTCATAATCCTCAGCACACTAGTGATTATTTCATTCTGCAAGCCCATCAGTGCTTACTGAGTACTTGCTATGGGCCAGGTGCTGATCTGGAGGTAGCAGTGAACAGGACAGAGCCCCGACATGTGCGGAGCTTACTTTCCAGGTGCGGGGTGACAGAACACAGAAACGTTAAAAAATACAGAAACAGGAACCATGTCAGAGATTGAGCAGTACTATGTGAAGAAATAAAATACAGTGCCAGCATACTAGGTCAGATAGTCTGAGAAGGAGACGGAGCTAAAGGCCAAAGAGCAAGGGTCAGCCAAGCCCAAGACCAGGGCCAATAGCTGGTACAAAGCCCCTGAAGTGGGAATGAACTTGGCCTGCCCCAGGAGAGAAAGACCTCCTTGCTGGAATGTGGGGTGGGTGAGGGCAAGAGTCCTGTGAAATGAAATGTGAGAGGTCAGATCATGGAAACAGGGATATGGTGTTTAAGAGCAAGGAGACGAAGATGGAAGCTTGCTCAGTGCAATGGGAGCCACTAGGAAGCCATTTAAACAGAGAAGTCTCATGACATAATTCATGTTTCTAAGGGTTACACTGGATGCTGTAAGGAAAGCGGATGGTAGAAGGACAAGAATGGACATGAGAAGGCTGGAATTTTAGCAATCTGGTGAGAGGTGGGGCTCGTACCAGGATGGAGGTGCCACAGTTGAAGAAGAGTGAGTACATTTCAGGATATGTCCTGGGAATAGAGTCAACAGGTGCTGGCTGGATTGGATGTGGGGGACACAAAGGAAAGAATCGAGGGTAACTGGTCTACCTTTGGAATGGAATTATGAAGAAGCCATTTACTGGAACAGAAAAGAATGTGAGAGAGGGTGGGTAGCAGAGTTCTGTTTGGGTCATGTTAGGTTGGAGATGCCTATTCAGACCTCAGTTTTATATCCAAGCTGGGGAGCCAGGCAGGTGGCAGGATATACACTAGTTTGTGGTTCTGGGCAGAGAACAAGGCTGAAGATATGAATTCCTGGCCCTCAGCCTAAAGATGATATTTCAAGTCAAGAGCCTGGTTGAGATCTTCTGGAGCTTGTATGCTTTCTAATTAAACTGATGGAGAAGTCATTGTGAAGGAAGTAGGATCCAGAGCTCAACTGGATGGGGTGGACTCTGGGGACACTCCACTTAAAGACTGAGAGAAGTTGAGTGGAGAATTCCACATAGATGCTGCCGGGTCAGGAGTCTACATCCTAGGTTGGTGAAGGAGTTCCTCTCTGATTCTTTATTCTATCTTATTGAGAGAGAGAGAGAGAGAGAGAGCACAAGCTAGGAGAGAGGCGGAAGGAGAAGCAGACTCTCCACTGAGCAGAGAGCCTGACGTGGGACTCAATCCCAAAACCCTGGGATTATGAAATGAGCCGAAGGCAGATGCTTAACCCACTGAGCCACCCAGGTGTTCCCTCCATGATTATTTCTCTTATTTCAATGAAAAATATTTTTAAAAAGTTACTAGCTGAGCATGAGAGCAGGGAAGGAGGTGTCAGAAGTTTGAAATGGTTTGTCAATTTTTGTTCAACATCCTTCTTTCCAAAAGAGCATCAGGCCCATGGAAGCAAGAATCAGATCTGTCTTACTCGTTACTATTCCCAGTACCTTGTAAGGTGCTGCATATATAGTAAGTGTTCAACAAACAAGTGTTAATGAGTCGCAATTGAATAAAAGTTGGACATCTCTTCCAGTGATGACCGCGTAACAAATCACCTCGAGACTTCGTGACTTAACACAACTACTTGTTAGTATCTCTAACCATTCTCCAGTTTTGATAAGCTCACTTCGTAGTTCTCACCTGGAAATCAGATGGCAGCTCAGCTGACGTTATCCTATGGCTTCTTTATTCACACATCTGGTGTTTGGACTGTGGTATCTGGGCCATTCGAGGACTGAGTGGGCATCGCTTCCTCCGTACAGCTTCTCCTTGTTGCTAGCATGGCCCTCCTTACAGTATGGGGGTCTCAGGGTAGATGGATTCTTTCCCAGTGGCTGGCTTCCCCAAGGATGGCTCCTCCTGGAACTATTGTTCCAAGAGACTCAGGTGGAAGTTTCAAGGCTTCTTGGAACCTTGCCTCAGAAGTCTCACAGTGCTCCATCCACTATGTTGTGTGAGTCAAAGCAGTCACAGGCCCCTCAGATTCAAGGGGTAAAGGAACAGGCTGCACCTGCCAGTGAGGGAAGGAAGGGATGCAGCTTTCTCCGAGACAAGCTACAACAACATCCATGTGACTTTGTCCTACAGACCTGGCCTCTAAGGGGAAGGATAGAACTAGAGACAGAAGGGAGAAATCACAGAGATAAGGAGCTGGATTCAGGAGAATAGAGCAGATCCCTTAAGGGAGGAATTGTTAAGAAGGCTGAGCTAGGGAGGTCATCTCTGTCGGCACACATTCCCTAATCAAGGGTAGAAAAGAGGAAGAGGGATGGAGAGGACCTGGGAGGGAGAGAGGCAAAGTGGGAAGTGGGAGGGGCTGAGGGAAAGAGTGGGGGACTAGAGCAGGAGAGGGAGGAAGAGGAGGGGAAGCAGAGGAGGAGGAAGGAAGGGAGGAGAAAGAGAAAAACCGAGCAGTTTAAGTATCCAACCTCAGCTTAAGGCATAAACAAGAGCCCCCTTAACTGAAGGGTGAAACCAAATTCTCTAATCTGTTTATTTCTAGTCTACGAAGTCTCCTTGATAAAATTAATAGCCGCTGCCGCTTTAGCCCTAAACAGAGCAGACCTAGCTGCACCGAGCTTGTTCGGTTCGCTGCAGGTTCAAGCCAGGGTCTGGGCAGTGTCCCTGGATTCTCATTGTAAATATCACCAGTCACACACCCGCAGAAGTGCCTGATTAAGTATCACACAACCTTCACAAAGCAGTGAGTTGGGTTCAGTTCTGCATTTGAAAAAGGATAACGGTTATGCCAGATTTAAAGTTGGGTCTGGCCTGGGGTCACTTATCTGGCTCCTTGAATAATTTTCTTTTTTCTTTGCCAATTAAGCCTATTCCTGAGTATACTTTGTACCCAAGTCTCCGTTTTCATTGAGAAATGAGATTTTATCTTCGCAGAGCGGGGGAAGTATAAAGCAGCAGGTCCTGTCAAAAGGAAAGGTGAGTTCAATGTCAAACGATGGAACCGCAAAATTAGAGAGCCAGAGGCGCTAATGAGGAGGCTTGAAAGGACAGAGAACAAAAGGCAGCAGGAAATGATGGAAGGGAGAGAAAGTCGAAGGGTCTCAGGGATCTGATATGTTTTCTCTTGGAAATAGGAGGCAGCGGTGGGGTAGCCTTGCAGCCAAGGAAAATGTTTTACTTGATTATTTGCTTTTTAATTTCACTTTGTTTATTATAAAATCAGAGAGTGTGATTAAAAAAAACAACAACAAACCATCGTCTAATGAAAGCCTAGTTTACAATCTTTTTACATTTGTGGACATCTGCAGATAAGGGCCCCGTTCTTCCACAGATGCCTCACGCCTCCTGCTCCAGGCTCTGAGCTGAGACTGGGATCAGAGTCTTGGACTGGGCCCTGAGTCTGTGAATTGTTCTTAAAAGTGATTACTCCTTGTTTAAGTTAAATTTCCCGTGGCGAGACGGCCTCAGCACAGGAAGTTTAATGTTGGATGCTTCGTGTTGATGCTGGAAGTTACTTCCAAGCTCCTTGGTCCCTATCTTTCATTTAACAGAGAACATGCAGGCACCAGCATCCCAGTGATCAACTAATTCACCTCACATAAAAGACTGAATTTCACAGAAGGTTTTGTAAATCAGATTGTATAGATACCTCCCAAAAGATCATTCGTACTCAACGAACGTATTACTCCCCTCTCCACCATTCAAACGAACACCATCCATGCAAACGCTTTCTTGTCATAAATGTTTCGAGCTAAGACACCAAAATGGGAGATGTCTTTTGATCCTTGCTTCTAATGTCTTTGAAGTCACCATGGTGGGCTTTGTAAACTTCTCAACAAAGTCCATCCTTTAAGTCTGAGTAGAAAATGTCTACATAGTGACACTAATTAATTAGGGTTACCTCACTTCTGTAATAAAACTCCTAATCAGTGGCTTCGCACAATATGTGCATCACTGGGAAATTATTTAGCTTGTTTATGTGACAGTTTCCTCATCTGCAAAATGAGGGCAATGTTGTTTTGTGTATTAAATGAGTTACTATATATAAATCCCTTTGAATAGTGCCTGGCATGTAGCAACTCTCTATTAGTGGCTTCTGAATGAATGAATGGATGAGCAAATGAATACACATTCATTTCTTGCTCACTTACACAGTGTGGGTGTCCCTGGTCTGTGAGTTTTTCTTGAGCTCATGCAGGGCCCAGCTTCCTTCCTTCTTGGGGCTCCACTCTGCTCCATGTCCTCTGGGTCCTCTCCTTCCCCCCGTTAACATCCAGCTTCAGGCCCTCTTCTTCCTGACATCAAAATTGGAAATGATCTAAATTGGCTGAGTGGGCAAAGATCCTGATTTAACTGCCAGGACAGAAAAGAGACCTTATCTGAGAAATGTCAGTAATGACTCCCACGTCACTGGACTCTTCTGAGAATTGCATCAAATAACCCATATGAAGGAGCTAGCACACAGTAGCAACACAGGGGAGCTGCTACCTACCAATTGCTTGTTTGCATTTGTTTTCTGTATTTTAGCTGTTCTTCTTTCCTTCCTTCTTCCTCCAGCCTTTCCAAGGAGGCACACATGTTCGACGTTATTTTTGTTGGTATTTAATGACCCTTTTCCATAGTGTTTGGTCTATTTCTCAGAATAAGGACGGCTGTGGTCCAAAAACATCTTCTTCATTAACAGAGGGACTAGTGTGGACCAACTTTCAGGTTGAATTCTCCTTCCTTTCCTTCCAGGCCAGCAGTATGGTCCCTGATGAGGGCTGAGAAGCTGTAATGGGGAGTGAGAGAGGGGGTGGAAATGGGGGACTCTGCATTCTTCCCTCGTATGACTATTTTCAAAGTAATTTATTTTGTAAAGAGTTTTTAGTAATACAAGCATTTCACAAACAATACCAGAGAAAACTTCAAAATCACATAGTCACTATTTATTGGTTGCTGAATTATATCCATTATATGTGGATTTATGAGTTTTGGCCTCAGATGGAATATTACATGTTTGGGGAAGGCACACCTTGTGGCCAGGCTTCCCGGGGTGCCCACAGCAGAGCTTTCATGGCGTCTAAAACTTCTCCTCAAAAGTATCTTTAACCCCATTCGTGTTATAAAGCACAAAAAATTAAAGCTACTGTCTTTGAAAATTTGCAATTCTCCAAAGAGGACTGAGCGAAGGAATCAATAGCCAACAAAGTTCATGTTTGCTCAGCGACAGTCCTGTGAATGTGGTTATTTTCCCTAAGGACACCACACAATATTAAGCACCCCATTGTCCAGGTCCCCTCCCAGACTGATCACAGCACACTCTGCAGATGACACCGGGCACATGTTTGCACTTGAGCTCTCAATCGAATGAGCCACTGGGTGGAGAACCACTGTGGTAGACATTCATAGTTCCTCCTGGATTCTTAGATGAGTTCCTGATGACCTTGTTTTTCTAATAGTGGGTTATTATAGACACATGAAGATACTTGAAGGTGGGGTGCTCTGAGACGACAGGACCCGGCCCCTGAGTCCACTGCCTGGGCATGAAGGCCACAGGGTGTTTGTGGCTCACTTCTCTGAAGCCTAAGAGGGGATCGATCCACTTGTCTTTTGGGGAAGGAGGTCGGTGATGTTGCTGGTGGCGCCCTCTGGCTGAGAGGCTGGCGATGGGGTCTCTGTGGGGGCGGGAGGGTCCCATAGCTATCCTATGTGGCTTAGTCCCGACATCCTAACTTCTTGTCTTCTCCTGGTATTGGTGAACCATCTTTCCCATCTTTCCTCACACTCTTGTTAACCTCGCACCTAACTGGATCTCTGTGATAAGCAAGCTTTACTAACTGCGCCCCCATGCAAATGAGATCCTCAGTGTTACCGTGGGGAAATGGTGAAAAGAAAGGAGAGCTGTGGGAGGGAGGTGGCCTGAGGAGTAAGACATGTCAATGCTCCTGCAGGTGGATGCTTACACAGACATCTTCCAAGCACCTGCATTTTCCAAGTCCAGGCATTATGCTTGGGACCCAGGCCAGCAGCATCTGCTACAAATTCCAAATTCCAGGCTCCTTCCCAGCCCCACTGAATGCTCGGTTGATGCAGATGCACAGAGATGGAGAAACATGGAACTGAAGCCTAGAGGTGACCAAGGCAGAGTCCTATCAGCAAGGAGCTAGCTCCTCGCTTCTGAAGGAAAAAAATTCTTTTTAAAAGGCAAAAACACAATTTCAGAAAAATACATAGTGACAAAGCTTTATTTAATTCATTAATGAGGGAATCAACAAAATGGCAAAACTGGTTTAAAAGGAGATAGGAAAAAATGGATACATTTAGACAACAGGAAAAAAGAAAATGCTGGAATAAGATTGCAAAGTTCAGAACAAAACTGGTTCATGTCCTACAAGAACCTAAAAACCTTAAACTTTGGCTTTATTTTTCTCAATGAAGAGAAACAGTTTGCCTCTTTCCTGAATACAAGTCACTTGCATGTATTCATCTTCTGCAAATTAACATCAAACTTTGCCAGATTCTGGCCTCTAATCTATAGAAAGTAGTAAGTCAAACAAAGTGAATTTCCCTTTAGGCCTGTGTGTGAAATGATGCTTGAGTATGACTTAAAAGCCTCTGTGGTTATCTGAAGTTTTGGGTAACTTTTCTTCCCAGTTCAGAGAGGAGACATTGGGAAATAAATACTTGCAGGGAAAGAGCGGAAGTGATGACGCAAACAGCAAGCGTGTTTGGCGTGTTGGGGCCTGTTTTATGTGTTTGCTCCTTTCCGTCACAATGCTGTGAGGCAGGGGCTGGTGTGGTGCTCATTTTATAGAGGATGAAACTAAGGCAGTCAGGCTCCAGACCCTGAGTGTTTAGCTGTCTCCCCGACAAAACAGCTAAGGGGACAGTAGGCTCTGTGTGTGTGTGTGTGTGTGTGTGTGTGTGTGTATGCAAATTTGACTGAAGTAGGGAGGCAGGCTGAGCACCAAATCGATGTACTCCCATTTTTCTTTTCTTTTCTTTCTTTCTTTTTTTTTTTTTTTTAAAGGTTTTATTTGTTTGACACAAAGAGAGAGACAGCAAGAGAGGGAACACAAGCAGGGGGAGTGGGAGAGGGAGAAGCAGGCTTCCCGCTGAGCAGGGAGCCTGATGCTGGGCTTGATCCCCGGATCCCAGGATCATGACCTGAGCTGAAGACAGATGCCTGATGACTGAGCCACCCAGGCACCCCCATTTTTCATTTCTTATGAAACGAATCATTCTTAAATTTGAATCAAACAATGATTGTTTGATTGTCTATTATTCGGCCTGCCTGGAAACCCTAAGATTTAGTTTGTATAAAATGCTGGATACATTGTGCCAACCTGGACTACTGTTTCTGGCAATCAGACCTTGGGTGTCAGCTCATTAAACCATCATTTCCAATACTAAGGCTGAAACGGTTATGTTGGCACGTTTAGGAAAGCCAGGGGAGACCTGTGTGTATGTTATAATTCAGCGGGATGGATGTGTCAGTGTTCTTTGTTAAAAAAAAAAAAAAAAAAGGATTTCATTAGAGTCTGGCACTCTCTGAGAGTCTGGGTGATTAGAGGACTCCCAGGCTTGATTTGGTACCTAGAACCCACTTCAGCAAAAGGCCAATGAGTAGCCGAAATGAGCTGCTCTTTTCTAATTAAATAAGTCCACCATCTAATCCTCTAAAAACAGAGTAACCAGAGGCAGGACTACTCGAGTCCCTGACCCAGAGTAGGTGTGAGTGAGTACCCTGTGCCGCTGTTGTGCCTTTTTGTGGCTGGCACGTGTTTGAAGTTGGAGTTGCAACTTGATGAGCCAAATCGTCCTCCCCAGCCTCCTTTTGTTTGGTCACAATTAGTTGCACGTGCAGAACTGTTTTCATATGTAATTGCTCCCACAAGGGGGTAATTGCACCCAAAAGTGGTTGCTTGCACCGATGGCAGGAGCAATTAGCAACCAAAATGCAAATAATTGCAGGCGTCCAAATTGTAGCCTTAAAAAAGGGACACCCAATTGAAGTCTGACTGAAGATTTGGCCCACTCTCCTTTTCCCACTGGAAGTGCACTTATTACTAGAAACCGATATTGTAATCTCTAGACCTGCTTTGACTTTCCACACCTGCAGGGGCATCTTGGAAATGGTGTACATTATAGGACCAAAGAAACACCGATTGATCCCAAATGTCAGCTCATTTGGAACTAGAAAATGGAGGTACCTGGACATGCCCGGATTTTCCTGGAAACACAACCTAACCGGTCTTTGGGACCTCGGCTACAATAGAATTGGCTGACAGAGAAACACTGCTCTAAGGGAAGACAGGAAGGGAAGGCAGTATTTTACAACCAAGTGTTTTAGAGCAAGGAAATAGCAAACTCCTATTGATTATGGGCCCACAGGGGCCAATGCCACCTACAGAATGAAGGAAATAAACACTGGCGAAGTGTATATTGTTTAGCATTCCTATATTAGCAAAACCTTTTCCTTGGGGAATAAGTGTGCTACATGAATCAATGCCAAGCCAACCAGAAGAATGTGGAAGAAATAAAAGAAAATAGAATGCATTTTCTCCCACTAGAAATACACTCTAGTTTTGCTTGCAGGGTGACAATGGAATTTGCTGGGCTTTGGGGTGAAAAGTAGGGAGTGAGGGGTGAGCTCATCAGTTGACAAGAAACAATTTGGAGGAAACACTGGGCCACCTGTGGGCAGAATGTATTTAAAAACCAAAGGTTGTCCTGGCAGTGGCGATCTCACTGCTGCTGCTCTTCCCGTGTGTGAGCTCTTAGTCAATTTACTATTAGCCCTCTCCGCTCAGTGCCGGGCAAGAAATGTCGCGTTCCATTTACTCCTGCTGTTTGTAGCATCTGGGATGCTGCTCCATCATCCTGCCAATAGAATTCTCCCGTACTTTGTGGGCTGCAGCAGGCCTGGCAAAAGATTTACTTTGCAGACAGAGAGGCATTAAGTGGTCAAAAATGCTTTAGTTGGGAGGGGGGTGTTAGAAAGTGTTTTTTCCTTCCAACCGAGAAAGGAAGTATAAAGAAAAAGAGAATTGTGCTCGGATATTTAAGAGGGCTGCTCTGGTATGATGCCATGAGATGAAACCAGTGGTTGGGCCAATTATTTGCTTTGGGTAACCAGAGAAGGTAGGATCATTCTGAGTCCTCGCAAATCCCCTTGAGGAGAGAAGTGGCCCATGTGTCCCAGAACTAAAAGAAATCCTATGACTGCTCGTGGAAGGAATTCTCTGTGTACAAGCTGCAGTCAGGTTCTGTTTTCCTACCGCGAAGACCTGGTGTGTGGTCAGCAGAAGGCCTTGACGTCGGAGGCTCTGATAATGACTGGAGTGCGGAACACTGGACATCTGCTGGGCTTTTCATGTGTTGCAAAGCAGAGCCTTCCTCCCCGTTTGCATATACTAAAATTAATTTAAGCTGGGAATGAAGGCTTTAATTGCTTGCTTAGGCTTTACAGCCAAAATGATTGGGAGACTGTGCCTTGGGGGGGGGGGGAATCACATTAAAATGTAAATGATTGACATATACTTCTAAATTAGAAGGATGCCATGGAGGCAGGGTGTTGCAAAGCAGGAATGTAATCTGTTGAGAGCTCTGGGTAGATTGATCCTGGGCTATTGGGGTGTGAGATGATTGCTTCTGAATAGCATGAATGAGTTCTGGGTCAGCAGAGGGAGGGAGAACAGAGCTTTTCAGGATACAATGGATGTCTATTGATTTCACCTGATTGCTATTTCCCCTTTGTCTGGTAATGGCATGCTCCTTTTCTTTTGGGCACTATGCTTCTCTTAGTCATGTGGCCCTGGAAGGATTAAGTTCTCCTCAGATGTTCCCCACCTCCCTATGACTGTATCTGACCAGTCAGGGGTCTCAGTCCTTCAGGGTACTGGTCTTCCTATGACAGGATGTCATTGAGAGAAAGAAAGAGAGAGAGACAGAGCTTCTATTTTATTCTGAGGTTTCTGGTTGCAGAAATTGTGTGAGCCTGGAGATGCTAGAGGCAATTTCCCACAGCAATGTGGGAGAAAGTACATGTGGAAGAAAGCCATCACGGAGAGGAAAGCAGAGCCAAGAGGTGGAGAGAGAAACACAGTTCTGCTGGCATCACTTAAAGGTGCTGGATCCAACCATGCCTGAAGGCAGACACTTCTAGTATTCCTTTGTCTTGAGAAGGTTTGAGTTAGATTTTATCATTTGAAACCAAATACACAGGGAATTAGAGACTAGGAGAGGCCAATGGATTTTAATAAGAGTAGATAAAATTCTGTGTTTTAACTCTAAGGATTTTAAAGTCCCTATAAAGAAAAAATACTAATCTTTAGTATTTCTTTGAATGTGACTTTGTTCTGGGATAAAACATGTAGATTTTGGCTCAACCTGGGAAACATTTAATCATTTGGTTTCCTCTTTTGTAATAAGTAACAATAGTATATTATAATTTTAGTAGGAGTGTCCGCCTTGGCTAGATTAAAACTTATATAAGTCTTAGAATGATGCCTGGCACCAACTAAGTACTCAGTACATTTTATACATACTCGCCTCTCATGCTCTCCTTGCCTCTCCCTCCTCTCTTCCTTACTCTCCCTCCCCAACCTTAAGAGAGTGGTAAAGGCAGAACTTTACCTGGAAGGCTGGAAGGAACTGAGCTGGGGAAATGCAGAAGCCTCTGTTGTGAATGGGGATAAAAGAGAGTCTGATAACAACACACATTCATTTAAAAAGTTGCCCTGGGGCACCTGGGTGGCTCAGTGGGTTAAAGCCTCTGCCTTCAGCTCAGGTCAGGATCCCAGGGTCCTAGGATCGAGCCAAGGACCTCTTTCTCTCTGCCTGCTTCTCTGTCTACTTGTGATCTCTGTCTGTCAAATAAAAAAATAAAATCTTTTTTTTAAAAAAAAGTTGCCCATCAAGCACGGACTAAGCATAAACGAATTGTTTTATTCATGCTAGCTCCTGGTGTCTTCTTGGCCAGTGAAAACTCAATGTCTGCATGTGTTTCCTGGTATGAAATCTTCAAGACCATTTGCAAGGCTGCCGAGAATTTATTCAACTGATTTGCCCACATTAATAACTTGGAATAGTGAAGCGAATGATCTGAACATGCTGAACGGTACTTGGTAACTCAAAGAAATCGTAGGATTTAGGTCAGGGATACACATTTGTTATACCAGCTGCTTTATTATTTTTATACAAAATAGCGTTATGGTCGAAGACAGAGGCAATTGGCCATGAAATGAAGGTAGTTTGAGCGTCAGGGACATTTTTGTGCAGGGCCCCTTCCAAGGCCCTGGAGAAATGTAAACCACGTGTTCTCATCTTCATATTTTTTTTAAGATTTGTAAAAGTAAAATATTTTTGCATTCTTTTTTAAAGGAGAGACCCCAACATTACATAAGCCACAGGCCCCATAAATCCTGTACCCATCCTTATCACCCCTTGACACTTATAGGTTTCCTAATGTGTTTTTTTTTTTTTAAGATAATCAACCCAAACTTGGGAATAAGTCCAAGAAAAATAACCCAAACTTGGAAACAAGACCAATAAGTCTGTGTAAAAATAAAGCCACACAGCCTTTCAGTAGCATACTGGGGCTTTGCTTCACAAATCAACCAATGAGTATTGAAGTGTCTAGGGGAAAATGTCTTCACTTGACTCTTTTTTTTTTTAATTTTAAAATTAACATATAATGTATTATTAGCCTAGGGGTACATGTTTGTGAATCGCCAGGTTTACACACTTCACAGCACTCACCATAGCACATACCCTCCCCAATGTCCGTAACCCAACCACCCTCTCCCTACCTCCCCCACAACCAGCAACCCTCAGTTTGTTTTGTGAGATTAAGGGTCTCTTATGGTTTGTCTCCCTCCCATCTTGTTCCTTTTTTTTTTTTTAAACTAATGTTTAATGGTCCCAAACTCTGTGAAATTACATGTTAACTTGTAGATTTTTTTTGTCTGGTAGAGATGCAAATGACTTTTTTCTGGCAGAAAAAAATAACCTCAAAAATTATGGTTTTATAACCAGTTTTGTATCGAATCTAGCAATCTTTTTTATTTTTTATTGCCTGTAAGTTCCCAGTTCCTCCAATGCTCTTTGCACCAGCTTTACTGTCTTAATAGTTTCCTCATTAATGATTTAAATAAAATCTTTGACATTTGTTTATGCTATATTTGTACAACTTTTTGAAAATTATATTGTGACAGGATGTTAAGCTCGCGGAAGAAAATCCTGCTGTCCATAATTCACTATAACATGTCCAAGTACATGTCGCACTCTGTATGATGCCTTAGGTCAGGGTCAGAATTTTACTTTCAGTCAATATGGAGGAACTAAAATCAGATATATCCTTCTGTCTTAAACAACTAGAAAAGCAAACAAAATATATGAAATAGCAGTTCTCAGATTTACAGCAGGCAGTGTAGGACTGTGATTTATACTAGAGGGGAAAGAAATGAGGTGATCCTGTGGTAGCCCAGCTCACTCCTTCCAGGCTCTTTCTAGGCTGTAGCACAGGGAAGATGAACCCAATACAGCTCAACAATCTCCTGAACTGAGGAGACAGAGATCAGAATTCGGGGGGAAGTCAAGGCAGCTCGAATTTTCTGAGTGTTATACCAGAAAGGAGAGAGGAAGAGAGGGAGAGCAGGAGAGAGAGAGAGGAGAGAGTGCTCTGGAGATCTATAGAGGAAGATCCTCGAATGTTTGGCTGAATATATATCTACATGTATCAGAGGCAGGGAAAGAACCACTGGAAAGGAGTGAAAGAACAATGACTAGAGTTGGAATTGATTATATTCCAGCAATCCAGAGTAGAGAGACCTTAGAATATAGGGAACATTGAGTATAATCCTCAGAAGGGTATTATCTTGGTGGTAGAGCTAAATTAGCCATATGCTACAGGGTGCTCTGAACTCACCTCAACAGAGCAGGAAAGCCAATCTCAAAAGAGTGCAAATGATTCCTAGTAACTTCCATGTGCACCAGAATAGAATCCAACACTATTTAAAGGAATATGATAAAATCCAACATGTAATCCTCACAGTGCTTGACATCCAGTTAAGGCAAGAAATATTACCGGGAGTAGAGAGGGACATTGCACAACACTAGAATAAGCTATAATAATCCTAAATGCATGCATTTAACACGGAGCTTCAAAACACATGAAGTAAAACTGATGGAACCAAAATGAGATATAGACAAATCCACAATTACAGTTGGAATCTTCAGCATTTCTCTTTCATTAAGTAACAGAACAAGCAGACAGAAAATCAGAAAGAAAATCGTCATAAAACCTGGACATAAATATTCATAGATGTCCATATTCATGGTGCCCAAAAGTAGAAACAACCCAAAGAAACCAACAACTGATGACTGAGTAAACAAGGTGTAATACAGTTGATAAAGTCACCGTGAATATGAAATTTGCTAATGTTGAACCATTACATCTAGGGGAAATACAGAGTTACTTTCTTGTGAGTCTTCGGTCACAACATACTGGTCAATGGATCAATTCATAAAAGTTTGGCTCTGCTTATAGATACCTTATTTATTTAAAGACACCAGATTCATTACCACTGGACTCATAGCCAACAGCATGACAGCTCATGTCTGAACAAAGCTCACCTACCTCTCACATTTTCTCTATTCTCTATGAAGCACACAGCAGCCTTCTTGTGCTTAGGAACACCAGGCAACACGTCAGCATTATTTTTGTGGGACCATTTTAAACAGCAAAATTGTCAACAAAAAGCACAAAAACTGCAAAAAAAAAAAAAAAAAAAGACACTGGTTTATAGTAAAAGAACTAAAGCAAGAAGCTTGAGCATCACCTTGTGTGACCCCAGCTGGGAGCCTGTGCTTAGGATGACTCCAAGTTTTTGCTCCTCTGTGCATGGCACAAATGATTACAAAAATGGGAGTATTGATTTGAGGGTTACAAATTTTAGGGAGTAGGTGAATTAGCAAATGTAGAATCTAATTAAGTAGGAATGACTATATATCATTCAAGGGAATATTATTTGGCTAGAAAAAAGAATGAAGCTCTCATACTCACTACAACATGATGAAACTTGAAAACGTTATGCTAAGTGAAGGAAGCTAGACACAAAAGGCCACATACTGTATGATTTACGATTTCGCTTCTGTGAAATGTCTAGAATAGGCAGAATGAGAGAGGCAGGCAGGAGATAAGTAGTTGCTAAGGGTTGGAAAATGGCAAATGGGAAGTGACACTACTAGAGGTGTGGGGTTTCTTTTGGGATGATTAAAATGTTCCAGAATTGGGGTGCCTGGGTGGCTCAGATGGTTAAGTGTCTACCTTTGGTTCAGGTCATGAGCCCAGTGTATTTTAGCCCTAGATCAGGCGCTCTCCTCAGAGGGGAGTTTGTTTCTCCCTCTCCCTCTCCTTCCAGCTCTCCCACTCATGCTCTCTCTCTCTGTCAAGTGCATAAACAAAATCTTAAAAAACAAAAAACAAAAACATACTGAACTTTGTATATGAAAAGGGTGAATTTTGTGGTGTTAAATTATACTTCAACTAAAAAATAAATTAAGTAAATTAAAAAAAATAAAAAATATAGAAGGCTCAGGAACACTATCAACAAATTTTACCTAATTAATATTTATAAAGCACTTCACACAACAGCAGAATATACTTTCTTGTCAAGTGTACATGGAATATTCACTAATATAAACAACATTCTGGGCCATAAAACAAACCTTAACAAATTAAAAAGTATTGAAATCATACAAAATATGTTCTCTGCCCATAACTGAATTACCCTAAAACCCAGTAACAGAAAGAAATCCTGAAAATCCCCAAGTATTTAGAAATTAAACAGCATAATAACCCACCAGTCAAAGAGGAAATTACAAGGTAAGTTACAAAATAATTTTAATCAAATTAAAATGAAAACACAGCATATCAGCTAAAATAGTGCTTAGAGGGAGTTTCATAGAATTAGGCTTGGATTAGGAATGAAGTAATGTCTCTAAGCTTTCACTTGAAGAAACTAGAAAAAGAAGAGTAAATTAAACTGAAAGCAAAGAGAAAAAAGAAAATTTTTATAAGAAGAGCAGAAATCAGTCAAATTTAAAATGGAAAAATAGAGAAAGTCATTGAAGCAAACAAATAAACAAACAGAAAACAGTTCCTTGAAAAAAAATCAATAATATCTATAAACTTCTAGCAAGATTGACAAAGGAAAAGAAAAGAAGAAATGAATCACAAATATCAATAGTAAAATAGAAGATACCACTACAGACCCTGCAGATACCAAAAGGATAATAAGGGAATTCCCTGAACAAATCTACATGTATAAATTTAAATCTACATGTATCAATATAAATGTATACATGTATAAATACAAAAATATGAATGTATACATATATAAAATCTACATGTATAAATATAAATCTACATGTATAAATTTGACAACTTAGGTGAAAAGGACCAATTTCTTGAAAAGCACCAACTACCACAACTCATCCAATATGAAATTGAGAATTTGAATGGCCATATGACTATAAAATAAATTGAATTCATGGTTATAAACCATTCAGCAAAGAATACTCCAGCCTCAGATGGCTACCCTTAAAGGAAGGGTTTTTAAACCTTAAAAGAAGAAATAAGGTCAATTCTACACAATGTGTTTGAGAAAATAGAAGAGGAGGGGACACTTCTCAACTCACTCACTCACCAGTATTACTCTGGTACCAAGACTAGACAAAGACATGACGGGAAAACAACAGACCAGTATTCTTACAGACTAATTTTCCTAGACACAAACATCTTTAACAAAATGCTAGCACATGGAATTCAGTGATATAAAAAGATAATACATCATGACTAAGTGAAATTTATTCTAGAAATGCAAGGCTGGTTCAACATTTGAAAAATCAACCAATATAATTTATCATATCAAAAGACTAGAAAAGAAAAAGCACAAGATTATTTCAACAAATGCAGCAAAAGCATTTGACAAAAATCAACTTAGATTCATAATACAAACTCTCAGCAAACTAGGAATAGAAGGGAAAGTCCTTCACTGGGCAAAAGGTATCTTTGCCCTTTTGGGGAACCTGGATGGCTCACTCATTTGAACGTCTGACTCTTGGTTTGGTTCAGGTTATGATCTTGGAATCCTGGGATCAAGCCCCATATTGGGCTCCATGCTCAGTGGAGTGTCTACTTGTCTCTCTCCTCCTCCCTCTGCTTCTCTCCTTATTCATGCATGTTTACTCTCAAATAAATAAAATGTTTCTTTAAAAAGGTATCTTTGCCCTTTGACCTAGTTGACATGTCTAGAACATTCCACCTAACAACAGAATACACATTCTTGTCAAGTGGACATGGAACATTCACTACAACTACTACATATCTCTAGCTACTGTCATACTTAATGGTAAAAGACTGAATGCTTTCCTCCTAACATCAGTAACAAGGCAAGGAAGTCCAATCTCATGACCTCTATTCAAAGTGTACTAGGGGTCCTAGCTAGTTGTAGTAAGGCAAAAAAAGAAATAACATGCATAGAGATTGGAAGAAAAAATAAAACTGTATTCATAGATATGAAGATTGCATAAAAAATAGCAAAGAATCTATAAAAAGGCTACTTGAACTGAAAAGTGATTTAGCAACTTTGCAAGATACAATATCAACATGAAAAGTAGTTACTATTTCCATCTGCTATAAATAGAAATTGAAATAAAAACATTTGCATTAGCATCAAAAATCATGAAACACTTAGGTATAAATCTAACAAAATATTGGAAAACATGTATAAAGGAAAGATCAACTGATACAACAATATGGATGCATTTTAAAAGCATTATGCTACGTGGAAAAAGCTGTACACAAAAGACTATGTACAATATGATTCCGTTTATATGAAATTCTAGAAAAGGCAGAACTGTAGTAACAGAAAGCAGATTAGAGCTTGCCGGCTCCAAGAACAGAAGGAGATTACCTGAAAAGAAGTACAAGAGAGAATTCTGGAGTGATGGAAATGTTCCATCTTGATTGTGGTGGTGTTTAAATAACTGTATATATTTATCAAAACACATTGAACTGGGGCGCCTGGGTGGCTCGGTCTGTCAGGTGTCTGATTTCAGCTCAGGTCAGGATCCCAGCTTCCTGTGATCAAGCCCTGCCTGTGGGCTCCCTCTCCCTCTCTCTCTGCCCCTCCCCCTGCTCATGTTCCCTCTCTCTCTCAAATAAATCTTAAAAAACAAAAAACAAAAAACAAAAAACATAGAACTGTACACATAAAACTGGTTAAGTATATTATATGTAAAATATACCTCAATAAAGTCGATTTTAAAATAAAAGAGAGAGCCTGCTTCCTCCTCTCTCTCTCTCTGCCTGCCTCTCTGCCTACTTGTGATCTCTCTCTGTCGAATAAATAAATAAAATCTTTAAAAAAATAAAATAAAATAAAAGAGAGAGTATTGTCAGATTGACATGAAGCAGAAGGACTGACGAGGCTAATCAAGACTAGAGACCTCCATGTTTATTATTTAGACACAAAAGCTAGGATTTTTGAAAAGGAAAGTTGACAGAGAAGTAAGGGGAAAGCACAAGAAGACCAAAAAAGGAAAACACAGAAGTACAGAAACAGATGAACTTCTCGAACACAGACTTTGTGTGCTAAGATAATTTAAAGACGAGCCACAGATTGGCACGACAGACAAGGCAACCCTGGGCGCACTGGCTCTCTTTCCTTCCTCTGTTCCACTTCGGTCTCCGGTGGATGCTGGGCAAGGCTGCTCAGGCTGATTCCAAGGCAGGCTCGAGTTAGCACCATCATTTCAGCCAGTTACAGTTTTAGGGCCCCCTGAGGGGGAATTTGGTTCTGCCCTACTCTCTGAAGCAGGAATGGCCAGGGGTCAAGGGGCCCTTGTGGCCACTTGCTTACTCTTCTGGTTGGTGAATTCTTTTTTTTCCACTGAGCACTCCACCTTCAGTTGCCACTTCCTGTCTTTGCACAATGCCACCTTGGTAGGGTTGTCACATGCAATACTTGGGATTTATTTATACCGGATTTTTTTGGAAATTTATTTATTTCTTTTTTTAAAGAGGGTACAGGAGTACCAGGTACCCTTCTGACAGTTTCACAATTTTTTTTTAAGATTTTACATATTTAATGGAGAGAGAGAGAGAACACGAATGGGAGAAGAGGGAGAAGGAGAAGCAGACTCCCCACTGAGCAGGGAGCCTGATGTGGAGCTCAATCCAGGAACTTGAGGTTCATAACCCAAGCCAAAGGCAGACACTCGACCAACTGAGCCACTCAGGTGAAATTTCAACTTAACTGGGCATCCCCTATTTTTACTTCTAAATTTGGCAAACCTTACCTTGGGCCACATCCCGCAAGATTCTATCTATTGTCCCTTCCTTCCAGCTAATTCCTGAGACTGTTTTCCCTGAATCAGATCATTTGGGGTTTACAGTGACAATATGTTTACAGATTCAGGAACAAAAACAGGATCAGGTCCAACAGCCTGGAAGAGGCATATTGTCCTCTCAAGACTCAGGCCAGTCAGAAAAGTGGGGATTTTTTTCTCTAAATAGCTGTTCCCTACACACAGGTAATCAAAAACTGCTGCCTTGAATCTCTTTACTACAGGAGAAGTACTTCTCTTTGCATGGTCAGGGAGAAATAAAAATTAAATTTCCACCCTAGAAATGCAGCAGTAAGTTAAAGATGTGATCAATCCAATCAAATATTGATTTGCTTCTTCTTTTTTAAGATTTTATTTATTTATTTGACAGAGGGAGATCACAAATAGGCAGAGAGGCAGGCGGGGGGAGGGGGAGGGAAGCAGACTCCCTGCTGAGCAGAGAGCCCAATGCAGGGCTCGATCCCAGGACCCTGAGATCACAACGAAAGCCGAAGACAGCGGCCTAACCAACTGAGCCACCCAGGCACCCGATTTGCTTCTTTTTTGGCTCCTTTTACATATAGTTCGTAGAGAAAGATCGTACGTGATCTGACTTTTTTCTAAGTGTGTACGCATCTAGCTTAAAGGCAACTTCATACCAAGAAAACATACTGAATCGTAGCATCTGGTATAAGAACTAGGGAATCTTTATTCTCTGATCAATGCTCTAAAATGTCTTCATGAATAAGACAATATTTTAAACCTCAAACACAATCAACTTCATTATTTGAAATCTGTGATCTTATACTTGCCATGCATTTGAGTACTTTCTAAACTCTTATTAAGATGAAAATAAGGCTGTCAGTTGAGCTAAATGACATGGCCGGGGTTATAGTCAGTCAACTCTTACAGAGTGCTTGAATCAGGAATTCTTGCTTCTGCAGCTGGTAACGAGAAATCTGTCTGTCTATCTATCTATCTATCTATCTATCTATCTATTCTTTTCTGGTTCTCCATTTTTCTCAACGTCCCACAAACCCTCAACTAGAAACATAAATCCAAAATATTTATGACTTAAATATTTAATAATTGGATATAACTATTTATTCATAGATTAATTTTTTCACAAAAGCTATAATCCATGGACCAAAACCACATGGGTGAGTCTTGCCTGTATGTGTAAACAGAATTCTTGTGTATTAAATATGTATATGTATATATCATGTTGCTACATATAGTAGGCTTTTATTATATAATCCTTTTTAAAAAGATTTATTCATTTATTTTGAGAGAGAGAGCACATGCGGGCACATGTGCATTGAAGCAGGGGGAGGGGCAGAGGGAGAGAATCTTTCAAGCAGACTCCCCACTGAGTACAGAGCCCAAAGCGAGGCTTGGTTCCATGGCCCATGAGATCATGACCTGGACTGAAACCAAGAGTTGCATGCTCAACTGACTAAGCCACCCAACCGCACCCATATACTCCCAAACGAGTACGACCAACATCTCTCGAGTTGTTTCCCTTTGCTCCATTGCATCAATGAGGCACAGAACTTCTTTGTCTCAAGCAGTAGAGCAGAAAAAAAAGTTTTTTGGTTTTCAAAATTGCAAGGGCTCTAGGCATAGAAAAGACCTAATGAGAAAGAAGGAGTCTTTGCATCAACTCATTCCCCCAAAGGCCCACAGGTGAGGGGAGAGGAAAGAGATTTGGAGGGAAGGCAAAGGGAGGTTAGCTGAACTCTGGTGTGGCCCTAAGAGGGTTTCCATGCATTGCTCCCTCCTCAAGGCTGAGGCCTTGAGTAGAAGGTGAGGAGAAAGCTTTAAAAAAAAAAAAAATGAGGTCATGGGATCTGAGAGTGGTGAGCATCTATACTCCCTTGCCCCTCCAACCCATTCAAAAGCTGGGAAGACAGCCAGAATGTAGGACCCCTTGAATACCTACATATGAGCTGGAATTCTGGGTTGATGGCCCCAGGCAGCTTCACAGAGCTACCTGTGCCCTGGGCAGCATGGGGGCCCTGGAATGATCCCTGAGAGAATTGAACCCTGGGACCTTAGAGCCTCCCCACATGGACAATGGAAAACCAGACAAGAATGAGGATGAATGGATGGATGGATGAATGAATAGCCATCATTGGTTGGATAATGACCCAGATTAGATACCCACTCTCATCCAGGCAGGCACTCAGTTCTTCCCAGCAACTTAAAAGGACAGGAGAAACCCTCCTTGATTTAGACTGTTTCCATATAAGGCACACTAAGTTTGGTTATGAAGAGTCTAAATAAATCTATATATTTTATACCACTAAACGTGTGATCTGAAATACATGTCCATTATAAATAGATAATAGATAGTTAATAGATACAGGATATAATATTTTATATATTTAAATTATATGCATTCTCTATTTTATATTTATGGCTTGGAAGTTTGCTGGGAAGTAGACAATTAGGAGAGTGGGCTTTTCTTTTCTAGCTATGATAAAGGCTCAAGAGGGTAAGCAGAAAATTATCACACTGGTTCCAATAAGGAAAATTTTAAAAAGTCTGTGTGTGTGTATGTATGTGTATAGTGTAGACAGACAGACAGATATCTTGAGCTACCACTTGTCTGCCTAGAGCAGTTTTTGTAATGATGGGGGAGAAGCGGGTACCCCTAAAGCTTCCACATGAATCTGAACAGTACATCTCCTGCGGTCTCCAATCTACTTTGCCAGCCTTAACTATGCACTTAATCTTGTAGCCTCTTGTGCTGTCACAGTAGGATAGGGGAAATTCCTGCTGGAAATCCAAGGCTGGACCCCACTTTCTGAAACAAATAGATGGTGAGTGGGAAGCACTGGCTGAGTTTGGACCAGCAAGCCTTTTTCTCCATTATTGACAAAGCATGAATAAATCAAACATCATTTCTGAAAAGACCATTTCTGAAAACTTTGAAACAAAGCATAGATCTTGGGTTTCCATTTCTAGGAAGAAAATGTAATACATTTATTTATTAAATGTAAGAGAAAAAAAAACATTTCTGGTTTCTCTTAGGAATCACTTACACACAAAAAGAGACAGATTCTTGCATAGCAATCCAGCTAGAAATTTTCATTATTAGAGGCAAAAGGGTGACGTGCCTGAAAGCATGAATCCTGGAGCCAGGTGGCATGGGTTCAAATCCTAGCTCTGCCTCTGGTGGCTTCTGTACCTCAGTTTTCCTCTTTGTAAGGTGGGGTTTATCACAGTAGCTTCCTCATGAGATTGCTGTGAAGATTAAAGGAGTAAAGAACCTAGGCGAATAGGCACTATGGTGTCGTTCTTTGTTTTGAGAGGTTAATATGCTGAGCGAGACCACCAGCTTCCTTGTCAGCACTCAGGCAGAATTGGGAATAGCCCGGAAAGCAGTATGAGAGATTCAGATGAAGAATAAGGAAGAATTTGGCAAGTTTTTGTTGTTTTTTAAAATAGTTCATCAAAGAAGTTACAAGGGCTTGAAAAACAGATGCTTTTAAAAGCAGAAGAGTTACTCGTTTGACCGGGATAGTTTCAGTCTAGGGCCATCTCCTGATGAGCTCCGACCTTCATCTGGATGCTTGGAATTTCATTTAGTTGTCAGTTTCTTCCTCTACTACTACTACTACTACTACTTTCTTCTTCTCCTTCTTCTTTTAAGATTATTTATTTATTTGGGATCAAGAGAGAGAGCTCAAATACGGGGAGGGGCAGAAGGAGAGGGGGCAGTAGATACCCAGTGGAACGTGGAGAGGGGGCACTGGGGAAGATGGGGAGGGGTCTCAATTCCAGGATCCCGAGATCATGATCCGAGCCAAAGTTAGACTCTCAACCTACAACCTACTGAGCCACCCAAGGTGCCCCTAGTTGTGTTTCCTCTGACCCTGAAACAGCTATGTCACTGGTGATGATGGTGGATGGTTTCTCATTTCCTAAACGTGCTTTTGCCCTAGTGGGCAGACCAATTGCAGTTTAACTACTTAGAGAAGAGACTGGTAATAGAATACAGTCGGAATTGGTGTAGTGTTCCAGGAGATAAGGATTAACAAAGAGCATTCTGACTCTTCAGGATGATTTTTCCATGTGAGTTAATGCTATTGAACAGAATAAAAAGTTTTCCTAAACCCAGTTGTGACCTGATACATGTTCCTTGGGTGTTTGAAAAAAGTGTCACAGGACAGAAAAATTAAATAAAAAGTTAAAACTAGGTTCCTGGGACATTTGTGAGCTGCTAGTGTTTTGCTACCAGGAACCAAAAATAATCTGTGGTCAGCTAATCTTTTGGCCACAACTAATTCAAAGGATGCTTTGAGATACAGGTTCCACATCACAGAGCCAATAAGATTTATAGGTAAGTCTTCCCTGAAGATCAATATATTTACAATCAAAACCAGGCAATCTGTAAGAGTTATATTTGACCCCAACATTGTCATCATAACAGTAACATGGTATTTGATCTATATATTCAAATCATAGAGTTGACAGGACCTTGAAAACATGGAGGTCAGTCCCTTCTCCCATTTTGCAGACAGCAAAACTGAGACTCTAAGAGCTTAAGAGCTTTATCCAAACTGAAACTGTTGGCAGAGCTGAGATAGGGGCCCAGAACCCCTGGCTAGCCCTCCCACCTCATCTCATGCCACTCTCCTTCTCCCTCATGACACCGGACACCCAGGGAATGGTTGTCTTCATTCAGTTCTCCTAACAGGACAGGCTTACCCCCCTGTTGGGCCTTGGTATACATGCTCTTTCCTTTCCTTTTCTCCCCATATATTCCGGTGGCTTCCTCTGCCAAGGGTCACTTGATTAAGATCGTTTTAGAGAGGTCTTCCCTAAAAACTCATGAGTCACTATCACATCACCTTGCATAAGTTCCTTCCCAGCACTCGAATCTCTGAAATTATCTTCTTTATCAATTATTTCTTTTTCCACTCTTGTTTGCCTGCCATTCACAGGTAACCTCCAGGAGAGCTGAGGCCTTACCTCTCCTGTTTCTTGCTGTATTTCCTGCTTCTGGGATGGGTCTGGGAGAGTGGAGATGCTCAATCAACATTGCTGAGAGCAAAAAGAACGGAAAAAAATATTTTAAGAGCCTTTCTGTTTACCTGGATCGTTTGATTACACCATACTGCCACTTTTAATTCATGTAGCATAATCGTTAATGCCTGCTATTTATTGAGTTATGTTGGGCCTTTTTCAAGTCTTATCTAATTTGAGCTTCACAACAACCCTAGGTGGTAGGTATAATTACCCTTGTTTTCCTGATCAAAGGCTGAAGCTCAGAGAATTTAAGTAGCTCAGGCAAGTTGCAAAGCCCCGTTTCAACCCCCGATTTGAAAGTGATCATACGTTAAGACTTGCAGCATGCTTTATTTATTTTGTTTGTTCCCAGGGGGTCGATATTAGGGTCATATCAGTAAATATGATGACAGAACAGTTACCCGATTATGAGGGTTCAGAACAGGTTTTAATTCCACATTAATAATGAAATAGTTGGTTCAAAGTACAAAGATGCTTATAATTACATTGATCTTTGAATGTTCAAGTAAGCTTTGGCATCCTCATTTGTTCAGGTTTTGATTGGTTTGTTGTGTCTCCTCGGGCTCAGGAGAGGGAAGGAGAAAAAGCATAGTCATTGGTGAGGAGAGAGAGCTTTTGCCTGGGGCCTCATAGGCCAGGAGGAGCTGATGCAAAGTTTGGGTTCAGCCTGGCTATTACCCTGGAGGCCTCTACCTGTAGGAAATGGGGTTGGGGCTTTTTCAGGCCATGAAGGAGGACCTCCTGCCCCAGTCCTGTTTTCTGTTCTGAGTGCTAATTAGTGAGCCCTCAGTTCCCCTACCTGTCATGTGGAGAGTTGTGGAAATATTGGCTGACAAACAGGTGGGGAGATGATTGAACATTACTTTGGGCTGGCAGAACTTGTTTGGACTCTTCCCAAGACCAGTATAGCCGTCTTCCTTGATTCTTACATCCTGGCCATTACTGAGAAGGGAGGTGTGCAGGGAATGGTCAAACAGTTGTTCACTTCAGCTCAAGGATGCTTCCAGTCCACTCAGAGGGCGTGGGTGGAGAAGGTTCAGGAATGATGTCACTGGTGCAGTCTGCTGCCCTTAATCCTGGCCATGGTCATGGGCCGCAGGTATAGACATCAGGCCCATGTGTGACCCATGGTGGGCAGGCACCATCCTCCACAGGCCACAGAAGCCACAGAAGCACAGTGAGCTGTTCCCAGAATTGGCGGGGTAAGAGGAAGACTCAGCTGTGGGCATGTTGTCAGCCATGTCAGAGCAGTGAAGTCTGGGTGCGGCAGTACCCAGGTGAGGGTGTACCACACAAGGATAGGCCACGGGCCCTGAGGGGCTCACAAAGGCTCATGAGGCCAGATGCCTGAAAGGAAGGAAGAGGATCCACATGAGCCTCCCAGAGAGCTTGAACAGGAGAGCAGATCTTTGCCATACTTTCAGGGCTTAATTCCTGTCCTAAATTGGTTGTAGCTAATCTCTCAACATGCTGCCTAGAGAGAAATGCAAACAGCTGACTTGAAGGTGAAGCCCTTGGTGGAAAAGCAGAGATCATGTATCATTAGTGTTTCCCTTTATCAAAGGCTAGAGTCACAACTGAGGCAACTAACTGGAAGGGATCAAAGGAAGGATGGTCTGAAACAGACTGGAACGGTTTATGTTTATGCTAACTTATCAGAATAACAGTCTGGGGGTCCATCACTCATCTGATGCTCCCTTTCACTGTTCTGAAGATGGTTGGCTCTGACACTACGTTATAAGAGAAAAGCTCTTTAGGAGAAGAGGAGAGAACTAGACAGATGTTCACATCAAAACTAAGTTCCAGTCCAGTGGGGCAGGCAACTGAGGCCCCAGTCTGGGATCAGTGATCCAAACTAGATCCAAAAGCCAGGGTATCTTTCAGAAGGAGCAAGGAAGGGGTTCAATGTTAAAGGTCATGGCAAGGCAAAGGCCAAGGATTCAGAAGTTTAGTCAGAATAACACAAATGACCAGTCTTGTATTTTAACAAAGAGGTGAACTCAAGGTGGGCAAGGAACTGGGTCTATAGTTTAGTTGGGGTTTACTCTATCCCCACAGCAGAGGTTGGTCCTGGTTGACTTAATCCAGTAATTGGTCCCTAGGCACGTAACCCAGTCTGAGACAATAAGAAATAAGATGGTTGCTAAGGCTTCTGTGAAAAAAATCTTTTCCTTTCCTATTTAATACGACTTTTTGTCCCTAAGCAATAGTGTAAATATGTGGTCTCTAGTTGCTGTATCCATGGGGTGGAGGGTATGGGGCCAGGTGGGCTATGGGCATGTCAACTGGAGCCTGAGGATGGCCCCTATGTTGTAGCAAAGCAGAGATGAGGACTTCAGTGGCATTGTCTGAACTGCTGGATCAAACCTGACCTGAAATATCAGTTCTCACTGGATTTCAGATGCATGAGTGAATCCACTGATTATTATTTGAGCCAAATAGAATGGAGTTTTCTGTTTTTACTTTTCAACATAGTCTAAACTGATGTATTAACGAAGGGTGAAAGAAGCAAAGCCAATAGAAGAGGTTATGATAGGCTACAAAGTTCTCTCATTTCAGGAATCAAGTCCTTTAGAAAATAAATCCTCCTGGTTTCTCTTGGGATGGTGATTTGGAATATGAGACCAGTCCCCCCTGGGTGGGGGCTTCCTTTTGGAAGCAGCGGCCCTTACCCAAAACTGAACACAGCAGTGCGAGGCCAGTAAAGGTGTTCAGAAGGTGAATAGTGAGAATGTCATCACTTTGTGTTTGATTTGCTTTTTGGGCTTTCTTAAAATGGCGGGAGGTAGGTCAGATTGCTCGTGCTCTGCTAAACATTTTGCTGAATTCATTTGTGAGGTTGGAGAAACCAAATTGGCCCTTTCAGATTGTTCTCTAACTTCCGAGAAAGCAAGACAGCCCCAAATACCACAAGCTGGCTGAGTGTGGGTGGTGCCGGGAGAAGGCGCAGAAGTGTTCCTGGCTGAAGCCCTCCCCGCCGCCCCAAGTGATCCTTCCAGTGAGAATGTGTTCCTGAGACCAGATCCCATCCCGCAGCCTCAGCCTCCCAGGGCCACAGGAACCAGATCCCCGTCCTGAGGCCCTATTCAGAAGCATTCTTTGGTTGGGGCTCAAGAGGCACCCTCCGCCCCCCTCCCCACTGTTGCAATAAGTCACCTGCGAAAGCAAGTAGCAGGAATAGGTAGTTCCCGTCAATGGCCTGACGCCAGAGAGCCAGGAAAGCCCCTCAGTCCCGCCACTGCTCTCCCACTGACTTCTATTCTCGCCAGTGTCCAGACGCCGAGTGACATGCGGTGCATGCGCCCTGAAGGATACCAGTCACCGCTCCGAATGAAGAAACGCAGCTGACCGGGTCCCGAGAGCAAGTCTGGACGCCTGCAGAGGAGAGAGAGCGGGAACGCGCTGATTCAAAGGGCTGCGAAGGATCCAGAAGTAGCTGCCCCGAGCTGGGGCCCTGGATCTCTTCATACAGTCGCCCTAATTTAGTGTTCTTCCGAGAGTGTGGGAGGGAAAAGCTAGTCCTGCAGAAACAGGTCTCTGCATTTCATTGCTCTCCTACTTCCTAAGAGAATTCTGAAAAATCTAGCACCCGGGGTGCTCGGGTGGCTCAGTGGGTTAAGCCTCTGACTTTGGCTCAGGTCATGGCCTCAGGGTCCTGGGATCTAGCCCTGCATTGGGCTCTCTGCTCAGTAGGGAGCTTGCTTCACCCTCTGCCTGCCTGCTTCTCTGCCTACTGGTGATCTCTCTCTGTCAAATAAATAATTAAAGTACTTAAAAAAAAATCTAGCACCCATTTATACGTTTTTATGTTAACATCTATGATGTTCATCTTTGATTTAAAGGCTTTTTAAAAATGAATAGTAGAAAATATAAAACATTTGATCACGTGAATTCAGGTGAGGATCCATCGCCATGGGCATAAATATCTTATAATATTGATGAGGGAGCAGAAGGCAAGTTGAGGGCAAAGTACAGGCTGACATTCACCATGCCCCCCCAACCCCCAACTCCTGGGTGGGGTGTGTATGACTTTCCTCAGGCACTCGGGGCTTCCCTAAAACAGAGGGAAGGAAAAACAAATGGTTAACTAATAGAGATCACAGTCCTGCAAGACAGGAGTCCACCAATTTACCAAGGTCTTGGTGATTCACAAGGAAAAAACATTCTCATCAATAACCTAACTTCTGGAGACCCATAACTCAATTTTCTGGAGCCCTAACATCACCCTCCCTTCTATGAGTGGTGTGGGAAAACAGAGGCATAAAGAAATGTAAACAAAGTTAAGTTTCTTTATGACCTGCAGCCTATTGACAAGGACTTGTGGTAGGGAGAGCATAACACTCCTTCAGAAAGCTCCCAGCTGTTGTAATATTAATGCCTTACTAGAAGAAAAACAACCATAACTTGGTAATGGCCAGGCTTCCAGGATTCTGTAAATCTTCTTTAGCATATGAAAGTCCTTTTGGACACCTCCCTTTTTCCTTTCCTTCCCCAGCTCCCAAGTATATAATCAGCCACCCTTCACCACCCCAGAGCAGCAGCTCTTTCTGCCCATGGGTCCTGTCCCTGTGCTTTAATAAAATCTTTTTGCCCCAAAGATGTCTCAAGAATTCTTTCTTGGCTGTGGGCTCCAGACCTCACCAGCATTCCAAAATTACATCAGTAAGACTTGCTGAAGCAAATTTTAACCACTTATTAAATAAAGAGAATCAAATCTGAAAAAAAAAAAAAAAAAAAAAAGGAAGGAAGAAAGAAAAATGTTTATTCATGAGTTTTCTTTCATATATCTCAAAACATTTGGTGGTCTCAGAAAACATTCCAGTTACAGGCTAAAGAATCTCCATCACAAATCGGTATCATTTCAGTTATTCTGAATTCGGAGCATGCCCCAAACATTGCATTCAGACACAGCTGCAGGTGTGACAAAGCTCTGGGTAAGATAGCACTCTAAGTGTGTCATGATTTAACATTCAAGGAGCAGGCAATCGGAGTGCTTGGAGCTCCGTTCAGACCCTCATGGTAAGATCTGGGGGGAGTGAGAGCCCAGCCTCTCTCTGATGAAGGGGAAGAACCCACAGTAGTGGGAAGGAAGTCTTGTTCTCAGGTGGATCAGCTTGATAAAAGAAATCGATTCCTTTGAAATGATCTGTATCCCTTGGAAAGTCTTCCTGTGCCCCTCAGGTACCTGCATCCCGGCATCAAGGAGAGGTCATGACAACAGGGTTCCTGGGAAATGCAGCCAGATTTCCTTACTGCCTTCTTCAAGGCTCTGTGAGGGCCTGCAGTAAAGCAACACATCCTTGTTTCATTTAAGAGTTTTCCAAAAGTACTTATTTTTTATTTAACACTTGTTAGCATTATCATGAAAACTTTTTGGAATAGTGTTCTTAATGGCATTTTAGAGATAATGAACTGAGGTTAATTGACTTGCTCTAGGCTGGGGGGTGTCTGCAAACTCTGTAAAGGGTCAGATAATAAATATTTTAATCTTCGAAAGCCACTTGGTCTCTGTTATGGTTGCTCACCTCCACTGTTGTAAGGCGAAAACACCATAGATAACTCATCAGTGAATTAGCTGAAGGTTCTAAAACAACAACAACAACAACAAAAACCCACTTTATTTACAGAATCAGGTAGTGGGCTGGATTTGGCCTGCAGACCATATGTACTTTGACAAGCCCCACACTAGGCCATATATCTAAGGTGATTTGAAGCCGGGTCTGATAACCTCATAATGCCGACCCTGTCCTGGTATCACTCTGAGGAGGTGTCATGGAGAACACCATCAAGAGAGGCTACATGGGACGCCTGGGTGGCTCAGTTGGTTAAGCAGCTGCCTTCGGCTCAGGTCATGATCCCAGTGCCATGGGATCGAGTCCCACATCAGGCTCCTTGCTCCGCAGGGAGCCTGCTTCTCCCTCTGACTGCCTGCCACTCTGTCTGCCTGTGCTCGCTCTCGCTCTCTCTCTCTCTGACAAATAAATAAAATCTTTAAAAAAAAAAAAAAAAAAAAAAAAAGAGAGGCTACAGGACAGGAGACAAACCTCATCCCCTTGGGCATTTTGTGAAGGACTGACCTCTTCCAGCTTAGCTGGTTCTGAGGCCAAGTGGGTCTCTCTCTCAGGTGCACCTGCCATCACCTCTACTCATCTTTAATAAGGCATCAGTGGACCTTTTGGCCCAAAGATAAAGTATCTCCCACAGGCCCCAGGTGTCAAGTTCAAAGCAAAGTACAAAAAGAGATCTTTCAGGACAAACCAACACCCCGTACAGCTCTGGGATCAATCAGGCCCACCTGGAGTTCTTTCTCTTTTCATTTAATAAACTGGTCCTTTGGTCAAGGGCATCTGAATATGCTAGATATTGGATTGGCTATTTCAATTGTAGTTCTTCAAAGCTTCCAGAATGCTGAAAAGTATTCATAAACCTGTGCTTGCTGTCAAGGTACAGGCATTTACCTGGGAGGGAATGGCCATATGTGACATGCACTGATTTGAAGCCATTTTCCATTGTGGAACAGTCCTTGGGAAGACCTTAAGAGGGTTCATTTTCATTTTTGGATAGAATCAAATGATGGCCATTATTTCTTCGGTGGAGATTGCTCCCTGGAAGTCATCTGGGGGCAGCTGCAAAATGCAAAAGCGTGTCCAACAAGCTGTAATCTCGGGGCCCTTTGCAGAGGCCTCTATTTTATTGTTAACCTCCCTAAACAGAATTGTTTTCCTTGTTCTAAGAATGGTAGGCAGGGGTCACATTGCAAAAGCCTAGAGACGGCATGCTAAGGATGTCAGATTGGATACTGCAGGGAACTGCTAAGAAGGGGAGTGTCTTGCCCCAGCATACATTTAAACATACACTGGGCATGTATGTGAGTGTGAGGAAGGCAGGAGGGTTTTAGAATAATCCATGAGAGAGATGAGAGACTATGAATGGGGGAGGGGGTGGGGGGGAATGGGGAGGGATGGAAAGGAGAGGCATCAGGGATAACTCATATTGCTATTTAAATTGTAGACTGAAAGTCAGCGGAGTGGATTTGTGAGCAAAATGCTAAGAGCAAACAAGGCTTTTCTTGGGAGAAGTAGAAAAAGATTGCGGCTCATGCTGAAATGCAGGATTAAGCTAAGCAGCAAAGGCTCAGAGAGAGGAGGATGGACTATAGTTAGCAGGCTTTAGTCCCCACTCACTATTTGCTATGGACACCTGAGTTTTGCTCAGTATTATGAAAGGTGCAGACAAATGAAGCTTCCAACCTCCTTCTCTATTTCCAAGTATATCAGCACCCTGAGCCCTTCCTGTATAGAAATTCTACACATTCAGGGCAATACCTATCAAAATATCATCAACATTTTTCACAGAGCGGCAACAGATAATCCCAAAATTTTTATGGAACCAGGAAAGACCCTGAATAGCCAGAAGAGAGTTGAAAAAGAAAACTGCAGCTGGTGGCATCACAATGCTGGGCTTCAGATTCTATTACAAAGCTGTCATCATCAAGACAGCATGGTACTGGCACAAAAACAGACACATAGATCAATGGAAAGAATAAAGAACCCAGAAATGGATCCTCAACTCTATGGTCCACTAATCTTTGACAAAGCGGGAAAGAATGTCCAATGGAAAAAAGATAGTCTCTTCAACAAATGGTGTTGGGAAAATTGGACAACCACATGTAGGAGAATGAAACTGGACCATTTTCTTATATCATACACAAAAATAAACTCAAAATGGATGAAAGATCTAAATGTGAGACAGGAATCCATCAAAATCCTATAGGAGAACTAAGGCATCCTCTTTGACCTCCGCCACAGAGACTTCTTGCTAGGCACATCTCCAAAGGCAAGGGAAACAAAAGCAAAAATAAACTATTGGGACTTCATCAAGATAAAAAACAAACAAACTTTTGCACAGCAAAGGAAATAGTCAACAAAACTAAAAGGCAACCTAGAGAATGGGAGAAGATAGTGGTAAATGTCTTAGCAGATAAAGGGCTAGTATCCAAGATCTGTAAAGAACTTATCAAATTCAACACCCAAAGAACAAATAATCTAATCAAGAAATGGGCAGAGGACAGGAACAGACATTTCTGCAAAGAAGACATCCAGATGGCCAACAGACCCATGACAAAATGCTCAACATCAGGGAAATACAAATCAAAACCACAATGAGATACTATCTTACAACAGTCAGAATGGCTAAAGTTAACAAGTCAGGAAATAACAAATGTTGGCGAGGAAGCAGAGAAAGGGGACCCCTCTTTTATGACTGGTGGGAATACTAGCTAGTACAGCCACTCTGGAAAACAGTATGGAGTTTCCTCAAAAAGTTAAAAATAGAGCTACCCTTCACCCCAGCAATTGTATTACTGGGTATTTATCTCTACAAATGTAGAGATCCAAAGGGGCACCTGCACCCCAATGTTTATAGTAGCAATGTCCACAATAGCCAAACTATGGAAGGAGCCCAGATGTCCTTTGACAGATGAATGGATAAAGAAGATAAAGAAGACACACACACACACACTGGAATATTACTCAGCCATCAAAAAATGAAACCTTATCATTTGCAATGACGTGGATGGAACAGAGGGGGTTATGCTGAGTGAAATAAGTCAATTAGAGAAAGATAATTATCACACAATCTTCACTAACATGTGGAATTTAAGAAACAAAACAGAAGATCATAGGGGAAGGGAAGAAAAATAAGGCAAAACATCAAAGAGGGAGACAAAGCACAAGAGACTCTTATTCATAGGAAACAAACCAAGGATTGCTGGAGGGGAGGTGGTTGGGGACGGGGTAACTGGGTGATGGACATTAAAGAGGGCATTTGATGTGATGAGCACTGGGTATTATGTGCAACTGATGAATCACTGAACTCTACCTCTAAAACCAATAATACACTATATGTTAATTAATTGAACTTAAATAAACTAAAAAAAAAAAAAAGAAATTCAAGAGCCACCCTTGCCACTAAGCATTTATAAAATACATGGGTTTTGCAGCAAGCGCAGTAGTCTTCAAAACGAAGATCAGTGACTCTGGCTTCTTGCTTAAATATAAATGAAATCATCCTGCTTTGTAATCATTATCACAAACACAGACTAATATTTAGATGGCTCCCCTCTTGACAAAAAGAACAAACAAATATCCTTCACAACAAAGTATTAACTACAAAAGAACAACGCTATAGAGAAGCCCTCCTAGGTTAGTTGTGGCTGTTTCCAAAATAGCAGCTGAGGCAGCCACCTTAAATATGGAGATCACTGTGGAAGGCAAACGTCCGTTCTGCCCTCTCAAAGCCTGCCAGGACTTAGAGACTGCATCACAGATCAGTGCCACCCACAATCAAGGGGCCAAGAACTTTGGGTAATTGGTGAAACTTTACCAATCGTCTCCAGGGCGTATCAGATGCGGGCAGAGAGCAGCAGGTGCTACTAAAGGCTTTCTTCGTACCCTCTCTCCTTTCGCTCAGGCCAGTTCATTAGCTGCCAACAGGCTGCAGCCTCCTCTCCCCGCTGTGGCTACCTGACACCGCTTTGGGCTTTGTTCCTGCACCACTGGAACTCCGTGGCAAAATCAGATCCAAGTGAGTCTTATCACGGGTACTGCAGGGCAGCCTGTTCTCAGGTTTTAGATGCTTGGTGGCATTTGGCTTTTCTTTCTGCAGTTGCTATCCTGGCTATCTCCCTGACCTGCCCTCTTGGCTGTAACTTCTAACCTATCCATTGAAAGCTTACCACAAACTAGACTCTCTGTGGCTCTAAAGTGTGCAGGGCCATGGGCCCCATCCTTGGGGACAAGATAGGTTTGCTGGGGAGAGAGGAATGTACACATAGAACACTCTCTGAACAGCATGTAATTTCACATTTTCTAGTCTCCTAGAGAGGCCTTCTCCACGTGTCTGTTGGATATCAGTGCCAAATCAGAGGTACAATGTGAGAAAATAAAATATTTCTTCTTGGGGGGTCATAAAGAGTCATCTGTCACATTTATGGGGAAAGTGTAGACAAAGGTGGGTCATATGTACCTGGCTGGGTGTTTAGGGAATAGAAAATGCTCATACACAGGGACGATATATCTTCTACTAAGGTCATTAGATTTGTTTTTGTGCCATATAAAAGTTAGCTCTGTCTGTATGGGGTTTTTTTGTTTGTTTTTATTTTTTTTTTCAAGGATTTAAAGACTTTTAAATTTTTTTTTATTATTTAAAGCTAGTCCCTAGGATCATAATAGGCATCTCTAGGAATCTAGGTAAATGCAGGTAAGGAATGGAACAAATGTCTTATTTCAGTGTAAACCTGAACAATCCGGTCCCAATGAATCCTATTCCTTTTTAGTTTCTCATCCCCTCTCTGCAAGGTAACACGGGAATGATACCAACAGAAAAGAGGACCAGAACTCTCAAGGGAGCTTCGAGCTCTTTTGTTTTTCTTCATTCACTGATGTCTCTACCTTGAAGAAACTGTATTTAAGACCCTGGTGAGACTTGGCTACAAAGCATTCTGTTCAGACTTTTGTTCTGGAAGGAAGAAAAAAAAAAGCAGTTCCAAAGAGTTGATCTTACTTTTTTGCTTCTGAGCTCTGTCTGTCGAAAGAACATTCTGCTAATTAGTCAGACAGCCGGTGAGTTGGGGCTGCTTGGTTTTTTAAGGGAATAGGCACCAAGTGGAAGTATCTCTGACAGTTGGGATTTCTGCTTTCAGTTTGCTAACACTGAGTTCCTCTCCGTTGTGATCAAAAAAGTCCAGCCCTTCTGTGGTTCCAAGCAGCACTGAATATTTGAACACAGGCCTGTGTGTGGGGTGGAAGAGGAAACTCGCTAGGAGATCAGGTCTGGGGTAAACAGCATGACTGAGTAGTGGGAGAATGGACTGTATCCCTATAGACACCACAAAATGGATCAGTATTTCTTGGCTCATTTACCCCAGGCCTTTGGGTTGGTTCATTGTCCTTGGCAGTCTTTAACTTTTTCTTCTGTTCTGTGTCTTGTTTTATACCAAGAACTGTAACATAGACGTTAAAATCAAACAGACATGAGTTCCAGTCCTGAGTCTCCCTGCTTACATTGGACAAGATTCCTAAGCTTTTAAGTCTCTGATTTTCATCTGTAAAATGGGGATAATAATAACATTTCAGGTTACTGTGAGGGTCGACCACAGTAAAGTACAAAGTACACAGCCCATTGCTTAATCCGTAACAGATGCTCAGGAGTTGATTTCCTTTCTTGTCCTGACTTTTCCACTTACTAGCTGTGAGACTTTTAGCAAATCATCAAAATGTGCCTGGCCTCAGTTTTCCTTATCTTTAAATTGGGTAGAAGGAGGACACGATGATAATGCCTGCTCACTGGGATGTCCTGAGCTGTGTCTGGACAGATATGTTTGCAGCTATGGGTGATGGCCACTGCTGTGAGACCTGCCTGGGGGCTCAGTGGTCGACTTCACAGCCATTGCCTTTGGGGAAGGAAGGGTGTCAGGCTTTTGTCTGAGAAGTCAGGGGGTATGTCTTCTCAGACATGAGATGTAGGAGGTGGAGGTGGGAAAACCCTGTGGGCCTACTCCTTGCAGGTGGACATCCTGAATGCAAATAGTGATTTTCTTCTTCCTTTGGAAAATATGATGGCTAATTATTATGTATCAACTTAACGGGGCTATATAGGGTGCCCAGACATCCGGCCAAACATTATTCTAGCTGCATCTGTGAGGGTGTTTCTAGATGAGATTAACATTTGAATCGGTAGACTGAGTAAAGCAGATTGCCTTATCCAATGTGGTGGGCCCGTCAAATATGTCAAAGGCCCAAAAAGCGGCAACAGGATAACCATCCCAGGAGTAAGCAGAAACCACTCCTGCCTGATTGCCTTCACATGGGACTTTGGTCTTTTCCTGCTTTTGGACTTGAACTGAAACATTGGCTATTCCTCTGTCTTGACCGTACACAGTTTCAGACTGAAACTTCCCCCATCAGTTCTCCTGAGTCTCCAGCTTGCCGATCTTGGGACTTGTCAGTTTCCGTAACTGCATGAACCAGTTCCTTATAATAAGTCTCTTGTAGATGTATTCTATTTCTTTGACTAATACAGAAGATCTCTCATGTGTCACTCTTTCCTCTCTCACTTCTTCTGTCTTAATCCAAACTCTTCTCATCCCAGATATGAACAGCAGCTGAATGAATCTTTTTGCTTTCAGCCCCCAGATTAGTCTTTCTAAAATTCCAATTACTTTTTGTCTTTTTTCTACTCAAAAACCCAAAGGCCCCATCACTGAGCAAGGATCCCTCAGTCTGATATTCAAGACCCTCTACTCTGGCCCCCTTTATTGCACTTCCCACCCACCCACCCCCCCCCCACACACAAACTGTCCACTTATCTGCTGGGATCTCAGCACTATTTTCCAAGGAAGTGCATGGTAGCATTTTTTTGCTGGTTTGTTTCTCCTTTCAAGATCACATTGGATTTCAATGAAAGAAATGATATTCAGGGGAAATGTTCTTTAAAACTTCTTTTCTGATGATCATTTGATAATCTTCTTGAAATCTAGTTTTAAAAATGGAAATAATTTAGGGTTTTTTTTTCTAGATAGAAAAGAATAGAGAATAAAAGGATAAAAATTTTTTTTAAGAAGAAGACTAGAAAGAAAGATATAGAGAGGTATATCCCTCTGGCTTCACAAAAGGCCATTTTACATATTTTTAAAAAGGAATTGTCATGTATACACTTTGACACATCTTTATACATCGTATTAAAAATATCTTGTGAATGTCTCTCATATCAATAAATATAGATCTCAATAATAATTTTTAATGACCATTTAGGGGTAGAATAAAATGTATTTAATCAGTCCTGTCCTGATAAATACTTAGCTTATTTCAATGTTTCAGTTTTGCAAACAACCCAATCATGTATCTCTAATTATTATTATTTTTTAAATGTGCCCGTTTTATTAGCCTCCCAGACCGCAGGTGAATGGTGAGCTATTGTTATTCAAATGGTTGATATTATCTTTACATAAATCAAGGTAACGCCCAACAACATCTTAAGTCTTTAAATCAACCTGCCTTTTCCTATTCTAATTATTTTCTTGAAAGAAATTCTCAATGTGTGACATTATAATTTGTATAGTTGGGTCTGGAAAATTGTATTGCTTTTTTTAATTAAAAAAAGATTTTATTTATTTATCTGAGAGAGAGACAGAGAGAGAGAGAGAGAATGAGCGGAGGGAGGGGCAGAGGGAGAGGGAGAAGCAGGCTCCCCAGTAAGAAGGGATCCTATAGTGGGGTTCCATCCCAGGACCCCGGGATCATGACCTAAGCCGAAGGCAGACACTTAACCAACTGAGCCACCCACGTGCCCCTGGATTGATTTTAGAGACAAAATTTGCAGTTGTTCACTCTAAACAGAAGAAAATAGATAAGAAAAAGAGGATAAAATATTCCATAATTCCATCCCCCCAGTGATCAACTCTCCCAAGGTCTGGGCAGTAATGTGTCTTGGAGTTGACAGAATACTTCCTGCAGGGTTCTGATCATTTCCTTTTGTTTCCCTATTTATCAAGTGGTCAAAAGTTTATTTGGATTCACGTAGTGTAAAGCCCGTTGATGTCTTCACATTCTACACATTATTACTATTTTTCTTAGAGCTTATAATTAGATATTTCAGCAAAATCAAGGTTAATTCTAAGATGATACATTACAAATGTCAAGACTGAAAATCATGTCTCTACTGATGTGTCTTAACATCCATATATATAAATAAATTTTTTTTTTTTTTTAAGCTTCAGGCTCCTGACCTGGAAAATGATACGATACCACAACGCTGCGTCACCTTCCTCCAGACACAGAGTTCATCATGTGTTAGAAGTTCCCATCCACCCACATCATCGCTTTTTGAGGAAACAGGACTTCTGTCTGGATTATTCCATCTTTATATTGTCCTTCTTCATTGCCTTGCCATTACCTAGGACACACCGGGTGAGCACCCTGAGTTTGGGAAGGCCCCTCACTCTTTTTAGATTTCCCTCTGCATAGTGCAGTGTCGGCTTATAAGAGCTGCTTATGTAATCAAGTTTGGATCCAATTATCTATTAGAATAACAACAGTAGGACAGTGAGAGAAACAGAGACACGTGACTTCAGGGGCCTTGGGCAGTTGTGCCTTCTTAGGGCCCTCTTCCACTTAAAAAAAAAAAAAAAAGATTTAAAATCATATTGCATTGGGAGAAGGCAAATAGAATCCAGACTGGATTTATTATTACATATTCATTATTTTTGTTCTAAAGATTTTATTTATTTGGCAGACAGAGATCACAAGTAGGCTGAGAGGCAGGCAGAGAGAGAGGAGGAAGCAGGCTCCCCACTGAGCAGAGAGCCCGATGCGGGACTCTATCCCAGGACCCCGGGATCATGACCCGAGCCGAAGGCAGAGGCTTTAACCCACTGAGCCACCGGGCGCCCCTACATATTATTTTAGTCCTTTTTCTTCTTACTTTAAAAGAAATAAAACAGGTCCATAGGTAAGGAGTCTAGTGGAGAGAGTGCCCATCTGTGTGTTGAAAGCTAAGGACAAAGGCACTTCTAGAGGGAAATTATTCTGGGATTAGCCAGGACTTTTGACTTCTGCAATGTTCTTTGGTAGCTTGCTGTCATGCCCACAGTGGTTTATGTGTACTAGTCTCATGGAAGCAACACACCAGCCCTCTGTGTTAATTACAATTATTATTTCTCATTTTACAGAAGTAACCAAGGCATACGGGGCTGAAATTAAAGCTCAAGTCATACAGTTACTAAATGGTGAGATTGGGATACCATTTATTGCATACTACTTCTTGGCCAGCTGCTGTATGCCAGACACTGTCCAGGCCCTGGGAAATAGCAGTGAGCACACCCTGGACAGTTTCATCCTCTGTCTGATTCCATAAGCAGCTCTGTGTCTTGTGGATGGAAGGCAATGATGTCTCATTCCAAAGGGAGGGGAGGCTGGTCCCTGAAGGCAGATGGGTGAAGCCAGAGGCTTCCTGTGGGATGTGGAGTGAGCCTAGAGAACAGATGGAAGGAGGGGGAATGGTGCAGCGGAGGGAGCTCAGTGTGGGCTGCTCAGGAGGGGAGACCCTGTCTCTGAAGCAGGAAGTTCAGTCTGGCTCAGGCAGGAGACAAGAAGTCAGGGCCCAGTCGCTCCAGGGCTGAGGGCCCAGGAGTTTTATTTATTCCGAGGTTGGGAGCATTCAGCAAAGGGTTGTCGGCAGAGATAATGAGAACGATTGCAGAGCCGGTGTAACAACTGAGGTAAGAAATGACGAAGATGGTGGAAGCGGAGAGAAGTGGACAGGTTGGAGCGAGGGTGAGGCAGTAGAATGTGCGGGGTTCGGAGTCCAGGTGGATGTTGCGGGGAAGGAGGCGGGTCAGGTATCATGCCCGGACTTCTGGAATGCACAGTGATCACTCTTCCTTCCATGTCTTTGCAAAGGGTGCTTGCTGCTTCTGACTGGACCCTTTCCCCCTTTTCACCCAAATAACCCTGCTTGCCATTCCACACTCAGCTCTGGAGTCACCTCTCTCTGGGGAACTTCCACAGCTGTCGGGATCCAGCAGGAAAGAGGTGGCATTATTACTGAGTAACAGGGCAGAATTAGTAATGGGATTAGTTATAAAGATGTGAGCAGGTTTAAGGAAACCAAAATGTGGTTTTAGATTAAAAAAAAAAAGCTAGCAGTACTGCTACCATCCCAGAGATTAGAAAGGACAAGGGGAGAGAAGGTTACAAGATGCGAGAGGAAAGAGATAGACCCTCAGCCATCCGGCATCCTTCCTAAGGGATACAGCCATTCTGCAATGATCCTAGAGGAGGAATCTTGGAGAATTAGTACCCCAGCCTTACCCTCTTCCTTCCCACTTACCTTTTGCTAGGGTTCCCCACTGACCAGATCCAACCACAACAGCAGGTACTGGAGTCCATGACTCATTGCTTACCAGCCAGCCCCACCGCACACAGCAAGCTTGAGAGAGGACCGGAGAGGCAATGGAAGAGACCCATGACATGTTCCCAGCCCCCAGCTGGAAAGGTATCTGCCCTGTCCTATCCATCTGTGTATCTTCCACACCTAGCACAGAGCCTGGCACCGAGGGAGGGCTCCATAAATGTTGAATACGCAAAGATCTCACTTAGTAAAGGTCTCAACTGCAAATTGCACAGAGAAAATAAATTTCTTAATCTATTATCAGCTGGTGCCGTGGGGGTGGTTTGTGGCAAGAAAGAACAAGTTTCAGCATGAGAAGCTGGAAGTTAATGTCCCCTGAGGAACATGTACTTCCCAGTTTTATTTTTTTTGGGGGGGATCAGGGTGTCATCAGTCAACGAAACACACAGCAGCTTGCCCTATAGAGAAGAACAATTCCTACCAGAAGTTCACAAGAGTCTGCCATTCCTTTCTCTTTTGCAGCAAAGCTAACGCGTAACAACCAAAAGTAATGACAACATGATTTCCTGCAAATTATATAGGAGGCATCAAACAGAAAAGTGTGTTGGAAAATTAAATTTAGCAGGTCAAGGCAGCAGCACAGAACTCCCAGCTGTTTGCAGCTCTGCTGTGTTGATGGACTGACACAGGGCAGCCATCAGACATGGACAGGGTGACCGAGTAGCAGACCCCAGCCCCATGTCCTGTCTGCTCTTGCCACTCCATTTTCACAGCCATCCCAGGTCACTTCCTCTTTCAACCTGTCGTACGCTGAGGAAATGGGGGAAATTGTTCCGGCAGCACTTTTTATCACATACTTATTCTCTACCCGGATGTTCAAAGCCTTTTGATGAGTATCTCACATTCTGCCCTTAGTGACACACCATAACCCCTTGTAATTGGTTCTCAATCCTGTACCTACAGCTCCTCTCACTGTCAATTGTTAAAGAGAACCTTCTGCCTTCATGTCTTCACTTCGTTGGGAATTCTCACTTCTTCTCCTACCTCATAGGCACTCAAGGAAGACTTCTCATTAATAATCCACTTAGCTATACCGTGTCTCCATAGTAACTCTATACCTGGCTCAAAGTTGATGGCAGTTGTGTGCAGTGCCTAGGCTTCTCTCCCACTCAGCCACTAATCCTGCAGATGGATGATTTTATTCCAGCCCCGCAAAGCCTAGAGAGCTCTGCCCTCCATCACAGGTCAGCAATGTTTCCCACTTGCTCCCTCGTTCCCCTTGGCCTCCAAACGCAGTGCAAACCGAGTTCCTCTGGGCACAGTGCGCATCAACAGAGACCGCTCTTCAACTTCAGAAATGTCCTTGGCACAAAGCGTACAAGCCTATCAGCCACCGGATGTCTCCCTCGTGTCCGTCTTGCAGGGCCATGGAGGAGATCTTGGTGGCCCTACACAGGAGGCCCGCCACAGCGTGGATCTGTCTGTTCTGAATCATCCTGTGTTAGGGAGGGAGTAAACAGTCCTCCATCGGTGCCCTGAAGCCAGAGCCAAAGACACAGGAATTTATGGATTAATTCCACGTTTCCTTCTCTGAGATCCTTGCTGTTGCACAGCTCTAGGTAAATGGTGCCCCCTGGGGCCGTCAGATGTGGTGGGCCTGGTGCGGAACATTGTCTTGAGCCCTGCAGGTCCAGTGGCTGTGTTGTTCGTGTGATGCATTCTTTGGTCTTCCCCACCCTGCTCTGTGTCCCAGGAAGCACACCTGTATGGATTGCAATTCCTTTGCCTTCCAAATTCCTTTTCTTTTCTCTCTTTCTTTTTTCTTTTTTTTTTTTTAAGATTTTATTTATTTGACAGCGAGAGCTCAAGCAGGGTGAGCAGCAGGCAGAGGGAGATGGAGAGTGGGCTCTCCACTGAGCAGGGTGCCTGACGCTGTTCTCGATTCCAGGACTCTGGGATCCTGACCTGAGCTGAAGGCAGAAGCTTAATTGACTGAACCACCCAGGCGCCCCGCCCCCACCCTCCAACTTCCTGTAGGATAATGGGGAGCACCGGCAGGAGACTGGAAGGGGGAATGGAGAAGACTGGCCAGCAAATTTGCTTCCCTGCCAGGTGGCTGCCAGTTTGCCACTAAGAGCCCCGGGGCCCCTGTCAGGCAGCCTGTCCATTCAACGCCCTTCTCTGAGTTACGGATGGCAAACACGGATGGCCCCGGTGTGACTGGCCCCAGGCTATTGTGCTCTCCTTGGTTCCCCTCATCTTTCTAAGAGGTTCCCTCATTAAACTCTTTTAATTTGACTCCGTTTGAGTGTGCCATCACTGCTTTCTTGCAGTAACGTGGACTAAGTCTCTGTTAATTCTCTGGGATTTCTCCTCAGGTTCGTTACAGAGAGGCTGCATCTCCTCCTGAAGACAGGGCTTACCTTATTGTGGAGGAGAGACAGACAACAAACAGATGGCAAGTGTGATTTATGTGATTGTAGAAAGTGATAAGGGCTAAGCAACAACACAAATGTAAACAGGGTAATAGGAGGGTCACAGAGGGAGGAGGAGAGCTACTTATCTAGCTAGTGTGGCCTGGAAAGGCCTCTCTGAAGAGGTACCTCTGACCTCACTGCCAAAATAATGAGAACGAGGCAGTTGTCCCAATGTTGGGAGAAAGAATATTCCTGCCCGGAGCAGCAGATGGGAAGGGCCCCAGATGGGAAAGAGTTGGAACAGATTGGAACCCCGGGACCAGAGGAAGGTAGCAGGAGAGGGCCGAAGGGGGTTTGGATTTTATGCTAAGGGCTCTGAGAAGGCATGGGGGCAGGGGACTTGTGATGGTCACCATCCCAGTAGAAACCAGATGCAACAGTGAAAGGGTTTAATGGAAGAGAATGCAATGGAAAGACTGTTGGCAAAGGCATGAGCAGGGCCGAAAAGCAGCAAAAGATGGTATAGCAGACTATGGAGGGAAGCTCTTACCACCCCACTCCTGGAGGGCACAAGAGGAGCGAGCTGTTGCCAGCATCTGGGAAGAGAAGGAGCCATGCAAGTGGGGCCTTCAACTCGAGCTGTGTCGGATGACTTCCAGAGGCCTCTATAAGCGCTTGGGGGGCAGAGAGGGAGTGGGATTCTAGCAGGTCCTGAGCGGTCTGAGGGAAGGGTCCTCATGCACATGAACAACAGAGGTGGTGAGGACTCCCGAAGATGACAGAGCATACCTCACATGAAGCAGAGATGCTGCAAAGAAGGAATTTCATTTTCCAGGGACTGCCCTCAGCTCCGATATTTGTCAGCAATCCCGGACTGTTTTCATAAGCGTTAACACCTTCAGGGCTCAGCCAGGGGACCGGAGAATGGCTGACACAGCAGGGGGGACTGTGGTCAAAGGTAAGTGTTTGCCCCACAGAAAGGCCTTTCTGGGTAAGTGTCACCAGACCTGAATTCAGGACAGCTGTCTGCTACCTGAGCCAAACCACCACTGTAGGGGTGATGCCTTCAGTTGGCTTCTCCCACCGGCAAAACTTTCCAAAGTGCTCGTGTTGCCATGCGCCTGTGGCTGTGTGAGGCCAGCAAAGCCAGTCGAGTGCTCATTCGGGCTGGGGACTGTCCATCAGCAGGGCCGTGCAGGCTGGCAAACACAGATGGCTCCCAAACATTTCTTCCTAAATTTAGAGGGCAGGATTCTTATTAAGATGAAATTCTAGGGAAAGAAAACACTGTGGAGGTTTTTCAGGGAAAGTAAATATGTAGTCTGTCTTTTCTCTCTCTCTCTCTCTTCTGGTTTCTGTCTCCTAGTAAAGTACCTCTGCGGGGGGGGGGGGGGGGGCCCCAACAGTATAAAGTAACTATTCTCTTCAGAGACCTCGGCTGCCCCCCACTGGCATTAGTCTCATTCAGTGGGTTTCCAAGTATTTTTAGCAGCAGAACTCCTTCTAAAACAAAATCTGCCACAGAATCTTCGTGTGTAACACAGGCAAAATCCAAGTGGCCATTTTCTAGATACCTCTGTGCAGACCCGGATTCTAATCAGTTCTAGTGGGAGCCTCCCGAGTGCAGGTGTGTGTGTGACTTCTGGAGGTGTGGTTTGCAAAATTCACCCTTTCCAGGCGTACAGTTAGATGAGTGTTGACAGAGTCTCACAGTTAAGACACGGAAGAGCTCCGTCACCCCTCACATTCCTTCAAGCCCCTTTGTAGTTCACCCTCCCACACCACTCCCTGCAGCTACTGATCCGATTTCTGTCCCCAAAATTTTGCTTTTCCAGAATGTTGTATATAGCAATGGAATCGTGCAGTAGGCCACCTTTTGTGCCAGGCTTCTTCCCCTTAGCCTAACGTTTTTGAAAGTCATCCATGAATTTGTACGTGTCAGTGATTTGTTGCTTTTCATTGCTGAGACCGTACATTGTTCTTGTGTGGTTTTCAAAGTTGTTCTTCAGCTTCCGATTCTTCTCTGCATAGTATATAAAGGCCCCCATTCAAATAATTTTCATTTTTAAAATACTGAGATTGAAGCCCTCGTAATACCGTCGGAGCAGCACAGGTGGAGCAAGGCTGTGTTCTCCTCATGTCCTGCTGCTGGAGCAGCGTCTCCCTCCCCATGCTGGCTTCCCGAGCTTCTGACGTCCCTCCGTTTCTTCCCAGGACTGCAGTTCCTGGGATTGTTCTAACCAGACAAGAAGAGAGTACTGCTCGCCTTTCTTTTTCTTCTTTTTAAAATTATAATTAACACACCGTTCTTTCTGGGGAAAGAATACAAGGGAAGGCATTTGTCTGGAAGTAAACCTAGGTTGCTAAAGGTCTCCCAAGGATAAAGATAGGTAGCTCAAACACACATCCCATACTGAAATTTCAGCTTTAGCCATTGCTCATTTGACCATGTGGCTGCAAGACTCTCTCGGATTCTCAGTTCTGCCAACTGACAAACAGCTGTTGTTCCCCTCTCAAAGACCACACTATCGGCCTGAGTTGGACTCACTAAGTTGGAACCTGTGCGAGGAGGGTGGGGTGGGGGAAGGGGGAGAGTGCGGTGGTAGTACACAGGAGACTTAGGTGCTCTGTTTCAGGGTTTGGACCTCATGCTGTAGCCAAGGTCCTGGAGCAAGGGCTTCAGGCGGAGGCCAGGCCATGTGTATTCTGGAGATCCCTCTAGTATGTGAGGGACGGAAACCTATTGGAGGCTCCTGCCACAGTTCAGGTGAGAGACGATGCATTGGCAAGACAATGGAGAGAAGAGAATCCATTTGAGAGACACACCCGATACAGAGTAGATAGAGTCTGGAAGAAAGGGGACAGAGAGGAAGGTGCAATCCACCTCATTAGCCACCCCAATAATCCTGCCATGTAGGTGCCATCATGTCCGTTTCACAATACCAAAACCCAGCTCAACGCGATTAAATCACTTACGTGAGTTTACACAGCTGGTTAGATAAAAACCGTATCACGAGGGGCACCTGGGTGGCTCAGTCATTTAAACATCTGCCTTTGGCTCAGGTCATGATTCCAGGGTCCTGGGATGGAGCCCTGCCTTGGGCTCCCTGCTCAGCGAGGAGCCTCCTTCTCCCTCTCCTTCTGCCTGCCACTCTGCCTGATTGTGCTCTTTCTCTCAAATAAATAAAATCTTAAAAAAAAAAAAAATGCATCATGGTATGGAGGCACAGCACTGAGGGACTACCCGGGCCTGTGAGACGTCGAGAAACGCATTGCATGAGTTATGGAAGACTACTTTAAGGAAACCAAAAACCGTGTCTTGTGAGAGCATTCCCGGGGGCTGGGAGAGCAGCATCTGGGCCATGTGCTCCCTGTGACCTAAGGGAAAGGAGAGACTCTAAAAGGGTTTGCCCTGTTCCTGTTCTCCTCTCACTCTCTCGCTTTGTCCTTCTGCCTGCATCTGGGAAGAGAGATTTGTATAATAACGTGTTAGCATTTGAGAGCATTTCAGCAAAGCCTGCTGCCAGCTGCCTTTTCTGACACAGACATATCTCCCACGATCAATTTATTCCCCTTGGATAAGTGGCCTCCTCCCCATTTCCCAACTGCTTTGGAGATAAAAGAAGGCAGTGAGGGATTTATCCTTTTTCCCATAATATTATGGCTGTAATTTAAAGCTGCCATAACTCATGTATAGAACTTTGACCATAATACCATGGAAAAAGCCATCATTCAAATCCCAGAGGAAGAAATGTGGAGTCTTGTTTCTTCCAGCTGTAAATTGCCTCCCAACCTAAGACAGCTGTTGGCATAGCCAGACAATGGAAACTAAGGTTTGGAAAGTTACCCATGATGGATTGTTTTTTTCCTTTCTCCACATCTTCACGAGAGTCAAAATAGTTTTCTGTACTGGAAAGGGACCAGGACTAGAGAATTGATCTTTATTGGGCTAGTTCCTAACTCCCCAAATTTGGAGGATGCCCTAAAAGATTGGCAGAGCTGGATTACATTTGCATGGATTAAAAAGACCCTGAGTCTTGCAGGGACCATGGTGTCTATTTTTCTCTTGTTTGTAGGGTGGGGTGTTTCAGGCTGGTAATTTCTCCCACCTTGTTCTGGTCCATGCTTCCCAGCTGTGGGCAGGCATAACAACTTTCGCTATGGTTAAAATTCCCCGCTTTAATCATTTTCCAGTGAGCTCATGTAGGAGATCATGAATCCTCCGAAATCTGCTCCCCACATGTCCTACCAAATTCAGCCCTGTCCAATATGCCAACTTATACCTGGGCACGAGCATTCGTTCATTAAAAACATCCTCCCTATATGCTCCCTATATTACTTCATTTTGTCCTCACCACAGTTTTTCAAGTTAGATATTATTATCACCCATTTTACAATTGAGGAAATCAAGTCAACAAGTGACTCAATAAATAAGAAAAAACTTCTAACCTAGGTCAGTGGAACTCATCAAGCTAGTGCTCTTGCTTTTCCTGGTTCATAATTCTTTTAGGAGGTAGAGGTATATGACATTTGATGGAAAGAGGAGGATACAGTTGTTTTTTTTTTTTTTTAAGAGATTTTATTTATTTATTTATTTGATAGAGAAAGAGAGATCACGAGTAGGAAGAGAGGCAGGTTAAGGGTGGGGGGAGCAGGCTCCCCGCTGAGCAGAGAGCCCAATGTGGGGCTCAATCCTAGGACGCTGAGACCATGACCTGAGCTAAAGGCAGAGGCTTAATCCACTAAGCCACCCAGGCTCCCCAAGGATACAGTTCTTATAATTGCTTTTGAATGTGTAAACTTTTAAATCAAATATTACCTAAATATTTCTGAGAAATTATTTACTTTTAGAAGTTGATCATTTTCTATCCTATTTCTTGTGCCTTCTGATTTGTGATTTTAGGCTCTAGGGTTAGATGGCTTGAACTCAGTCCCACCTCTGTTACTTCTTACCAGTGTGACCGTGGGCACCAAAGTCAACAATCTCTCTGTGCCTTGGTTTTCTCATCTTAGAATGAAAATTATAAGTAGTATCCACTTTATAGGGTTGTTTTAACTTTTGAAGGGGGTAAATTTATGTAAAATGTTTAACCTGAGAGTGACACATGGGTAGTACAGTTGATTATCACACTGGTGGCTCCAAATGAACCTTGCACCACCCCCCCAACTCCAGGGTTTAGCCCCTATGTAGTGCCCTCCACACTGACTCTGGCTTTGGCTGGATAACTTGCTTTGGTCAATGAGATACTTCCAAGTGGTACAGAAGCAGAGTCGTGCTTGCACATAGGGGTTTGTCCTATTGGGGCACTTGCCCTGAGCCATCATATGAAGTTAGCCTATTCAATTGCACAGAACCCATGGAGAGAGAAAGAGAGAGAGGGGGAGAGGGAGGGAGAGAAAAGCCCTATCAAACCTTCACTATTCCAACTGAGGCTCCAGACAGCCATCTTGGACATTCCAGTCCCAGCAGATGCTATGTGGACCAGAAGAACCACCCAACAGAACTCAGCCAACCCATAAAACCCTAAGAAACAATAAAGTATTGTCTTAAGCCACTATATTTTGTTGTGGTTTGCTATATAGCAGCTGATAACTGAGGTAAAGTTCATTCAATAAATGTCATCTACTTTTTCAAGTGGTCATCATTATTGATAGATTTTATTTCCTCCAAAATAATTAAGACAGGGGGGTGCCTGGGTGGCTCAGTGGGTTAAGCTGCTGCCTTCAGCTCGGGTCATGATCTCGGGGTCCTGGGATCGAGTCCCACATCCGGCTCTCTGCTCAGCAGGGAGCCTGCTTCCTCCTCTCTCTCTCTGCCTGCCTCTCTGCCTACTTGTGATCTCCCTCTGTCAAATAAATAAATAAAATCTTTTAAAAAAATAATAATTAAGACAGGGAAAGTTGTGTTCCTCAATAACTCATTCACTCAACAAAAATGTGCTGTTTTGACTACAGGCAAAACAACAAGGATGTGTTCCCCATTAAAAAAGAAAAATGGTATCCTGCTCCCACTGCCCCCCAAGCATGTCTTCATAGGACTTCTTCTTCTTCTTTCTTTAAAAGGCTTTTTAAAAAGATTTAATTATTATTATTATTTTTTTTTTTGGAGAGAGAGAGAGCCAATGAGTGTGAGTGGGGGAAAGAGTGGAAGAGAATCTTCAAGCCAACTCCCTACTGAGTGCAGAACTCAATAATCGCAGGCCCCCGAGATTGTGACCTGAGCCGAAATCAAGCGTCGGATGCTTAACCGACTGAGCCAACCAGGCACCCCATGGAATTTTTTAACTCCTAAATTTGCAAAATAAAAAATACAAAATTCTGATCCTCTTAGAATTATTATTTATTGCATGGCCACACTATTTATCCATTTTTTAACCTTTTAAAAATGCATGAGGGAATTAGTGCAGAACCAGACTTTATTTTTCATATATTCACTGACTCTTCTTGATAGGAAGTTGAAAAATATTCAACCCTACATCAAAACCATAGACTCTCAAGGATAAAAGGGCCTTTGAAAGGTCAGCCAGTCCGCTCTACTCTAGGTAGACTTTCATCTCAGCTTCCCGGAGAGCTGCCAAGGCTCCTGTTTTTAAAGTTCTGCAAGCTACATTCCCTGGGTAGCAGCCACAAAGCCCTTCATGCACAGCATTGGTATTTCCAAGGGAAATCATGCTGCAGTATTAACTTTGCCTCCCTCTTCAGGCTCCTGCATTATGGGCTGCTGTAATTTAGGGTCATGTTTGTAGGCATGAAGTGTCATTTGGTTGAAAATCATCCACTCTTTGCTGGTGTTACACACAGCTTAAAACAAAATTGTGCAGTTCAGGGAGAACTGCCCGCCCTCCCCATGCTTTGCCTTTGACCAGGACCTCTAGGCCTTCGTCTCCTAAATGCTGTTCTGACTTCAGTTGTTTCCAGGACAAATGAGATTCAGCCTGGCGTTATTTCTCCTTCTCCAGTTGCATCTTAAGCATCTTATATATAAATATATATATAATATATATAATATATATATATGTGTGTGTGTGTGTGTACACACACACACACACACACACACACACTAACATGTATGAATCACCCAATTATGGAATCGAATGCTTAGGACTCTGTTAGTTTAATAGTGAAATCAGAGAGCTAGGAAGTGGAGTTTATTTCAACTCCCCACTTTTATCTGCCCTGGTCATCTTAAGATATGAATGTGGGAGGGAATGGGGGGCATTTGGCATGGAGACAAACATTCATGAAGGAGCTCAAATTTAGAATTTGGACACTGTTTGCAAAGAGGTCCTACATGCAGTCATGGATGCAGGTGTTTCTTATCCAACTCCTAACTCGTGTCCCATGATTGGACCATACCACCTCCCGGTGGTATTAATTAAATTATTTTTATTAATTAAATTAATTCAGGTGCTATGGATTAATTAAAAGTGAGCAAACTCTTGTGGTCACCTGTGACTAGCACAGTTCTATGATGTGTGTTTTGAATTAGAATTAGAATTTGTTAATATAAATATTAAAACATACCACAATTTGGGAACCCTGTTTCAACCATTCTTTCATATAATAACAGCTCGGCATATATGGAGTCTTTATCATAGACTGGGCATTCAGCAGGAAAGTTTACAGCAATCTGGTGAAGGAGGAACTACCCCCACCCCAATTTACATGTGTGGAAACTGAGGCACAGGCACATGAAGAAATAGGTACAGGTTGCCCAGGTGATTATGTAGACAGCTGGGATTTGAGCCCAGGTAGTGTGACTTCAGAGTTAACATGTTCAATTCCCCAATCTGCTGTCTCAGTTTCAAAAGTCTCTACACATGGGGAAGATACCTTGCTACTCCAAGATGTGCTGGACCTACAGAGATAGAAAAGAAGGTGGGTGGACAGGCATGGGATGATGCCAGAAAGTATGAAGCAGGGTGACCTGTGTGGCCGCTGAAACAAAGCCCCAGCAGCAGCAGAGGTAGATGAGGCCGCCTTGGTGGCATCTGCCCAGCCCAGGCTGGTCTTCCCAGGAACTTCCTCACTGTGCTCCTTCCCTACCCCTTCCTCCCTGTTGTTCCCAGCTTCATCCCCATCTCTTCCTGCCCATGCCACACTAGCTGCCGCACTAGTGGACAGCACTTCCATGGGGTCATGGAGACGACGTCACTGGTTAGAATGCTGGTGAGCCTGGGCCGTGCCATAGGCCTGATCACTGCCATGTGAATCAGGAAATTCCACAGGCACCGAGGTTGCGAGCTTTGTAGTGGCCTATCAAATGGTAGAGGCCTACCAAAAATCACAATGGGCAATGGAAAAACAAATCATAAAATAAAACTAAGCATCTAATTAAAGGTCTGCAAACCATAATAGCCCATCACCTAGCCAACCGCAAGTCAGCTCACATGTAAATAATAATGAATGTGGAATGGGGTGGCTTCCACATGATTTAATATGTCTGCCATGATCTTAAGCTGGTATCGAGCAAGTCATTGCTCTTGTCTTCTCTTGCAGAGTCTCCCTCCCTTTATAGAATGTCAACCAGAGAGGGCCCTCTTTCTCTCTCAGCCTTCTCTTTAGTTAGCCAGCACCCCCTCATCTCCTCCCAAGGCATGTCTGTGACCTTTGGTAGCTCTTTACAGCGCCACATGGAACCCTATATTTTGCACACAGCCAACGACGTTTAGCTTTGTTTATGGTATTTGATGCTGTAAATGAAAATACATATGGTTCTTTATAAAGCAAGAAAAAAAGTTTCTGAGGATGTTGGCCATGGGGAAGGGATTGCGTGTGTCAGAGAAACTGCATAGAAAGGAGGGTCACAGGTGGGCACCATGGACCCTGAAAAGGGCAGTGAGATGGAGGGGGGACCTTTCAAAGATGTGTGCAAGCTCCCCAGCGTGAACTCCCTCTTCTGGTCCCACAAATTGAAGTAATATTCTAAGACTCACAATCTTTGTGCAATTGGATTTCTTGCGGAAATCAGTGAGGAGATCAGTTGGGGGGACTGTGGTGGGAGACAGGCTTCTCTCTCAGCATCACCAAAACCAACACTGCCTCCACCTGCTCCCACCTGCATGTCTAACACCCCATCCTGGTTCCAGTAAGCCCCTAAAGGGTCTCCTGCTTCCGTACCATCTTCTCCCCACAATACAGAAACAGTGGTGGTGTACAATCATAAAGCAAATCCCTTCACAGCCCCACTAAGAATAAACACTCATCTCTCTCTCTTGGTTTTTATGAAGCCCTTATAATCCAGCTCCTGTTCCTCCCTCATCACAGCCCTTCTCTTCCAGGTATAGCTGACCCCACTGCAGTGGCCTCCCTGACCTTTCTACAATGTGTCAAGGTCAAGCCCAGCCTCAAACATGGCCCTGGTGGCTCCACTGGCCCAGAAACCCTCCTGCAGATCTTCAGGCCACCAACCAGCCATTCAGGTCCCAGTCAGTGGTCACCTTTTCAGGGAGGCCTTCCCTGACCCCCCGGGGAAATTAAATATCCCCCTTACCCGCACATCACAGGACCTCACACTACCCTGTTTCATTTTCTTCATCAAACTTTTTGCTCTCTGAAACCATCTTTTCACGCACATTATTCTCTTACTTTTGCTTGTTTGTGTGTCTGCCTCCTGCCACAGTACCCTACCTGATAGATCCCCCACCTGCTAGAACGTAAGTTCCACCAGGACAGGAATTTGCCTTGCCTTTGGTTTTCACCAAACTGAAGGCCTTAGTGTGTTGCGATCATTTATAATAATGCCCAGGAGGTAGCAGCTGGTCAGTAAATAGTTGTTGAAAGCATGAACGAAAAAACAAATAGACGGACTTGCACTGACACGGCCCACAGGAGTGAAGAAGTCATGGGGATACTTTGAGGTTCTTGGGTTGGGGGTGAACTAATTTTGACTAAGTCTCTAAGGGGTCTTCAAGCCACATCTGGTTTATGTATGTATTTAATTGTACCTTACCTCATTGCAAAAGAATGTGCGGTCATTTTCAAAGATACATATAGCACAATAAAATCTTTAAAAAGGAAAAAGTGGATATGGAGAGGAAATATGCGTTGAAAAAAATAAGATAACATGAGAGCAAGATTGGCAATTAAAATACATACCACAGAGTTCTTTCTTCCTTGCCGGAAGTGGACTTGACTTTGAACTTTTAATAGTGAGGGACAGCTCATCTACACTAAAGTCCTGAAAAAAGAGAAGAGAGAATGGCTTTTACTTTACTTTTTACCTGTTGGCCATGAATCAAAACAACCATGCTAATATTAAATGTGTTTCCAATTAAGTTTACTAATCTTAGTTATAGCAGTAAATATGAGTTGTTATCAGTCAATATTTATTGAACATCTGTACCCAAAGGGCTGATGCAGTCCAACAGACTCACACGCGTTTCTCATGCTGCCCTAGTAACCTGACAGGATCCTGACCAGTCAGACATTTACATGCAGCACAGCCCGCAGGAAGGATGGTTGACAAGGCCGTGGGCGATGCAGGTCTAACAGGGCTTCCTTCTAATCAGTACAAAATTCTTACTTGCATTTAATTAATAGGCTCTTTAATAATATTGAGGATCATTTTCTTCATACAGCCTGCCTTCTCAACCCACTTCTCCAGAATAAAGCCCCTCAATGGGTTTAATTTTTTTTCCCAAAATTTACATGTTTTCCCCCAATTTGCTCATCTGTGCTTCTCTCTTTAGAAACTTTCTATGTCTCCTCCCCCTCTTTCTCCCACTTCCTCCCTGCCCTCCTCTTCTTCTCTCTCCCCACTTCCTCCCCCACAAACAGTTTTGAAAGGCAGTTGTAGAAAGTATCAAAAGCCATTAGAAATTCTATGGGCCATGGAATACTGGCCAAGTTGCTTAATATTTTTGTACCTCAGTTGCCCGTTTGCAAAATTAGGGCTGATAACTGCACCTATCTCCCAGGGTGGTATGAGCATTAAATGCGTTTCTTCATGTGCGTGTTAGAACCACGCTGGCAAGCTGCAGGAAAGCATCAGCTATCATTACAATTACATGCCATTCCTTTTTAAAATGATCTCCTCTCTTTTTCCTGTGTTCCTCAACAGAGACTATTTTTTCCTGTTGTTTTGTATCCCCATGTCTCTGAAAGTCACCAGAATTCGCATCCCCTCTTCTTTACTTAGAGAATTCTCACACATCCTTCAAAATCTTAGATGTGGGGGAGCCTGGGTGGCTCAATAGATAAAGACTCTGCCTTTTGGGCACCTGGGTGGCTCAGTGGGTTAAGCCGCTGCCTTTGGCTCAGATCATGATCTCAGGGACCTGGGATCAAATCCCACATCAGGCTCTCTGCTCAGCGGGAAGCCTGCTTCCCTTTCTCTCTCTCTCTGCCTGCCTCTCTGCCTACTTGTGATCTCTGTCTGTCAAATAAATAAATAAAATCTTAAAACAACAACTAATCGTAGATGTGTCCTTCTGCAGAAAAACTTTCTGAACTGGCACACCCAGCTCCTCCTGTGGGCTTCTCTGACAACCTGTGCAACTTCCTTTATCACAGCATTTAATACACTGTGGGTTATTATCTGTTTGCTTGCCTCTCTCCATAAGGATTGTCAGGACAAGGGCTGGAACTTGAATCTTTATGTCTTCAATGTCTAGCACGTTGCTTGCTACATAGTGGTTGTTCAGTTCAAGACTGGTTGAACTAGAATAAGTACAAAACTAATCCCATGGGGGAAAACATGGCGGCATCATATTTCTTATATATTCCGTACATAAGCAATCTGGTATCATGCTTGCTACAGACTAAAAGACTAAAAGAAACTTATTTTTACTACTTATCATTTCAAGAATTAACACACCTTTGTAGGAGACAGAGCTTTTTCTCCCTTGCGAAACATAGTTCAGGAAAGCAGCATAAAGTACTGGGCACCAGGTTTGAACTCCTCTTCTGTGCTTCCTGGTTGTGAGATCTGGGCTAAAGTAGCTCATCTCCCTGGACTTCAGAGTCTGCACCAATTAAATGGGCATTGTAACACTCGCCTCTCTCATTTCTTGTGAAGATCAGATGGGATAGTATCTGTGAATACACTTTTTAAAATAGCATATCGTCCCTCTGTAGATGGAAGATAGTATGTAATTTGGGGAGAAAGCTTGGTGTCTAGCTTTAGGCACCTATCCAACTAAGGGGTGGGAAACTATTCTGGCTGTGAGGTTAACTGGAGATAATATTCTTTTTTAAAAAGAATTTTATTATATTTTAAGTAGGCTCCACATCCAATGTGGGGCTCGAACTCAAGACTCTGAGACTAAATGTCACATGGTCTACTGACGAAGTCAGTCAGGTGCTCCAGCAATATTCCTTTGGCATCAAGATTTAACTGTAAGGTAATTTGCACCTCTACATTTTCAGTTACCCCATTTCATTAGCTATTAAGAGACTTTCGTTATAGTTTCTGTAAATGACACTGCTTTGGGAGGCAGAGTAGTAGTGCAAGCCAAATCCATAGTCTTCACAGGGTGTGTTGCGTGTTCCCTGGGCAGAGGATGACTATGTAATTTCACCAAAGAAAAGTGGGGGCAAGGCTGGACAGTCTGGGCAAAGCCAGCGCACCCCCTACAAACACGGGGCTGCGTGAATTATGATTATTTTTACATGGCAGTTGAACCATGATACCTCACACACATAATGATTCGTTGGCTAGAAGATGTCTACATGCCAGTCCTTTAATTTTTCTTTGCTGCTTTCTAATTTTACTGTGATGATAACAAACGGAACCGTGGCACTTCTATCAGAAACCAGAGCATGTCCGTGAATAACTAACAGACTGCATACAGTTTTCCCAGTGAATTTTCAAAGCCAAACGTGGGCTGGCTTTTGTATATAAATTGCCAGTGCGCCTTTTCCATTCCGGTGGGAGCTCTCTGAAGGGAACGTTCCAGCTGTGATGAATAACAGTCCCTCCAAAGAAGCTGGCATGAGGCACGCATTTCATCCCACTGAGTGGAACACTGCGCCTGTCGCCAAATGTGCCGGGTCTCCCACCATTAAATAAATATATACATATGTCGCTTGGCATTGTTCCCAAGTCCTAGGCTCTGTAGAAACCAAGCATTTTATTACTATTAATAATGCTATAGTTATAATAGACGCAAAGCCACGGAGTGGGAGCTTTGTCCTTAATATCTTTGATTCAATTTCCCAATGTCCGTCACTTAATTTTACTTACAGCATCCCTTAACTCCTCATTTACCACTCTAACAGATAGCAGTATTCTTTCCAATATAAACTGGCTCTATGCAGCTGATATTTTGATTAATGCATTTATAAATATAATAAGATAATAACATCTACTTCACAGACCAGGATAATAGTAAACATTTATTTTGTGGCAGGTATTTTTCTAATTATTGTTGGCCCTGGTTTACAGGTGAGGAAACAACTTTAGAGAGGTGCGGTGACTTCTCTCACACCGCATTGCTGAGATTTGAACTCTGACCCCTATGTTCTGATGCTTGTCTATGGAAGTGAAGCATAAAAGCACTGTTCAATAAGTCTTACTTTCTTTTTTTCCAGGAAGGGATAGACTCATAACTATTCTTGTGTATAGAAAAGTTGATTAGAGAGAACACTCGTTAGTGATGTCTCAATTATTGTGAAGATACTTTCTTTTTTTTCGAAATGACATCGAAAAAATTAACTCAGGTTAATAGTTAGACAAGAGACCATGGAGGCAAATATCCAGTTTTCTGTTTCTCTTCCAACTTGTAAAAGCTGTTTATTCTTATTTTAAGACAATATCAACTGGTCCTTGGATTATTCCTATAGACTTCAATCCGTCCTTCTGACTCGACTCTCCCCACCCAACCACTAACCTGAAGAAACTTAATGAAACTGCAATTTGGTGGCCTGGCTCCCAACTGCATACCCATCTCATTTCCTCCCCACCCCCAACCCCTGCCCCCCTAGCTACAGTGGAATTGCCAATGGAATCAAATCCCAAATCTGCGTGTCAGCGCTCTCAACAGCTCACGGGTTCATCCTAATGATCCGACTTACTTCTTACAATGAATCAACATTTAATCTTACTTTCAATCTAGAGTGACGCCCCTGTCATTCAGACACACACTGCTTGTTCCTGATTCCGCATCTTTGACTATGCACTGTGGAATGCTCACCGCCCCCATGTGAAGAAGATTCAAGACTCATTTCTTCCCCAACGCCAACTACTGTAGCCTATCCTCATGTGGCTTTCCCCCTCCCCCTCCTTCCTACTCCATCTATAGTTAGTAACTGTTGAGCTATCAACTATTCCTTAATTGCTAAACAGGTGAAGTGTCTGGCCACCAAATACATTGTCAGCTCCTTAGGGACAAGTCTCCTCTCATGTTTTCTTTTGTATCCTCTAAAATAATGCTGAAGTAACATTAGGTCTCCATATGCACTCTTTGGGTAATGAAGATTGGAAGTAGTCAAACTTGGATTTAAAATCTCTAGTTTCTAATTTGTAATGTACTCATTGACTTTATAATTTTATTTAAATAATGTTCTAAATCAATCTAAATATCCAAGAGTAAATGTTGAGTTCCATAAGGAATGCTATATCCATACAGTGGAATATTATATAGTCATCTTAAATAGTGCTCTGGAAGAAACATTATGATATCAAATGCTTTGTTATGTATTGGTAAACTTTAAAAATGCTATAAAAAGTACATACAGAATAATCCCAATTTGGGATGAAAACTCCAAAATCAACAGGACATTGAAAAGTACTAATCTTAAAGGAAAAGACTGATAAATTGCACTGTATAAATAGCTTTTATTCATCAAAAGATACCTTTAAAATTGAGAGGCAAAGTGGGGGGGTTGGGAGTTATGGAAGGAAAAAAATGAAACAAGATGGGATCAGGAGGGAGACAAACTGTAAGAGACTCTTAATCTCACAAAACAAACTGAGGGTTGCTGGGGGAGGAGGGTAGGGAAAGGGTGGTTGGGTTATGGACATTGGGGGAGGGTATGTGCTATGGTGAGTGCTGTGAAGTGTGTAAACCTGGCGATTCACAGACCTGTACCCCTGGGGCTAATAATACATTATAAGTTAATAAAAAAAATTTTTTTTAAAAAGATACCTTTAACAGAGTATAAAGGCAAACCTGACAGAGGACTCATAAGAGAACTCGTATAGATTAAGAAAAAAAAAAAAAAAAGAAAAGAAAAAAAAAGAAAACACCATTTAAAAGAGGCAAAAGATTTAACAGGCAAAAAGAAGATATCTAAATGATTGATAACCAAATGAAAAGGCATCAAATATCATCAATCATCAGAGAAATTAAAATAAAAGCCATAATGAGATATCAGTACACACTCCCCCAGTTGGCTAAAAAACAAAACAAAACACCCCCACAAAACTGATAATATCAAGTGTTAGCAGGGGTATGGAACAACTAGAACTCTCAAACATTATTCAGGGGAATGTCAGTTGGAACCTCAGTTTGGGAATTCTTTTTTTTTTTTTTTTTAAAGATTTTTTATTTATTTGTTAGAGAGAGAGAGAGAGATACAGAGCGCAAGCACAGGCAGACAGAGTGGCAGGCTAGAGGCAGAGGGAGAAGCAGGCTCTCTGCCGAGCAAGGAGCCCGATGTGGGACTCGATCCCAGGACGCTGGGATCATGACCTGAGCCGAAGGCAGCCGTTTAACCAACTGAGCCACCCAGGCGTCCCGGGAATTCTTTTTTATGTTTTTTTTTGTTTGTTTGTTTTCTGGAGAACTTCCAGAGACCTATGACCACTCCAATCTGACACTGATGCTGACTTCGGACTCCCCTTCTCCCTCTTTCTGGGACTTCCTATCACCATTCTCTTACGTCCCCTGCTTCTTTTATTCAGTGATTTCTCTTACTGCTTTGCATCAGAGCAGTTCTTTTTTTTTTTTTTTTAAGATTTTATTTATTTATTTGACAGATGGAGATCACAAGTAGGCAGAGAGGCAGGCAGAGTGAGAGAGGAGGGGAGAGCAGATAGCCCGATGTTCGGGGCTCAATCCCAGGACCCTGGGACCATGACCTGAGCCAAAGGCAGAGGTTTTAACCTACGGAGCCACCAGGTGCCGATTCAGTGACTTCCTATTTCTTAGTTCATTTCCTATTTCTGCTGGTATATGTATTTTTTTTATATACTTTCCTAAGGAAGTGTGGATAAAAGTTAAGTATTTGAGTCTTCTTAGAATGTTGATGGCAGGGTGCCTAGGTGGCTCAGTTGATTAAGTGACTGCCTTCGGGTCAGGTCATGATCCTGGAGTCCTGGGATCGAGTCCTGCATTGGGCTCCCTGCTTCACAGGGAGTCTGCTTCTCCCTCTGACCCTCCCGCTTCTCATACTCTCTCTCTCTCTCAAATAAATACATAAATAAAAATGAAGTTTCATCCCTTCAAAAAAAAAAAAAAAAAAAAGAATGTTGTTGGCATTTCATTGTCTCCCAGTATCTAACATTGCTGTTGATAAACCTGGAGCCATTTTCATTCTTGTTCTACTGAATGTGAACTTGAGAGAAATAATTACTGGAAGCTTGAAGATGTTTTCTTAATCCTGGTGCTAAAATTTTTTAATGATTTGCTTTGCTTTGTTTCCCCACCCCATCACTATGATTGACTTCCTGGAGTCCATCCCTTTTCTTTAAAAAAAAAATTTTTTTTAAAGATTCTAGTTATTGATTTGACAGAGAGAGAAAGAGAGAGCGCACAAGCAGGCAGAGCACCAATAAGAGGGAGAGGGAGAATCAGGCTCCCCCAAGAGCAGAGAGCCCTGATGCGATGCAGAACTCGAACCCAGGACCGTGGGATCATGACCTGAGCCAAAGGTAGATGGTTAACCCACTGAGCCACCCAGGTGTCCCCATTCCTTTTTATATAAAACCCATATCCATCAGTTCTGAATAATTTCTGTATAATTTTCTCCTTTCTCCACCACACACCCCTTGTTTTCCCTTTCTGGATTAGAGGTGGCTGTTGGACCTTCAGGGCCATTTCTTATCTTTTTCTCTTCTTGCTCGTTTCTTTCTGTTCTACTTGTAGTAGGTTTCTGTGATGTTACCATCCCATCCTTCACTGAAATTTTCACTTGGGCTATTATATATTTTATTTATATGAGCTCTTTCTTGTTATTTGATCGTATCCTTTTCCCCAGGTTTGATTTGTTTTAATGGACAGAGTAGCTTTTCTTTTCTCCCGAGGGTTATTTGTTCTAATTGTTTCAACTTTTTTTTTTCTCCTGCTCTCTTCATTACCTTTCACTGAGCTACATTCCTTACTCTGTATATTTCATATTGGAGGCTTTCTCAATTTCGGTGATCCTTGGCTTCTGTTCATATTTTAGAGGGAGGAATTAAAAAGTGTGAAAACTCTGGGTGTGTGAGCAGCGTGTGTCACCTAGTAGGCTACCCTGTAAAAGAAAAAAAGGAAATTTTTTTTTTTTAAAGATTTTATTTATTTATTTGACAGAGAGAGATCACAAGTAGGCAGAGAGGCAGGCAGAGAGAGAGAGAGAGGAGGAAGCAGGCTCCCTGCTGAGCAGAGAGCCCGATATGGGACTCGATCCCAGGATCCTGAGATCATGACCTGAGCCGAAGGCAGCGGCTTAACCCACTGAGCCACCCAGGCGCCCCAAAAAAGGAAATTTTGATAGAAATAATGTTGCAAAATGATTTCCAAAAAAAAAAAAAAAAAAGTAACCCATTCAATGCCAGAGATTCATGTAATGAAAACTGTGCTTATGAAAGAGTGATTGGGTAGATGCAGAAGGAAATTATTAAATTCTAGAATCCAGTTAAACTGCATTGTAGAGAGAAAGTTGAAGTAATCAGTAAAGCAGCTCCACAGCTTATAACAAAGTACAATAGCTCTCCTGGTTCTAAATAGGCAAACAGAGCTCCTTTTAAAGCACTTACTTAGAAAATGAATCTGATGGGTATTTAAAAACTTACTGGTGCCTGATGGATAATTTTGAAAAAAAATAATTTAGAGACAACCCCTTAATATAATGTGTACTTCCTTAGGGTTTCCTTTTCTTCTTCCTTTTAACCTTCTTATGAAATTTACATTTAAAAGCACTTTCCCTGCTTAAGAGTTCTGTGGGTTTTTGGTTTTTTCCCTTTTCACCCCATGGTTTTATTTCAGCAGTAATTAAAATTGCAGTAAGCCAGAAAGAGGTGAATGAGAAAAAATATTCCTCGAGGCTGCTTTTCCTGTCTTGTTAGCAGAAATTCTTCAAAACAAAATATTCTTAAAAGTTTTCCAGGAGATACAGGATTCACTGAGATACTCAAGGGAAATGAAACTTGGACATGCCATCAAAGCCTCATTAATTCATTTTCACGTATTTGCCATTAAATCATTTTGTCATAATAGCCTCATTAATTCATCATCCCTGTTTTTTCTCCTTTTTCTGTTCGCTTATCATTACTTACTGGCGACCTCAATACGTAAAAGCACCTTTATTCTTTTTTGTTTGCCAGCTCCCCCGTCTGATTTATTTGGGGGAAGGAAGTAGGATGTCAAGAATGGTGACCGCCTGGCTTCATGCAGGTGCTTGGACGATGGCTCACTGATTAATGAGCGGCTCATGTTGAGGGAACTGGCTGGTTTTTTACAGCCTGTCTTGCTCCCCAGTGAGGTAATGGCAGAAAGTTTTCACTTGCCTAAAGACGATTCCATGTAGGTTGTATCAGAAAGGAGCTGAGGGTGGCGATTTAACTTGTAAGATATAATTTGAAATACAGAGAAAGTGCAGCCAGAAGACAAACGGACTGGCATGGGGAATTGCCAGCTGACGGCCAAGTCATCCGCTTCATAGAGTGCCCTGGTGCTCACTCTTAGCTGTACATCGGAATCTCTGGCGGAGCTTTCAAACAGAGACCCCAAAGCCAGCTCCATTCCAGGCCAACTGAAACGGAATCTCTAGGAGTAGGGCCTGGGAATCTGCATATTTTAAAGTTCCCCCGCTGATTCCAGTTCACTGTGAAGGTTGAGGAAAACTCACATCATGGGATAAGAGGCATTAAACGGCTAACAGGAATAATTATGCTCTCTCTGACGTCTCCAGTCTGGCTCAGATGCCCTGTGGGAGAAGGTGCAAAGATGGGAGGCAGAGGCGTCAGGAGATTTTCTCACCTATTTGAGAGACAAGATAGGCACAAGTGAAGATAACTGAGGGCAGCATAAAGCTAAATATAAATCAGGTGGGTGCTCGACCTACAGGTACTCTAGAAAGACAAGACATCGTGGCTAGAGATCATCAAGTCTTCACAGGGAAAGTGCTGAGTTTGAGCTTTGTGGGGAGCAGGGGAGGACATTCACCCCAGGTGAGACCAAAAGTACGGGAAAGAATGTACTCGAGGGGGTGAGAAACAGAATTCAAGTGAAGCATCCAGGTCACTAAGGAGGACCACGAAGAGAAATAGGAACACCTGTTATGGGGAGTTTGCAGGGTTAAGGGGGGAGAGGCAGGAGCAAACTGGTGTTTAATGCAAGAGAACCTGATGCTCTTGTCAGGAGCCCAGGTGAGGGTTCAGGGGTTCAGAAACCAGGGTCACCAGAACCAGGGCAGGAGGTCAAAAGTTGCCCAGACCCAACATTGGAGAGAGGAGCTCTGCCTCCACCCAGGCATCCCCAGGCTCTTGGCTTGTGTGCAAATCAGGAAGTTGACGTGGCCCTCTGAATGCTGCAAATATTTTGTAACCTCTTAAAAATATAGCATTCAGGTTTTTTCTTGTTATGAGGTAAAAATATTACACAGTATTATTTTTCAGCAGAAGGCACCTTAGTCTGCTCACCCTGTACCTGACCCCCAGAGATAGAAGGAGCCATTTTAGCACCTGGGGCAAACAGCAGGAGATGTTCTCCTCCAAATCAATTTTATAATTCATGATATGGCTCACAGATGGGCATTATTAACAGAGCATACCATCTGGCAGTTTCCCACTTTCAACCATTACTCTTGCTAAATAGATGTTAAGCTTTCAAAATCATTATTTACAATTTTCATGTCCTCTAAAGCTCAGTGCCTTCGGTTCAGCCCCTTTCCCATGCTTGACCCCTGGGCCATCTCTAGGCCTGCCAGGGAGGGGGTGCGACTCAGGCACAGGGTAAGGGTACGTTCGTCGGGCACAAGCTGGACTGAAAACAGTTAAGAATTTAATGGCTTACCTCTTAAGCTCACGACAGAATGTAGAAGTATTAAGGTTTATGGCATCCAAGAGACCACACCGAAATTGTGCAAACTCACGGTGGGATGTGGTGAGTCTCCTTAAGGGAACCAGCGATGACAGGAGATCCACGGAATCAAAGAAACCAAGTGGTGTAGATGTGATTTGAATTTAGTGTGTGTGACTCCAAAGTTCAAAGTGTCTTCCCACCATATTCTACCCTGACAACCCAGACACCATGTGCATTGCAAAAAGGCATCAGGTCTGGACCTTGTCCCCCAGGAATGTTCACCTTAACTGCATCAACAGTGCTGGAAGAGAAGATAAACAACAATGCCCTTGTTAAGCGTCAGATTAAAGCCAAACGTGAAAAAGGGACATTAGGTGCGAAAGTAGACTCATTCTCCAGTAATTCTCTTTGGAAACTTACTGTGTGAGATGATTTAAGATTGAATTTCTACTCCTATAATGCATTTTTAAAAAACCCTTTATTTGTTTGTCAGAAAGAGAAAGGAGGAGAGAATACAAGGAGGGAGAGCCACAGGCAGAGGGAGAAGCAGGCTTCCCACTGAGCAAGGAACCTGATGTGGGGCTCGACCCGAGGACCCTAGGAACATGACTGGGGCTGAAAACAGATGCTCAACTGCCTGAGTCACCCAGGTGTCCTCCTAAAGTGTATTTTTTTAATATTTGCATTTTTGAACACATATTATAGACATGTAGCAAAATATTTAAATGACGTAGAAGGAAGCACGGTGAATAGTAAGTTTCCTCACTTTCTCAGTCAGGATCCTGGCAGAAAGCAAAATGCACCTCTAGAATGTCCGGATTCAGGGACTCTAAGGAAGGGACCACTTACAGAGGTCAGGGGAGGGTTCAGGGGATAAACGAGGACTTGAGGGCCTGGGGAACTAGCAACAGCTGAAGAAGAAAAGAATGTCACTGGGATCCTGGGAGAGCTGGAGCTAGCTGTGGACAGAGCAGCTGTTCCACAGCCGGACACTGAAGTGGGGAGAGCATGTGGCAGAAAGGTCAGGCTTCCTCCTCACCCACCCTCAGATCTCCTCCTGCTGCCTCCCACTGGCCAAATCCAGGAGGATGTCAACCCCGGAAGGAAACGGGGTGATGGAGGCCATGGAGGACAGACGCTTTGCAGGGAACAGAGCAGAGAAAGGGAAATGATCTGGGGTGGTGTTGGAGTTAGGGAGAGACCCAGGAAACAGCATAGCACCCCAGACCCTCAGTCCCGAGGCAACAATTATTAGCATTTTTTCAGGTAACCATCCAAAAATAGTCTATGCATATACAAGCTTTAAGTGTATATGTCCACCCATTTTCTATGCAAATAGTGGTAAACTCTTCCCCTGCCTCCTCCACACCCCTGCCCTTGCTTTTTAGACACTCAACAGTCTATCTCGGATTTGGCTCCTTCTAGCATTTATGGAGCTACCTTGTTATTGGAGACCAGAGGTTCTAAAAGCATGGTCCCCAGAGAGGAGCATCTGTATCACCTGGGAACTTGTTAGAAAGGCAAACAAGGGGCACGTAGGTGGCTCAGTCCTTAAGTGTGTGTGTGCCTTCCCCTCAGGTCATGATCCCAGAGTCCTGGGGTGGAAGCTTGCTTCTCCCTCTCCCGCTCCTCCTGTTTGTGTCCCTCTCTCGCTGTCTCTTTCTCTCTGTCAAATAAGTAAGTAAGTAAATAAATAAATAAAATAATCTTTTGGGGGGAGTGGTGAGGGAAGGCAAACAAGTTAGAAACCCTGGGAATGAAACCCAGAAATGTGTGTCTTAACAAGGTCTCTGGATCATTTGACGCCCACCAGAGTTCAAGAGCCAGAGTTCCAGAATGAGGCCGGGCCCCCACGTGATCAAGGCTGTGGCTATTCACGGGTCGATGTACCTCAGGAACAGGTGAAGAGAGAACATGGTGAGGCTATCTTGTTTGCGTCTGCCCACTGTACCTACCAGTTAGAAAAACAAAAAACAGTATATATAGTATATATTGATGCATATCTGATATCAGCTCTCAGTGCAAATTGGAATCCTGAAAGAGCAAAGGAAAGACTCCCTCACTTCCTCCAGACACATCTCCCTTTCTCTCTTTTTGTGTATTAGTTCTTTGGACACAGATACTGTGTTTTAATATGTTTGCTTGAGTGTGTGAAGTAATGCAAGCTAAATATAACTATGAAGACTCATAGTCACCACAGGCTTGAGATTGGCATTTGCTTGAAACCCACGACGGTGAGGCTTACAACTGTCCCAGTCCCTCAGGGCAGGGACTCCCTCAGGAGGGCAATGGCGGGCGTTGCTCTGCCATTGTTTCACTTGGCTCGAGTACCCACTACAGAGAAGGCCGCTGCCTTCTATGCCACACAGAAGATGGGCACCTTGTCCTCTGGAACCTTGCCAAACAGCCTGAGGCGTGGGAAGCACTTACCCGCTTTGTGACCCTAGGACCCTCTCTGTGCCTTGGTTCCCCCACCTACAAAATGGTTCCCCAGCAAACAGAAATGGCAGAGCTGCGGCTTGCATGGCTCTAGGGAGCATCACTCAGGCAGAAGACCACGGAGTAGCGCTCCCTGGAGGGAGAGGGCTGAATGAATGATTAAGGAGAAATCCCCTTCTGGCACCTGCTGCTGGGCTCAATGGTTCTGCTGGGTGGCCACGAGCCATGGGAGAGAGTGCACTGTGAGTCAGACAGTCTGGGATTGAATCCAGGCTCCCTTCCTTCCTAAAAATTCTGTGACTTGGACAAGTCATTCGCCTGGAGCAGTGGCTGGCATCTTAATAGCATGCAATAAATATTTGTTGAAAGAATAAATGCACATTTATGAGTCTCAGTTTCTTACTCTGTATAATGGGAACAAGAATATAATTTACTTCGTAGGGTTAAATTAGTATTAATTGAGAAACATATTTCAGAAGCTTTGGCACGATGAAAGGAACTAAATATGTGGCAATTACAATACATAGGTACCAGGAGATAACCTGAATACACTGCAATGTTTTTGGACCTGGGGTGGCATGTCTGAATCAGACGCCGGGCATGGAGTCAGTTTAGGAGCAGAACTCAGTCTCTAGAAGGATTGGACAAAAGCAAGGGACAGGTAGCCAGGACAAGACCCCTGGGTATAGTTTAGATTCTCATTGGAGCTTTTAGAAATTTATAATTAAGTCGAATCCCTAGGTCACAGGTCTTGAGCATGGATATTTTAAAAACGGAGCCCAGGTGATTCTAAGGTATAATGAGAAGCGAGAACACTGATTAATGGATGCCTATTACCTCCTAGTGTTATGCTAGATGTTAGACGAATATTATTTCCTTCCACAGCAACTCAACATGTTAGATATTTTGTCTCCAGTTCACACGTGAGAAAATCAAGGATCAGGGGCTAAAAAAACATCTAGAAGTTCACAAACCCGTGTGATGGAGACCTAACTAACCTAGGCCATCTGACTTTGAAGCCAGTGCTCTTTTCCTGTGTTTTACCACATTCCCGAAGGATCCTCAAAGGAAAAAGTCCAGAGCGCACTATATTCTTTCGGACTTGTCTCCCGAGGGGCTGAGGCTAGGCCTGTGGTGGGCTCAGTGGCTTCCCTGGTGCGAGTAGGGCTCCTCGGGGTCGAACAGTATATGCCTGTGTTTTCTCATAAGGTAACGAGCCATTTTTCATCAGGAAAGTACGGGAGTTGTTTCACTTTCCAAAGAAGTGATATTTCTTGGTCGAATGGCCAGGAAATTCCTGAAAGTGTCAGAGATGGAGTTTCTAAGTCTATTTCTAGCTAAGAAAGATTGGTTGTATGGCCGTGATCGACAGCTTCCGAAGTGGACCAAATCCAAAATGCTTACAAAATATCAGAATTTGACCCTTTAGGTCAAAAATTTAAAGAAATTTAAAACAAAGTTTCCTAAACTAAGGACTGGGCTCCCAAGTAGGGCTCAAAATGCAATAGTGTATATTAGAAACAGAAGACTTCAGAGCCAGACAGAACCTGCATTCGAGTCCTAGAATGTTCTGCACACTCCCCATCTGTATCATCCCTTTGAGCCTCAGTTTCTTCCTTAATAAAATGGGAATAGGTGATATTTCTCTCATAGAATTATTGTGAGGATTAAAAGAAAGATGCATAAACAGTAGAGTAGTGCATAGTATATGTCATTATTGTTTTTATGATTAATGATATGGTCTGACTTCCTCAAGCACCTGGATCCCCCTCTACTAGACAGAACTTGGAGTTTGAAGATCAACAATCATGTTGAGAACGAGAGACCAGAGTTAGGGTGTATCAGATGTTTCTTCTATTGGTGGTTTCATGGGGAAGTGAGAGCTGGGAAAATGCTGACAGATCATGAGAAATTAATTTAGAATAACTTATACCTTTATCGAATGTATGCTCCTTGTGCAAGATGAGTGAGCTAATAACACCTCTTCCTTCTTCCTCCAAATTTGGAGCCAATTAAAAGGTAGATGCACAAATGGAGACCCAAGTGGTGCTTTGCTACTGATGGAGGTGGCTCAGAGGACACAGCTTAAGCGTGGGGCACAGGGATCCCAATACTCACCTAGTTTCAGACTCCGCACAGCTTCTTTGGAGGAGGCACCCCACTTCCCTAAGCTCCTGTGGGAAATTGTGGAAGCAGCCTCCCCTTGGAACTGGGAGATAACCCTGGTTCAGCTGAGAATGTCCCGCTCCTTCTCTTAAATGTGCCATTCTGGTAAGACTGCTTCCCCTGGAGGAGAGATTGAGGGGACAGAAAGAAGTCCTGGGAAGGAGACTCAGGCTTCTTTTTTTTTTTCCTCTCTCCTCCTGGTAAATGGAGTGGTTAATCCATTCCTTCTACGGAGGATGGGGGGAGCAAGTCTCCCCTTTGTTAACACTTCTTATCTTAGATCTGCACACTTTATGCTTGTCTGAAACTGTTGGAATGCTTTATCAAAAGAGACTGAAAGAGAATTTTATTCTCTTCATTGCTTTCTACTGATCTTAGATAGGAGAATTTTATTGGGAAAGACTATGCTCACACACTGGAGAGAAATATTTAGCTACTATAGTGGATGTATTTGTTATCTATCATTGCATAACAAATTGCCACAATATGATGACTTAAGACAACACTAAAGATTTATTGTCTTACATAGTGTCTGCTGGTCAAGAATTCAGCAATGGGGTTCCTGGGTGGCTCAGTCGTTAAGCATTTGCCTTCGGCTCAGGTTGTGTTCCCAGGATCCTGGGATGGAGCCCCACATCGGGCTCTTTGCTCAGCAGGGAATCTGCTTCTTCTCTCCCACTTGCCCTGCTTGTGTTCTCTCTCTTGCTGTGTCTCTCTCTCTGTCAAATAAATAAATAAAATTAAAAAAAAAAAAGAATTCAGCAATGGTTTAGCTGGGTGGTTCTGTCTGAAAATCTCTTCAGAGGTTGGAGTTAAAATACTGTCTGGGGCTGTGGGGCTGCAGTCATTTGAAGCTTGACAGCAGCCGGAGGACCCACTTCTGAGAGGACGCACTCCCGGGACAGCAGGTGGGAGGCCTCATTTCTGCTGTGTGGACCTCTCCTTAGAGTCCTCATGACACAGCAGCTGGATTCCCCGAGAGTGAGTGATCCGAGAGAGAGCGTAGCAGAAGCTGCAGTGTCTTTTGTGACCTACCCCTGGAAGTCACACTTGAGTACTTTTTCTACAATATCTTCTTGGTTATACAGGCCAGCCTTCTCCTCCCTCCCTCCTCCCCCCCCCCTTTCTCCCTTTCTTTCTCTTTCTTTCTTTCTTTCTTGATCTTAATTATTTGTTTGAGAGAGTGAGCTAGAGAGCATGAACAGAGAGGCAGAGGGGCAGGGTGAAGCTGACTCACCGCTGAGCAGGCAGCCAGCCTAAGGGGCTGGAGGATGGATCCAGGACCCTGGGATCATGACCTGAGCTGAAGACAGATGCTTAACAGACAGAGCCACCCAGGCACCCCAAGTCAGCCTTTTTTGAGTGTGAGTGAGCCTCACAGGTGCATAAAGATGGAGGTCGGGGATAATTGGGACCATCTTGGAGGCTGGCTACCACAGTGAGGGATTTGCTGAAGACTGAACTTTGTCGTCTTCACTTCTTGCAGGAGAACAGTCAGTGAATCCCACTGGTGCTCTTCGAGAGGTATCAAAGCCACCTCTCACTGTCACCCTGAGCTAAAGGATGGTTCGTCAGCCTTTCAAGAATATAGGCTGAGCAAAGAAGATGCCAGGCAGATGGGGACACCCTTTAATATACAGTTGTGGCAGCGCTCGCTTTCCGTGTGTTGGGGGGTACGGCACTTTACTCTTTGATGTTATTTTCTGAGCTCTTACTTTATGTAGCTGTTAGAGTTCACATACAGGCGCATATTTGCTCCTTGCAACAGCCTGCAAGGTAACAGCCTGCAAGGTGGGACCTGTTTCTATTTCCATTTTCTAGATGGTGAAACTTAGGCTCAGAGAAGGGAAGTGACTTGCCTGTGAATGATGGGGCTGAGATGTGATCTCCAACCAGTTACCCTTTAGATCAGTGCTTCTCCAACGAAGGCACATCCAAATCACCTGGGGGCATGCAGTTGAAAATGCAGCTTTTGTTTCAGTAGGTTCAGGCCAGGGCTGGGATTCTGCGTTTCTAACAAGACCCCAGGCAATACCGCTGCTGCTGAGGCCGGGCCTCATTTGAGGAAGGAGGCTTTCGAACTCCTCTGGGCCACTCTAGTAAGGGGTGCGGATACCCCAGCACAGCACCAGGCACAGTTAGTTGTCAGACAAATGGCAAAGCTTCTCTTCGGAGAAGAGCTGGAGCCCACGACCCAGTCTGTCCTGCAAACACGTTATACTCGCGAAGGGGGAGGCAGAGAGGCAATAGGCTGGAAGGCTTCTGTCATTCACCTGGAAAAACAGTGAGGATTGGTTTGAGGGAATCGAGCAGGGGAGCCGGGAGTCCCCACCATGCCCTTTCTGAGACCTCTTCCTTGATGTGGGGCCACACTTTCCTGAAGTCCTGAAGGCTATCTGTTTTGGAGACCAGGCAAGAAGCTGTGTTTCCCAGCCTTACCACACACAACTTTCTCAGTGAAGGCTTCCAAGTTGGGAAAGGGGATGGGGGTGCTGAGTTCTGTGTGTGGATACGGGGGCACAGAATAGGCACCCGCAGCTAGGCTGGGGAGCTCTGGTTCTCCCCCTGCTTGTTTGTCCCCTACAACTGTGCAAGGGCAGAAAGCCTCTAAATATATGTAGTATTTCCCAGAGAGACAAGATAATGAGTATTTTTCTTAGCTCATCCATAAAGTCAACATATAATACAATCTTAATTGCATTTAGGAGCATTGATTCAACTGAGTGTAACTAGTAATTTCAGAGAATGCCCAATAATACTAATGTTACAGCACAGTTGGAACGCTTTGCTCCAAAAGCTCTGAGTCGTCCTGAGTCTGGCTTTGGGGACAATGCCGGCACTTTGCTCTGAGAGCAAATCTTCATTCACGTGGACTCTGTGTCCAGCCTTCACTGCTCTTTGGTTTTCTAAGGCTAGAATGTACTAGCCTTAGAAAGAATTTACTTTCTTTCATCTTCAGATCCCTCAGTCACCCACCAAGGTGATTTCTGAAAGTTCTGCATAGGAACTTGAGAATTATGTGCGAATCGCTCTCCATTTCGTGGTTGGCCCCCTTCCCCTCACTCGCACAAAGCCCAGACCTAAAGACAGAAGTGAAGGAGAACATGGCTTTGACCTCCCTCATGCCTTCCCAGCAAGCGCAGAGAAGGAAAACAGCAGTGCTTCCAAGCGTCTCCTAATCTCACTAGAGGTGAAACTGCTTCTCCCCTCACACTGCAAGGAAAACGTGTGAGGCTCTCAGTCTTCATGGCTGGACACCAGAATCTGAAACATTTTGAGGAAACTGAGTAAGATTGAGTAAGACTGGAGAACTGAGTCAGAAATGCCCAGCAGCAAACACGAAAATGCACGCACGTGCACCGTGAACCATGGTCCTGACGAACTGAAAGCTTTACAGCAGAAGGTTACAAACCTTTCTGATTGTGGCGTCCTAAAACTTGTATAATTATCCATTCAGAAACTGCACAAGCACTGTTCTGCTCATCTAGACACCAGAAAGCGTGCATATGACAGGAATGATAACGAAGAAGAGCTTAGGTCATCCCCAGTGAGAGTTCTGCTCTTCCCCCCACCCCATCCCCACCCCAGTACCTCCTCTTGGGTGAACTCCAGGAGTGTCTGGGAGAAATTAGAAATTAGAGCTGGTGAGACAGAGCCCTGCCTGGGCCTTGCCACTGTATCAGCTGTATAACCTTGGGGAAAGTTTGGAACTTTCTACACCTTAGGTTGTTTCTCTGTAAAATGCAGGAACAATAGTTCCTACTCTGCGGTTGTGAGAAAAAGACATGGCAACAAGAGCATGTCACACAGGCCTGGCCCACAGAACAGGTGTATTACGTGACAGTTATGATTGTCCAGTGACTTGAGACTCCCAGTTCAGGAAAATTATCAGACCTTCGGAGATAAGGCAAGAGGAAGGATGACTATGTTTCTTTCAAAGTCATATTGGAGAACTGTCTATCCAGCACTCCTGCGTCAAGGTCCCATGACCCTGGAAGGAAGGAACTCTGGCTCACAGTGGACCCTTGATTAGGGCCCCGCTTCCTAAACATTTGATGTTAACTAATTAAGTTCCATGTAATTTTTGTCTAATAGAAATGCAAATCATTTTTGTTCAGTGGAATGGATATCCATGGAGGCTCTAGTTGTATTACTTTGGGGGTTTTGGCATTTAATTTAGCAATTTGATTCTAGCATCCTGTCTTTTCCTGATCATGTATACATCAGTCTTGTGCATTCCAGCTTTCCCATCCTGCTAGTTCCCTCATTAATCCATTAAATAAATCTCTGACACAGGTACACTCTATCATTGGGTAGGAGACTAATGCTTTAGCTTTTTGGAAAATTATATTGACAATAATTAATTCATCTTTTTGCTTTGGTTGCCAGAGCTGGGTTCTTTTGACTGCAACCAAAATAATATTAACTAAAAGTGCTATATTTGTATTTTCATAGTTACACTGTCTTTTTGAATCCAACTTACCCATCAAGATCTTAGCTACCAGGTATCTCAATCTACCCTAGAATCTTCTCAAGTAAAACAATTCCCAAATTTACTTGAATATTAAACCCTTACCTTCCTTTTTAAGGCAGTTAGCATTTTATTTTTCCTCTATTTAATTCACAAAATGGTTAAAAAAAAAAAGCCAACAAATTAACATGCAATTGCTTTTAAGTGGTAGGACTTCGATAAATTTTTTTCCTGTCTCCTACATTGCTATTGTCAATATTCTCTAAAGCAATGATTTGCTATACCTATAATGGAAAGATTTAAAAAACAAAACAAGACAAACTAAACTTCACTTAAAAAAAAGCACCCTCTCTGTGCATGGCATGGGGTAGGACTCAGCAGGGAACACAGTGTTCTGTACTTCCAGGCTCCTGCCTTTGACAGAACAGAGGTGCAAGCAAAGCTATGAGAAAGGACAGAGTGCAAGTGCAGATGGAGAGAGAACATATGGTGCCTGTGAGAAAAGGGCGGGGGAAAGGTGGGGGGAATGAACCATGTTGGAGGACTGGCACTTGATGACCCTATGGAACACCAATGGCTAGTATTTACTGCACATTTGTTGCATGCCAAGCATCCATGCATCTCATTTAAGCCTTCACTTTTAAAATTGTGTAAAAAAAATAAGATTCACCAACGTAACCATTTTTAAGTGTACAGCTGAGTAGTGTGAAGTATATTCATTGTTGTGAAACAGATATATATATATATATATATATATATATATATTTTATTGTTATGAAACAGATCTCCAGAACTTTTGCATCTTGCAAGTCTGAAACTCTATAGCCATTAAATAATTCCTCCTTTCCCATTTCCCCCAGGTCCTAGCAGCCATCGTTGTCCCTTCCTTCCTCTCTCTCTCTCTGTCTCTCTCTCTCTTTCCTTTCTTTCCAGATTTTATTTATTTATTTGACACAGAGAGTGAGAGAGCACAAGTAGGGGAAACAGCTGGCAGAGGGACAGGGAGAAGCAGGCTCCCCACCAAGCAAGGAGCCTGACACAGGACCCTGAGATTCCAGGACCCTGAGATCATGACCTGAGCCAAAGGCTGATGCTTATCTGACTGAGCCAGGTGCCCCCATTCTGCTTTGTTTCTATGCGTCTGACTACTTTAGATACTTCATATAAGAGGAATTATATAGCATATAAGTATTTTTGTGACTGGTTTATTTCACTTAGCATAATATCCCTAAGGTTTATCCACGTTGTAGTTCACGACAGAATTTCCTTCCAGTAAGGCTGAGTAATATTCCATGTTATGTATATGCCACATTTGTTTACATGTTTATTTGTTGATGGATTTTTGAGTTGCTTCTACGTCTCGGCTATTTTAAATACTACTGCTAAGAACAGGGGTGTGCAAATATCTCTTTGAGACTCTGGTTTCAATTCTTTTGGATATCTATCCAGAAGTAGGATTGCTAAATCAGACAGTATTATTTTTAAGTAATACCCAGGGAATCAAAAAAGAAATTTACCTTTTCCCTAGTATGGTTCAGAGTTCTCCCTAGTGCAGTTCTCGGTAGAGGACTTACACCAAGAAAAGAGTAAAGCCCGGTGAAGAACCAAGTTCATTTATGCTAAAAGACAAAAATTTGGGCTTTATTCTGAGGTCTTATTTTAGTTCCTTTTTTTCCTCTTTGGAGGAGCTGCTCTTTTAAAATCATTAATCTGGGATTTATTTATTTGAGAGTGCGGGTTGGGAATAGAAGGAGAGGTAGAGAGAGAATCTTAAATAGGCTCCACAAAGGGCTTGATCCCTTGAGATCATATCTGAGCCAAAATAAAGAGTCAGACACTCAACCACTGAGCCACTCAGGTGCCCCTAAAATCATTAATCTTTAAAATGATACTCTCCCATTTATCTGCACACCCACTCCCCACCAATTTCTTGTATTAAAAAAACCCAAGTCTTCAATATTTCATAAGTATAATAATGCCAGACAGAGTGTAAGATTTCTTAATGAATTTTCCAATATGGTCACCCCAACCATGTATTGATCTATAATGTCATATAGCGTTGTGTGCTGTCATTATTTTATAGATGAGGAGATTGAGGCTTAGGGAAGTTCTGCATCTTACCCAAAGTCATAGCGCTTGTGAGTGATGGCACCAGAGCTTAAAACCACATGGCCCATGTCTTGAGCACCTGCTCCCCTGCACAACCCCGTATCTAGCCTCAGCTCTGCTCCTATGTTGTAAGCGATCCTAAAAATGAATTCCCAGAAGACATATCATCAGGATGGGGAGGTGGATGTTTAAGTTGTTGGGATTTCCTTCTGTCTGGTTCTTCAGAGAGGCACATTCAGATGTCTGGGAGTCAATTGGTGTTGAAATAAGAACAAGCCCCTTGATATCCATATGGAGATTTGCTATTCTGCCTACAGTTTAAATTAACCTTATTGATGGATTTCCTGCCAAGCTTAGTTCATTTATTATGCATGTTCCTTTTGGTAGGTGGAAGAAAAAAATATGTGAGAATTATCCTCTAAATAAAGCAATATATATAAACCAGACTCATAAATTTTCTAAAGTTTATTTTTGTTTGCCAAGCTCCTCTGTACTTTTGGGGGATAAATGTGTTTATTTAATACAAAGAAAAGCAATATCTTAAAATAAGGATATTTTCGTAGTAACAGCCAGGAGTGGATCTTTTTTTCCCTTTCATTTGTCATTGTCAGCTGAACACATTCCAAGCCAGCAGCCAGCGGTTGAAATTTATGGCATCAAGATAGGTAAGGCAATTCACGATTTCGTCCTGATCTTAAAGAAATTTCAGCCTCTGATTTTACCTCTCCTAGACTTTAAAATGTGGCATAAGATGAATGTATTACTATAGTTGGGACTGCAGGGCTACAAATCAGGATCAGAATCCTTGGAGGTGACCGGGAGAATGAGCACTCTTTGGGTTGTTCTCATCTTGGGATGAAAAAATATAGCTCAAGGAAGGGGGAAACTAAGAAAACGTGCTTCCATTTAGTCTTTTTTGACATTACCTATAATGACCAGACAATGCAGTTTTTCTGGAATATTCTTGGCTTTTAATGATCTAGAGAAGATAGTGAAAAATGGAATTTTTTGCATTAGTGGTACACATAAATTGCTACTTTGTAATATTACCCTCTAAAAGTATTTACTCGCCATACTAAGTCTAAACCAAGTTTGAGTTGAGAGGATGGAGAATGGTTTTCAAAACAATTCAAAGTTTAGCTCTAAATAGATTGGAACTCTAGAACTCTAAGTCTGGACTCAGAAAAATGATGACCCAGTTGATCAGTTATATATGTGTGCTTGTTCAGAGAATTTCCAATGGAATCTATAATTCCAACATTTTCAGACCCCATGTTTCCTTTTGTAACAAATTTTTAAAAAGATTTTATTTATTTACTTGAGAGAGAGAGAAAGAGAGCACAAGTAGGGGGAGAGGCAAGGGGAGAAGGAGAAGCAGACAGGGAGGCAGATTACTGGGCTCAATCCCAGAACCCTGGGGTCATTACCTGAGTCAAATGCAGATGCTTAATCAACTGAGCCAGATAGGCATTCCTATAACAAAAAACTTTTTTGAAGAGTTTATTGTTTAGTGATCTCTATACCCAACGTGGGGCTCAAACTCACAACCCTCAGATCAAGAGTTGCATGCTCTACTGACTGAGTCAGCCAGGCATCCCTATCATAAATTTAGGAACATCCTTTCTACTGTTCTGAAATGAAATTTATATATGACTCATTAAAAAAAAATATATATATATACACACACATATATATATATATAAACACCCTGTTATAAAAGGAGAACTGAAAGGAAAATAATTTCCAATAAGATGTATCTCAATTTGCAAATACCCAGACAAGATTACCATTAAAAGACAGTTTATAAAAACAAACAAGTAAAATCTTGACTCTCATCCAGATAGAAAAAGGAGCATATGCATATATTTTAATTAAGTCATAACGAGGAACCAGGCAAATATAACCTGTTCAGGGGAGAAACTAAAAATGAACAGAACATATTTATAAATCAGAAGTAATGAAATGAATGTATACAATAGAGGCAAAAGTAGTTTCTTCAATAGTGGAAGAGAGGCCAATTGTACCTTTATTAGACCAGACAGAATGTCCATGTCTACAGACAAAAATCCTTCTGCATTGTTATCAGTTATCTACCCTTTTCCTGAGTTGTAGAATAGCTACCATAAAATCAGAACCAGATAAACCAGAGGGGGGCACTGTAGGCAGTGCCTGGCTTTCCAATGAAGTACAAATTTTTGCTTATGCATCCTTAATGGATTAATCAGACATATGTCCTATAAGTAAAAACAAACAAACAAACAAACAAACAAAAAACAAAAACCCTAAATCAGGCATCTACCAGGGAGAATAACTCAGTTGGCAAAATTGTCAGCCCAAGTCCATCAAACAGTGGTGCCTTCAGGCACCACTCTGAAATGGAGTTCTGAAATGGTAAATTTCTGGACAGAGAAAGTATAAGCTTCCCTCAATGTACACAATACCTGAATAAGATTTTGTATGTATAACGGATTTGGGTTCTGGGTTTAAGTTATTATAAGTATGTTTTTCACCTATATGAATATCTGACAGGCTATTCAAAAGTTGTGGGGGATAAAACAGATCTGTTAATGGTAGGGGATTTTCCTGCATATTGCAGGTAATCCAACACCCTGGCCCTACTCCCTAAATGCAATGTTGCCCTCTAATCTTTATGACAACAGGGGGAAAAAAAAAGTCCCACAAGTTATCAACACACTCCGTAGGTATGGTATTGCCCAGATGAGAAACACTGTCGTAGCTGAAATATGCCCTGGGACCGACTGTTTCATCTCTACCTCCAGGAACCCCATTTGCTTAGCCAGGCAGCGAAGGCACCTGCTATTCAGGTGCCTTACTTGAACAGGGTTAGGTCAAAACCTATTTTTAATTTAAAAATTTTAATTTACCATACAGTTTGACTCCCCCTGTGATTTCATCTTGTTTTAAACCCTAAGAGACTCTTAATCCTTGGAAACCAACTGAGGCTTGCTAGAAGGGAGGTGGGTGGAGGGTGATGGACATTGGGGAGGGCATGTGATGTAATGGGCGCTGGGTATTTGATGAATCACTGGCCTCTACCTCTGAAACCAATAATATATTATATGTTAATTAATTGAATTTAAATTTTTAAAAAATGAAAAAAGCAAAGATTTTAGTTCAATTCATCTTCTCTGAATCCCTCTCTTTCAAGTTTAACTACCCAATAAGTTAAGAGATAAGGGAGGCCTCTCACTGAAAGCGAACGCCCACCTCCCCACCCCAGTCTATCTTCCCAAAGAGCTCCTGACTGGAGACCTGTGGTAGGGGTGGTGTGGGATAGGGGGACCCACAGAAAGTGGCACAGTCAGATGGCCAGGTTGAGCCCAGAATAATGAGGTGGTCCAGGAAGAGTGGGATTGTGCGCACTTGCTGTGACTCGAGGGATAGCCGCCACTCAGACTCAGCCCGGTGTTTTCAGATCTTCTGATTTTACTTTAAAAAGAAACAGGCAATCTGAGGTTTTTACATGCAATCATTCAGGTTTTAAATGTTGGCTCATGTATCTGTACAGGACACGCACACATATGTGCATACCACATGCTTACAGCGTTCATACGTATGGCCCCTTGCAGTTAGAGCCAGGAGTAGCAGCAACTACACCTTAGGTATTGAAGAGGTCCATCCCTTCAATTAAAATGAAACTGGGTATTATTACTACCCCCACTGCAGATCTGAGGGAAAGAGGACTTGGAGAAGTGACATGATTTGCCTAAAGTCACATGGCAGGGATTTGAATCAGAACAACTTTGCCCCTGATACCGAATTGCCATTCAGTCTATGAAGAGACCACAGGATGTTGTGCCCTTCATCTTTTTTTTTCCCCCTCATCCTGAATTCACTATTTTAAGTTTTTATTCTAATTCCATCACCTGGTACTCATCAGGTCAAGTGCACTCCTTGACCCCCATCACCTATTTCACTCAGGCCCCCTCTCATCCCCTCCTCTCTGGTAATGATCAGTTTGTTCTGTATAGTTACGTGTCTGTTTCTTGGTTTGTCTCTCTCGCTTTGTGCGTTTGTTTTGTTTCAATTCCACATGAGTGAAATCATATGGTATTTGTCTTTCTCTGACTTATTTCCCTTAAATTACACTCTCTAGCTCCATCTATGTTGTTGCAAATGGCAAAATTTCATTCTTTTTTATGGCCAGATAATGTTCCATTATCTATCTCTCTCTCTATCTATCTTCTTTATTTATTCATCAAACAATGGACACTTGGGCTGCTCTGTATCTTGACTATTGTAAATAATGCTGTTATAAACAGTGCGGGGCATGTATCCCTTTGAATTAGTGTTTTTGTCCCTTTTGGGTAAATACTAGGTAGTGTGATTGCTGGGTTGTGGGGTCGCTTTATCTTTAAATTTTTGAGGAATCTCCACACTATTTTCCATAGTGGCTGCAGCAGTCTGCATTCCACTAACAGTGCAAGAGGATTGCCCTTTCTCCACTCCACTCCTCCCTACATCTGTTGTTCCTTTTGTTGTTGATTTTAGCCATTCTGACAGGAGTGAGGAGATAACTCATTGTAGTTTTTTTGGATTTCCCTGATGTGAGTGATGTCGAACATCTTTTCATGTGTCTGTTAGCGGTTGGTATGTCTTCTTTGGAGAAATGCCTGTTATGTCTTCTGCCTATTTTTTAATTGGATTATTTGGTTTTGGGGTGTTGATTTATGTAAGTTCTTTATATGTTTTGGATATTAACCATTTATTAGACAGATATTTCATTTGCAAATATTTTCTCCCATTCTGTAGGTTGCCTTGTAGTTTTATTAATTGTATGTTCTCATCTTTAATGACTCATCAAAACAAGAAACAAGAACCATTTCTGCTGAAAACAGCATTTATGCATTTATTTAAGTAAAATCAACGTTTCTTCAAGTTTCTTGATCTATCTTCCTGTCAGCAGCACAGAGAGGTCTCTGGAGAAGGAGGGGTACCTGAGTTGTGATAGTGTTTGCAGTGAGCGGGGTTTGTCAGTTGCTGTGGTAGCCTACCATCCATAAAAACCGAGGCTGAGAATGACAGAATCCCTGGGGATTGCTTGCAAAAAAATGTTAAAGCTTTAATTGAAAAGATCTTCAACACAGGCCACAAATAACTTCCTCATTGTGAATTCCTGTCTTGCCCCCAGATGCCCTGGGGCCTAGCCAAATGCTAGGGCCAGGTCACTCTGATAGACTTAAGCCATATGCCACCCGCAGGGCCTTTGATGATGCTGGAGTCCTGCACAGCCCCCAGTGGGGAGGGACGCACTTGGAGCAATGTCATCTGTCAAGGGCTAACCTCTCTTTTGTGAATGCCTGCAAATTAAATCTGCCTTATGGAAAGTGGGGATGTTTAATATTTTAAATGTCGTGATTGAAATGCTCATATAATAAAGAAGGTGGGGCTTGGCCACCTAAATGGGGCATCTGTTGTAACAAAGCAGCAGGCATCTCATCAGACACTTTTCAGGAGCTTCCTGAAAATCCGATGAGTTTCCTTTTCTTTGTTTGTTTGTGTATTCCTTCCTCTGGTCACTGCCCTAACTCAGATCAGGGTGTGACCCGAGGCTTTTTCAAGCCTGTAGAGCATATTTACTTCTGGAAGGTGTCCCCTGGCTTCCTCAGATAGCCAGAGGGGATCATAGACAAAAGTGGTTAAGAATTCCTTACAGAAGCTTTTCTAACAAGCATCCTACCCCTTTAAACAGATTTTTCTTATATCCATAATGCGTGCTCATTAAAGACAAGATAGGGAGAACAAAGATAAAACCAAAACAAAATTCTTACTGATCTGACTTAAAAAAAAAAAATGTGCATATGATTCATGGTAAGTTGCTGGGGAAGGCAGCAGTATCAATGAAGTGTTCTCTGAAGCCAAGACAGGTGAGAGCCAGCCCCCAAATTCGCTACCTTCTCGTATTCTTCTAGAGTCTGGCTCAAGAGGATCATTCAGTTGCCTAATCTCCCTGAGGCTAAAATTTCTTCTGTTGACAGATAAGACTAGCAAAAGAGTTATCTGTAGTTAGAATAATAGTAAATAGTTGAACAATTACCCGTCAATATATGCTGGAGTTTAAAATCCAAAGCAATTTAGGTCTGTTCTTTCTCTGTGTGTTGCAAATCACGCACCCTTATGTGGAGCCCTTAGTGTACTTAGGAAGGGAGACAGAGAATACAAATGCAGGAATGAAATGCAGGGAAGCACAAATTGTGTAAATGAAATCTAGACTGTTTCTGGGAACATAATTTCATGAATAAAGATGATCTAGCATCTCTGAACTATGTATTTTAAGATTAATATTTCTCAATAGTACTTGTCAAAGTGAGTGGCAGTAGAATCCATAATAGGTACTTTATTGAATTATATTTAGTCTAAATATAAATGTAAAAAGGCACCATGAATTCTTACATCAAATTATGTCACCTAAAAGTTAATTAATTGTACCACGATTCAGAAAAAGTATTCTTTTTAATTTGGCAAATATTGGTTTGTGTTTCTAACAATTCAATCATTTTTTAACTGATAAACTTTATTTTTTTAGAGCAGTTTTAGGTTCACAGCAAAACTGAGCAGAAGGTACAGAGAGTTCCCACACACTCCCTGTCCCCACACATGTACAGCCTCCCCCACGATCAATATCCCACATGGGGACCCAGTTGTTGCAATCAGGGAACCTACACTGACACATGATTATCATCCAAAGTCCACAGTTTACATCAGGCTTCATTCTCAGTGCTGTGCCTTCTATGGGCTCTTTTTTTTTTTTTTTTTTTTTTTTTTGCTTTTATTGATTTGAGAGAAAGAGAGAGGAGAGCCCAGAAATAGAGTGAGAGGGAGAAGCAGACTTCCTGCTGAGCAGAGAGCCCCATGTGGAGCTCCATTCCAGAACCCTGAGATCATGACTTGAGCCAAAGACAGATGTTTTAAAAGAATGAGACACCCAGGCGCCCCCCATGCTATGGGTTTTGATGACTATCTAATGACATATACCTATTTCTGTCATTGTAGTATCATACTGAGTAGTTTCACTGCCCTAAAAATACTCTGTGCTCCACCTCTACATCCCTCCCTCCCCCCACAACCCCTGGTAACCGTTAGTTTTTTACTGTCTACATAATTTTGCCTTTACTGGAACGTCATATGGTTGGAATCCTATAGCTTGTAGCCTTTTCAGATCAGCTTCTTTCACTCAGTAATATGCTTTTGAGATTCCTCCATGTTGTTTCATGGCTTGATAGTTCATTTCATTTTAGTGCAGAATACCATCCCATCACCGGGATGTACTGTAGTTTACTAATCCATTCAACTACTGAAGGATGTTTCAGTTGCTTCCAAGTTTTGGCAATTATGAATAAAGTCGCTATAGACATCGTTGTGCAGGCTTTTGTGTGACATAATTTTTCAATTCATTTAGATGAATACCAAGCTCCTTACATGTTGGGTTGGAAATGGGAATTCCTCAAGGCATTATTTTTTAAAGTTCTAGAAAACCAAAGTACTATGGTCACAAGTTTCGGTGGTTATGTTGTTCAGCCTCTTCATCTCAAATTGAAATCAGTAATAGAGTAGTCCACTTTGAGGAAACATTTTTTCTTTTTCTTTTCTGAGCTTCTTTTTTTTAGCATTCCCCAAATAATTATTTATCAAGCAAGAGCAGAAAACACAGTTTTCCCTCTGGTTTCTGGAATCGAGAATCTACTTAGCTAATTTAACAGCTCATTTTTCAAGTAAAAAATGACAAAGAATCAGTAAGTAGTATTTCTACATTTCCATATCATTTCCATTTATGCTTATTTCAAATCCAGGTCCATCAACCCAGAATATGAAATCACCCCCCCCAAATTTTCATCAGTTATTTTCTGTCCCTACCCTCTGCAGGAGAAATAAACTCCCCCTTCTTAGAAGATAAAAATCTAATCTGTTGAGAATCAGGTGACAGGTTCTGTACCAATGCGTGACGAGTATATTGATGATGTCAGTCATACACTCATCTCCCACGTTGTATTATTTGTTTATTGCTTGTCTTTTCTTTGAGACAGTCAGCTCCCCCAAGGACAGCAACAAGGCCCATTTGATTTCTCTGTGGCACACAGCCAATATTTCAATATGCATTTGTTGATTTTATCATTGGTAGGTCAGATATCATGATAATCAACCCTGTTTACTCAGCAATGACTAAGCACTTCCTAGGCACAAAGGGGAATGTTGATTATTTGGGGTATATGAAGATGAGTAGAATTCATTCCCCATCTTCAAAAAGCTTACCCCGCTGTCAATCCTTATAGTATGCTGTTGTTGTAAAGCCCATGGTCCATGGAAGGCTATGACTTCCCACATCTCTTCATGAAAAAGTGTTCCTTAGCCTTGCAGCAGCTCAGCATCTTAGGGGCAGGATGGACGTGTTGGAAGATTATCTCCAGAACAACTCACAACCAATGAGGGTGGCAGGTCTTTGCTCTGCAGTAGGACATTTCTGAGCCTATGCCACCCAGACCCTCAGTAGATCTCCGATGGGGTGAAGCCCCAGTTGCTCATAGGAGTAACCTGTTCATTAAAACACACTTTATTGGCTTTTCTCCTTTCTTGGTCTTACTTCCTACTCACTCACAGTGCTTCCTAGGATCTCTTTCCAAATCAATTCTTACATACATTTGTATGTATGTACCCTTACTCTGGGTCTGATTTTAGAAGATGCCTGAGCACTAGAGTGATAAGTAACAGAGGCACATTCAAAGTGTTATGAGAATGCAGCCGAGGGAGGGTTAATTCTGGCTAGGAGAAGACTTGCATCTTTTGAATAGGCTCTTGGTGGGGGCTGTGAGTGTACCTGTAGGAAAAACTGCTTCCCACTGAGAAAAGAGAGGCATGGAAATGCGGAAGCATAAAAAGTGCTCAAGGAACTGTAGGCAATTGAGTCTGGAGAGTATGTGGGTAGAGGAGCATCTCGGAATTTCCTAGAAAGTAATCCAGAGCCTCTCACATTCCAGCAAGGAAGCAGGTCTTTCTTGTAACTTTAATCTGAAACTTCAGCTCCAGCCACTCACGCTTCTTCGACTGGTCCTCTGAAATGTCTAGACATTCTCCTTTTGGTAGGAATATCCAATGTAGAAACAAACGTGGCTACACGTGACCTGTAAAAGCAGCCATATGATAACCACTGACCAGCCCACTGTCTTTTGCAAACATGGATCTTTCTTTCTGCCTGTCAATTTTAATTCGTGTTTTCTGAGTTCCCATGACATTGATATTTTGCTCTTTCTGAGAGCGTATAGTCTAAACACAGTGTTTGTGCCTCAACCCAGAGAAATTTACTGCCTTCTGTTAGACGCTAATCTTGAACTAAAAAAAAAAAAAAAAAAAAGGAATTCTGTGTCATGGAGTCAAGGAAAATGACCCAACCTAACTCTACTTTGGAATCCACATTGTTAGTTTCTAAGCAAGTACAGCCTGTGTGTACGTTCCTGCTCATTCTCTCGTCTCATGTCCTGAAAATGGTTTCCTTCTAATAAAATGTTCTGACAAGTCATTCTGTCTTCCAGTACTCACTCAATTATAGCCTCTCACCATGATCAGCAACTGCGAAATTGGTTATAAACCCAAAATAGGAGCTGAAAACCAAAAAATAGAGGTGTGGCAGCAGGATGGAGCGGAATAATTTGGTCATTTTCCCAGCAGAGGAAAGCCAGTTTAAGAAAGACAAAATGAGTGCTTCTGCAAAAGGTATACAAGATTGGAAAATAACAGAGAAATTAAAGAAGTTATTAAAGCTCACAAGAGAATTTGGTGAGAGAACACTACTCATTTCAGCTCAGTAGGAGCCAGTTTGCATTATTATGTTTTGCTCTATACTTAGCTTTGAAGAAAGCCACAAATTACAATGGTTAAATAGAGCTTTTGAAAATAGAAAATAGCTACATTGCAAGTACAGAACAGCACTGGGCTAGAACACCCTCCAGACCATCCCCAAACCGGGATGACTGTAGAGCACTTCCGAAACTCCTCCCTCCCTCTCCCACCCCCAGGAGTTTCAGTCCTGTCCTTCGTGAATCCCCATTACTATAATAATATTTGTGTAATAAATACAGCTTTGTTTTGTTTTGAAACTAGGATCTTCAACCAAAGGTTGGGATGGAAAGAAAGCTGCCCGGGTAATTTGACCAGGTTGAATACTTGGGGAAGAGACTGAATTAAGACATATCCGGATCCAGAAAGGAATGATGATCATCACATTTGTTGCAGTCTTTGTATGTCAAAGGCACTGCTCTATAGACATAGTACATGTGTTACATAATTTATCCTCATCACAACCTTAAGAGATAGATACTGTTCCTAACCCTTGTTAGAGATGAGGACACTGGGACAAAGAAAGACTAAATAACTTGCCCAAGGTCACATGCTGTCAGGTGGCAAAACCAGGATTCGGTCTGGTGATCTGGCTTCTGAGCCTGCATTCTTTTTCTTTTTTCTTTTCCTTTTTTTAAACATATAATGTATTATTTGTTTCAGGGGCACAGGTATGTGATTCATCAGTCTTACACAATTCACAGCGCTCACCATAGCACATACTCTCCCCAGTGTCCATCACCCAGCTACCCCATCACCCACCTACCCACCTCCCCTCCAGCAACTCTCAGTTTGTTTCCTGAGATTAAGAGTCTCTTATGGTTTGCCTCCCTCTCTGGTTTCATCTTGTTTCATTTTTCCTTCCCTTCCCCTATGATCCTCTGTCTTGTTTCTTGAATTTATCATATCATATGATAATCATATGATAATTCACTTTCTCCGATTGACTTATTTCACTTAGCATAATACCATCTAGTTCCATCCATGTCATTGCAAGTGGCAAGATTTCATTTTTAATGGCTGCATAATATTCCATGGTGTGTGTGTGTGTGTGTGTGTGTGTGTGTGTGTGTGTGTTATATCACATCTTCTTTATCCATTCATCTGTGGTTGGACATCTAGGCTTTTTCCATAGTTTGGCTATTGTGGACATTGCTGCTATAAACATTCAGGTGCACATGCCCCTTCAGATCACTACATTTTTATCTTTGGGGTAAATACCCAGTAGTGCAATTATTGGGCCATAGAGTAGCTCTATATACAATTTTTGAGGAACTTCCATACTGTTTTCCAGAGGGGCTGCACCAGCTTGCATTACCACCAACAGCATAGGAGGGCTCCCCTTTCCCTGCATCCTCACCAACACCTGTTGTTTCCTGACTTGTCAATTTTAGCTATGCCCACTGGTGGGAGGTGGTATCTCATTGTGGTTTTGATTTGTATTTCCCTGATACCAAGTGATGTGGAGCATTGTTTCATGTGTCTTTTGGCCATTTGGATGTCTTCTTTACAGAAATTTCTGTTCATGTCTTCTGCCCATTTCTTGATTGGATTATTTATTCTTTGGGTGTTGAGTTTGATAAATTCTTTACAGATTTTGGATACTAGCCCTTTATCTGATATGTCATTTGCAAATATCTTTTCATCTGCTGGTTGTCTTTTGGTTTTGTTGACTGTTTCCTTGGCTGTGCAAAAGCTTTTTATCTTGATGAAGTCCCAAAAGTTCATTTTTGCCCTTGCTTCCCTTGCCTTTGGTGATGTTTCTAGGAGGAAGATGCTGCGGCTGAGGTCGAAGAGGTTGCTGCCTGTGTTCTGCTCAAGGATTTTGATTGATTCCTGTCTGACATTGAGGTCTTTTATCCATTTTGAGTATATTTGTGTTTGTATGTGTGTGGGAGGTGTAAGGAAATGGTCCAGTTTCATTCTTCTGCATGTGGCTGTCCAGTTTTCCCAACACCTTTTATTGAAGAGACTGTCTTTTTAAAATTGGACATTCTTTCCTGCTTTGTTGAAGATTAGTTAACCATAGACTTGAGGGTACATTTCTGGGCTCTCTATTCTGTTCCCTTGATCCATGTGTCTGTTTTTGTGCCAGTACCATATTGTCTTGATGACGACAGGTTTATAATAGAGCTTGAAGTCTGGAATTGTGATGCCACCAACTTTGGTTTTCTTTTTCAACATTCCTCTGGCTATTTAGGGGTCTTTTCTGGTTCCATACAAATTTTAGGATTATTTGTTCCATTTTGAAAAATGTTGGTGGCATTTTAAGAGATTGCATTAAATGTGTATATCGCTCTAGGTATGAGCCTGTGTTCTTGATAACCACACTGTAATGCCTCAGAGGTCACACTGTGGAGTGAATATTTGTGTCCCCCCCAATTTATATGTTCAAAGTCCTAACTCCCAGTGTTTGGAGGTGGGACCTTTGAAATGTAATTCAATTTGATGAGGTCATGTGGATAGAGCCCCATGATGGAATTACTACCCTTATAAAAAGAGAAGACACTAGAACTTTCTCTCCTTACCATGTGAGAGTACGCTGAGAAGGCAACCATTTGCCAGCCAAGAAGAGTGCCATCACCAGGAACTGAATCTGCTGGCTTCTTGGTTTTGGACTTCCCAGCAGCCAGACCATGAGAAAATAAATTTCTGTTGTTTAAACCAGCTAGTCTTTGGTATTTTGGAATAGCAGCCCAAGAAAACTATGACAGACTACTAAGCTGGCACAATCAAGCTGTTACCTAGGAGGTCAGGGAATGGTAGACAGAAGAGCTTCCACTAAGACCCAGGGATTTATTTTAAGTGCTTCCTTATGAGGGTCTTGCTTACTGTAGAATGGGATTGAGTTATATGGTTCACTCAAAGGTAATCCAGGGTATGTACAAGTCCCAGAATCAGATTTCTGTTGTAAGCTAGGTACCTTCCTGCTTATCAATGGCCACCTCATTTCTGAGTGAAGCAGCTGTTATGAGCCAAATATGCAGGAATCTGGATCTGGTTAGTGGTATTGAATTAGAAGGAGGAACAAGGCTGTTCATTCCCCTCTCATTCCCTGGGATATGGTACAAATCAAGATCTGTGCTAAATTTGAAGAGATTAGTATTTGAGGGGCCCCAGCTTGTCCCTCTCAGTCTTTCATAGAGTTTAAGTCCCAACTGGTTTGACTCTAATTCAGTTCTTTTTATTGCATATTTAATGGTATAAATGCATAATGGTATAAGTGCATGTAAATTGCATACTTAATGGTATAAATGCAGTATCTCTCAATTACATGAAACTCATACTGTTACCAAATTTTTGCCACAAAGAACAGTGCTACATACTATCCCTAGGAATATATGCTCTTATGTATGAATAATTTTACTTGTACAGAATAAATTACAAAAAGTGGGATTTTAAGGAAAAAGTATTTTTAATTTGAGAGATGTTATCAGGTTTGCATTCTAAATAGGCATTAACAGGGGTGGCTGAGTGGCTCAGTCAGTTAAGTGTCTGCCTTTGCTCAGATCAGGGTTTCAGGATCCTGGGATCGAGCCCCAGCCTGATGTTGGGCTCGTGCTCATCGGGGAGTCTGCTTGTTCTCCTTCCTCTCCCTTTGCCCCTCCCCCACCCCACCCCCATTTGTGTGTGTGCACATGTGCTCTCTCTCTCTCTCTCAAATAAATAAATAAATAAATAGAATCTTTAAAATATAAATAAATTTAAAAATAAATAGGTGCTAACAAATCACTCTCCACTGGTACTGTAGGGCATATTAGTCTGTCCTTCTTAATCATCTTCCTAAGTTTAGGATGTTCTTCCCAGGGAGAAGCCAGATTCTCACTTTCCCAGCACCCCTTGCAGTCTGCGTGTAAACCTGTGACCTAGGCCCTGCCAGTCAGGTACCACAAAGTGAAGTCACTTCACACTGATGAGACAAGGACACAGGCGCTGTACAGAATCCAGTCTGGTGCAGCGTCTGCCGATACTTCCAGCTTCTAAACATAGCTGTGGCAGTCATACTTTGTTCTGGGAACTTTGCAGCTCTAAAACAGGGATATCTTGTCAACCCATCAGTAGTAGGAATTGATCTGTTCTTAAAGGCTCACTTCAGTCTATCCCATTGCTTCTACTCCAGCTGAAGCCATAGTGACCCTTTCTTGGGTCAGCAGCAACAAACTCCCACCTGGTCTCCCAGGCCCTAGAGTAATTAGAATCCATTTTCCATCCTGTAGCCTGGATGATCTTTCTAGAACTCAAATTGGATCATATCACCCCTGTGCGTTCAAAAGCTTTCAATTTCTCCGCTCTGCCTTAGGCTAAAGTTTCTGTTCCTTAGCCTGGTCCATAAAACCCTCCAAGAGCTGCCCCCGACTTCCCTTCCCAGGCACACCTCCCTCTTCCCTTCTCACCACACACTCCAGTCATGCTGCCCACTTCTCGGGTCCTTCGTTGTCCCATGCCTTTTCCTACTTCTGGGCTTTTGCAGGCCCTCTAACCTCTGCTCTTTCCCCTTTTCTTCCTGTCTAACTTCTGGCTCTGCAGTTGTCCGCTTAGGTGGTGCTTCCCCTGACTGCCCGGGACTAGATTGTGTTCCCACAATACACTGTTTGTGTTTAGTAGGTAATGAAGAAAAATTTGATGAATTAATAAATAAACAGATAAGACAGATATTCATATCACTCATTTACTCATGAGGTAACTAAGGTTTGGAAAGTCTATTTTCACTCATTTACTCATGAGGTAACTAAGGTTTGGAAAGTCTATTTTCATAAAGCTGTAAGGCTAGTGAACAGTAGACCTGGGACCAAAACACAGATCTTCTGACTCTTGACATATTTTCAACTATCCCTCGTTGGCCCCTTCAAATGCAATTTATCACTCTTCTAGGCTTAATAAATACCATTATGATGTGCAAACACTGTGAGGCAGGTTTGTCAACCTCAGCACTATTGACATTTTGGGCTGGGTAGTTCTTTGTCGTAGGCTGTTCTGTGCATTGAAAGATGTTTAGCAGTCTCCCTGACCTCTACCCACTAGATTTTAGTAGTATTCTCCTCCTTTCAGTTGTCTCCAGACATTGTCAAATGTCCCATGGGGGGGGGGGCAAAATAGCCTGCCATTAAGGACCAGTGCTCTGGGGCGCCTGGGTGGCCCAGTGGGTTAAGCCTCTGCTTTCGGCTCAGGTCATGATCTCAGGGTCCTGGGATCGAGCCCCGCCATCGGGCTCTCTGCTCAGCAGGGAGCCTGCTTCCTCCTCTCTCTCTGCCTGGCTCTCTGCCTACTTGTGATCTCTCCCTCTGTCACATAAATAAATAAAATCTTAAAAAAAAAAAAAAAAGAACCAGTGCTCTAAGGAAACCATGTATGCTTTGTTGAATCTCTACAGCTCTGGGTTGAGAATATGAGTCTCAGCATAAGGGCGCCTGGGTGTCTCAGTCAGTTAAGCATCTGCTTTCAGCTCAGCTCATGATCCCAGGGTCCTGGGATGGAGCCCTGCAAAGAGCCCTGCATCACATTGGGCTCTTTGCTCAATGGGAATTCTGCTTCTGCCTCTCCATTTGCCCTTCCCCCTGCTGGGCTCTCTCTCTCCTTCTCTCAAATAAATTAAAAAATAATAAGTCTCAGCATAGGTATACCTCAGAAAAATGGAAAAATGGAAGGCAAGAGCAGACCTATGTCTAAATATTGACGTTGCACCATTTAAGCCACAGGTCTTAACCTCACCGAGCCTCAGTTTTCTTATCTACAATACAGGGATGATAAGGCTCAAAACTGTAGAGAGGATCAGAGAGAATGTTCATAAAGAACTCAATAAATTACATTAATGTAATGAAGCAACTGCTTTCTTTTGAACAATAACTAGTGGATTAACTCACTAAAACAGGCATAAAGAAAAACAGGACTAAAGAGAGGAGCTTGGAAATTCAGGAGAAATGGAATGGGTTTGATGAAAAAGGATTTTGAATTCTGAGAGGCCAAAATGAGCCCCACATTTCAGGAATGAAAACAAGTATGACATTTGAACTGGCAAGCTTATGGGTGTGCTGCCTCTTATTTATTACCTCCTTATTTCATGGTTTTGTGAAGAAAAGAGAAAAGAAAAAGCCATGCCTAAGGATCAGGTACCATTTTAAAAAATGATTGCATACCCCGTGGGAGTGGAGGACAGGGGGCATGGATTTCAACATTGCTCAAAACTGGAATCAGGTGAATTAGCAACTGCTCACACTCTTCATATCCCTTATGAATTTTAATGCAATTTTAATATTTGATATATTGTGTTTGTTTACAAGATTCCTTCAATTTTGAATAGCAAATCCAGAAAAAGATTTTCTTGTAAGTATCTACCATTTTTGCTGACTCCCTACCTTGACATAATAGAGCTGCTCCAGAAAGTGTTTCGAGGAAATTCTACAGGGTGTCCTTGCCTGAGGGTTCAAAGGAGTGAGCTAAAGGGACAATGACAATCCTGTCAGGAGTAGCAGAGCTCAACAGCAATCACTCCTCTAGCTCCCCAGAACTTATGTTCTCTCTTCCAGTCCCTCAGTCCCCTCTCTTCCTTCTCCCTCCCTGGAACATTCTCCCCTCTGTCCCTAGGGAGATGCTCCATCCAACCTAAGATCTTTTGCCACAGAGCTATCTCCTCTTACTTAGGTCTGAGGATATCTACCTCCTGAACCCTATACATGAAAATACAAGGAAATAACATCAACCAAAAGACATGCATTTAAATGCCCACCCGAACATCCATCACAATGGAATGGATGAATTGTGTAAATTCATACCGTTGAATACTACATAGCAAGGAGTATGAACAAAAGGCAACTTAGTGCAAAAACACAGATGAATCCATTGTTAAATGAAAGGAGAAAGCACAAAAAAGTACATTTGGTACTCTTCAATGAAGTCAAGAGCAGCAAACTAATCTCTGCTTTTATTTTTTTTATTTTTTAGTTTTTAAAGATTTTTATTTATTTATTTGACAGAGATACAGTGAGAGAAGGAACACAAGCAACGGGAGTAGGAGAGGAAGAAGCAGGCTTCTCACTGAACAGGAAGCCTGATGTGGGGTTCCAGCCCAGGACCCTGGGATCATGATCTGAGCAGATGCTTAACAACTGAACCACCCAGGCGCCCCTAATCTCTGCTTTTAGAAGTTAGACTAGTGGGATGCTTGGGTGGCTCAGCTGGTTAACTGCCTTTGGCTCAGGTCCCAGGATCCTGAGATCAAGTCCCCACATTGGGCTCCTTGCTCAGCAGGGAGCCTGCTTCCCTCTGCCTGCAGCTCCCCATGCTTGTGCACACTCTCTCTCTCTCTCTCTCTCTGTGTGTGTGTGTGTGTGTGTGTGTCCAAACAAATAAATAAATAAAATCTTGAAAAAAAAAAAAGTTACACTGGTCACGGAGTAGTGAAAAGAAGGGTTTCTGAATGCTGGTTACACGAGTGTGTTTTTGTGCAAATTCAGCATCTCCTCATTTATGGCTTGTGCATTTTTTCATATGTGGATTACACTTCAATCAGACATTCACTAAATAAAGCAAACATAAAAACAAAAATTTCCAACACTCGTATTTCTTTGAAAATCCTTTCTTTCATGGTAGTATTCTTTCATGAATATGACTATCTCTCTCAGATTATAGCCTTGTGATAAAAAAACTGCTTTGATAACACTTTTCAGAAACTGAAGCAGTAATAAAAGACCTGAGTTCTAGGTTCTGCTTAATTTTCCTGTTGACTTCTGCAAACTAAGCACAGAATGTTACTGCTATGAGAAATCACGGGAACGTCAAGTGACTTGAATTTCTCCCTTCTCCATAGTAGGGGAAGTTGAAGTCTAGAAAAGTGAAGTGACTTGCTCATGGCCACATGTTCTTTAGTAATAAAATGGGTATTAAAAAAAAAATCTCAAGGGTGCCTGGGTAGCTCAGTTGGTTACTCATCTACCTTTGGCTCAGGTCTTGATCCTGGGAACCTGGGATCAAAAACCCCCTCCCACCCTACCCCCATGCTCCCTGATCAGTGGGGATTCTGCTTCTCTCTCTGCCAGCACCTCCACCCCAGCTCATGCTCTTTTTCAAAAATAAAATCTTAACAAAAAAATCTAAAAAAAAATATGACAATGGGAGTTCACAGTACCCCCCCGCCCCAATCCCCATGATTTCACTTTCTATTTAAGAATAAAAATACTGCTGGAAGGGAGAAGGAACTGGATTGGTTGTTCTATAAATATAGAACTTTAATTAACTGACACCACTTAGGTAAGCGGTAACTCCTATGACTCCTAAGCAAAATTCCCTTTTAATCAACACCTGTAAGTTTCTCCTTGAGACTCCAAACAACAGATGTAATAGGAGAGAGTACAGGTTATGCTGCAATAACAAACAGCCCCCATACCTTGATGGCTTAAAACAACAAAGTTTTATAATTATGCTGCATGCCCATCAAATGTCAGCAGGAGTTTTGTTCTACCTCCTTATGATCCTTTCCCTGGGACCCACTGAAGAAGCCACTCTCTGGATCCTGGCTGGTCACCGTGGCTATGGGGAAATAGAATGTGGTAAAGCATGCAGCAGCTCTTAAAGCTCTGTCTAAAAGTGACATAGGTACTTCCAGATCCATCTCCACCAGAGCAAGTCTTGTGAGCACTCCTGACCTCCCATGGGCAAGGAGGTACGATCCCACCATGAATCCAGAAGCCAGGAGAGCAGGAATATATGGGAACAGCTCTAATGACTATCTAAAAAAATAAATAAATAAAAATAAAAAGTGAAACATCCACCGTGGGAGTCCCATATTTCCTCCTGAGTTTTACCATAATCACTATGACCTACCTACACTTTTTAAAGATATGATAGAGTGAAAATAAACTCTGGAGAAAGGAAAACATAGACATGAAAGGCAGCATTGGCAGGTGTAAATAAAACTCTTTCAACTATAATTGAAAGGATTTTTATGAAAGGCATGAAGTGGTTTCCTCTGCCTTTCTGCAAGTAGTTTAGTGGGCTGAATGATCAATATTCTTCTAAAGTGCCCAGAAACCATTTTGACCAAAGGCAACTAAATAAATTAATTGCCCTCCAGGATTGTAACATTGAACCCTTTAAATGAAGGCAGCTTTCATGGATGCAAACAAAATGTGTCCCTTGTGGTCACTGTAAGCTTTTAAGTAAGAAAGGAAAAAATCCATTTTGTTGGGGTTACAATCTCTGATGCTAAATTAAAAAGAAAAGAACATTAAATTAAAAAGAAAATGATTTTATAGGTAATAATTTGTTTTGGATGACTTTCTCCCTTTTTTTCTCTGCACACAAACATAACCATAAAAATCATTAATTGCTGATAAATTAAGGGGAGAATGTGTCAGGCCTCACCCTTCAGCACCATTCACTTTCTGTACTAAATTTCAAGGGATATTATCTTTGGTTGGTAGCAAATAAATATTTTATTTTCAAGAATCTAGTTAAAACATGCATTTGAATGGACACTGGTCAAAAAGCAAGGTTGGGTATAAGTAACAGTCTATGAAAATACACACGCAACACAACTTGGCTAGTTAGCAGCTGGCAATGCAATGGGTTCTCTCTGGAATTAAGTATCATGTTTATGTGCTATCACACTTCAAATGGTGCCAGATTCAGAGACTTGCTTTACAACTTGAAGTAATGTTATATAATATATCCTTCTGGGGCCTCTGTAACAGGAATACTGTTGATGTTCTACAGTCATATTTGTTAGTTTCAATGTCCAAGTGTTTGTAGGTATTATATGTAAGACCATATACAGACTTATGGTTGCATCAAGGAATACACATGATTTAGGTTCTGAATTACCCTACAGCTTTATAAATTCTTTGAGAAAAAAGGTCAGGTAAAAAATTTTTTCAATGTGGAATGTAAATGTGGAAAAAGGGAAATTCATATATGATTTGGGAATATTCACTCAAGTTTTAGTGTTAATGGCTTGTAATAAAGACACAAAGTTTGAGAACCATACCAGGGATGTGGGTTCCTGGAATAGGGGTCCAGGTGCAGATGGTGGTTTAGTGAGGGTAGGCAAAAATTGGGCCAGGAGATGGTGAGAAGAGTGGCGGTGGTCAGAATGGCAAGGAAAGGAAACAGTCGTGCCTGCTAGGTCAGATGCAGTCTAGATATATGAAAGCTCTCCAGAAACAAAAACAAAAACAAAAACAACAACCCTGACATCATCTGAAGGGATTTTATCTTTCCCATCTAAGGTTAACTTGCTTGTTATGATCTAAATAGGAGTTTAGTCCTTCTGGAACTGAATGTCAGCCTCTTTCTCCAAAGAGGACTTTAGCTGGAGATCAAGGTCTTACCTTCTGGCCTGACTTTGACCTCCAAGGAGGAATCTGTACTTGCATTTATTAAATCAGTGCCAGACCTTGGTACATATAAGTACTTGATAAATATTTGTTGAAAAATGAATGTTGAATAAAAAACATGAGCAGAATGGGAAGTGAGGCAAATGGTGGTGGTATGTTCTCTTCAAAAAATCATTTATTCCTGGTCCAGCACCAGGGCCATTACAGAAACCTCCTTAGCGAAGAAGGCACCTTTCAGGGTTGCAGAAATTTTATTCAATCCCGTGCCTGGGTTTCTTCCACGTTGTGGACCTTCACTGGCACTTCACCTTTAGCTGGAACATGTGAACTCAAAGCACCTTTGTTAACATTCATTTATGCTACAAGGCAGTTGAATTAAAAATGTCAACTGTCATGACACAGAAGGAAAACCAAAGGTACAAGTGTAATTTCATGAGGAAATGTGGAAATAGAAGATAAGCCACATCCTAAATGACATTGATCTCACTGGTGTTGAGTGAAGAGTGAAGTACTTAATATTGCAAATGTCATGAGCAACAGAAAAGCACTCATGTATAAATATATGACCTTTCATGTGAACTTGACAATGATTACATGTTGAAATTGTAATAATTCTGGTCTTTCACTGACTATACTTACTTTCAAACACCTAGCTAAAATCTGGAGCATATGGATATCTGAAGTTTAAAGCCGAACACATTTAGGTTAGTATTTTATATCACCAAGAATATAATTACAAAATGGACACTGATTTTTAAAAAACAGTTCTTGAACATGTCAAATCTCAATGTACACTTCTTTTCAAAGTACACAGTCAAGACCCCACAATCTAACCTTCCCAACTTGCATTTGTAACTATCCTTGCAAAGTTATCAGGAGAACACTGCTTGGGAAAGAGTATTTTCACAAAGTGTTGTGTTCACCCCTAATAAAGCTCTTGCCCTCCTTGCTCTCTGGCCAACAGTACACAACTTTATGTTCTTCTTGACTGGACTGACAGTAGACACAAACATAAAACAAGATATTTCTGGAATGGGACAGCCTGGCAAAGGCACCAAACCAAATTCCTGTTGCCCCCAAATTTCCGGTTTCAAAAGGATTTTCCAAAGTCCTCAGCAGTTCTTCTCATCTTGGCTGTCTATTAGAAGAGTCTGTGAAGTTTAAAAAAAAATACATATTTCCAGAAGCCCATGAGAGAACATCTTTGCAGGGTGAGGCCCAGGTACTTCCCTTCTCAAAACTCCTATGTGATTCTAATTCAGTGCTGTGGTCTGAATGTTTGTGTTCCCCTGAAACAAATACGTTGAAATCCTAATGCCCAGTGTGATAATATAGGGAGGTGGGGACTTCAGGAGGCAATTAGGCCATGAAGGTGGAACCCTCATGAATGAGATTAACATCCCTATGGGAGGTTCCCTTGCCCTTTCTCCCATGTGAGGATGTAACAGTGAAGTCTGTGACTAGAAGGGGGTCCCCACCTGGCCAAGCCTGCACCCTGATCTTGGATTTCCAGCCTTTAGAACTGGGAGAAATATATTTCTGTTGTTTATAAGCCACCCAATCCGTGGTATTTTGTTACAACAGCCCAGCGGACTAAGACATCCAGCATGGCTTGAGAACCCATCAGACTATAATCACAGCAACTGAGCAGTTGATGTTGTCCCTTTGACTTATTTAGAAGGTCCAAATATCTGTTAGCCAGGAAGTAATAGCTTAGTGATATTTCTCAAACTTCTCATTTTACCACCTTCATAATTTTTGCCACATTCATGTATCATGTTCCATCCTTTAATTAAAACTTTTTACTAAATTAAATAACACTTAAAACTGAAACATAAGGAATAAAAACAAAGTTCTTATTACAACTGTAATAATGAACTCAGTCCCCCTTGCCATTAATAGAAGGAAACAAACAAACAAAAAAAGGCAAAAACAAACACCCCACACATTATTCAAATCAAGTGAAACACTGTGGCTTGCCCAGAGGCATCCAGAGGCCTGCTCTCTTTTTGTTAACAAGGGAATGGAACGAGTCTTGCTTTAACTGGTCAGCATAGTCAGTCCCCTAACCAGGCCTAAGGCTCAAGGCTACTCTTGGCCATTGGAATTGTTCAGAAAAGGCCTTGTGAGTCAATCTGATGAAATAGGGCAGGGTGGGGGTGGTGAATCTTTCCTAGAGGTTTTTGGGGGGAAAAAAAGATTTTGTCTTTTGGGAGCCCCTAGAAGAGAATGCATCTCTTCCTTTGGATGTTGACTGGGGCTAATACTGGGGGCAAATTGCAAGGCTGGAAGTGGCCAGCTGAGCACACCAGCCAGAGCTCTTCCCCTCTCCTTCTCTAGGCTAGTTTGGTGACTGAGAACATTTTGAGTTGGGTTTTCTGTTAGCTACCCATCAAATCCCAATACAGGGAAAGAAGCAAGCATTCAAAAAATACCAGCACTCAACAGAGACTTTCTTCTTGATATAATCTGGAGGACTGAAAGAGAAGTGGAAGGGGAGTAATATCCTTCTTGACTCAAGGCCGTTGAATGCCGTGTCCATCTATCAGGCAAAATCACCTTAGGGGCACACAAGCCTCATTTGAGGAATATTGGTCTTAGGTTGGGAGACAGGGTAGCCTGATAGAGACAAAGCCGCAGGGGCTGTGACTACCATATGTTTACTTCTTGATAACTTTTCTCAATAAGAAAAGCCACAGTGCACATTGCCAGCTGCACTTGAACTCCCACAGGAATCTGAAAATGTGGACTGGGAATGGGGGAGAGAATAAGTTAACCTACATAGTGTCTGCACCTCTGGCATTATGCATTATGAACATCTCCTAAGTCACCAGAACTCAAAAGTGTAGCCCATGGACCAGCAGCATCCATGGCCTCCCCTAGGAGCTTGTCAAAAATGTGGAGTCCCAGGCCCTACCCAGACCAACTAAATTAGAACGTGTATTTTAACCAGATGCCCTTTGATACGTGCACAATAAACGTTGAGAAGAATTGCACTTGGAGCCCGGATCCAGTGCTTGGGGCCTGGTCATGCAGCTTAGACCACAAACAGCTGATGGGTGCAGAGTCTGGACTCGGAGATCCGCTTCCCCCTGTGGAATGCCGGCTGCACACTTTCAGCCAAGACTGAAAGTGTCTGCTGTGTTTCCCTTCAGCTTCTCTGCAACCGATAGGTCACCTGCACAAAAGAACCAGTTTCCCCAAATCCTTGGGTTTCACTTAATACTAGCGTATCTCCGTCCATCGCTGGCGCTCTCACCTTAGAGCTGTAGAGGTCATAGATACGGGAGCAATGAACACCTTTGGGGTTTTCTCCTTTGCTATTACATTTCCTGCATCCTATGTATCAATTCATTCATCAACTCAAACACAGATTAAATGCCTTCTTTGTGTCATTTGTAAGCCATAGCTCCTAGATTTTTTTAATCAAAGCTACGGTGACGATGAATAATGCCCTAAGGCCTTTTATAATCAGCAAATTCTGAGCTGTCCTGAGGAAATAGACCAGAGCTCTCCTGCCTCTATCAAGTTTTAGAAATTAACTATTAATATAACTGTCAAGAGTCAGGTAAGTTACATACCAAGGGACAGCTAAAGGTTAAATCAGTGCGGGCAAATAAAAAAGAAGAAGAAAGTGGTAACGTCTTCCTGCTAGGTGGGTCCTCTGTCCTTCATTTTGCACATGTTATTTGGGAATGATCTACATAGTACCTGAGTGACGTTGAATCTAACTTTCTGCATCTGTAAGATGGAGACCGTGGTTCTGAGGAGTCCATGTCAGAAGACAGAGAAAGCAGCTGGCTGCAAAGCTCCATACAGTGAGGGCCCAAGAGAGATAGAAGCAGGGAACATAGACCCAGAACTTCTACCCTTCCCACCCAATGGAAGTCTAAGTTTGACCCATTGGTAAGAAACGAAGAATTGGACAGAAGGGACTAAGGTTTAGGTGCTTATGACTGCTGGAGCCCAAGTTTCTGGGGAAGAGCTAGGAGCATATAGCAGGTGAGACCTTGAGGAGAGGCTGCCCATGAAAGATAAAAGGGGGAAGATGGGGTGGGGGGAGCTCAGACTACAATGCAAATCTCATTTATTTATTTATTTATTTGAGAGAAAGAAAGAGAGATCCATGGGAGAGAGGGAAAGGGGCAAGCAGATTTCCCACCAAGTGTGGAGCCTGAGGCGGGACGTGATCTCACCACCCTGAGATGAACTAAGTCGAAATCAAGAGTCAGTCACTTACCTGACTGTGCCACGCGGGAACCCCTATAATGCAAATCTGACAAAGTCTCTTCCAGCCCAAACAGGGCTCTGTTTGGAAGCATCCCAATGTTGGGCAGAAATGGCAAGACTGGAGTATCCCGCTACGTGCTCAGTTTTGGACAAGGCCCTGCGTCAGAAATGTGGGGCCTAGTAGCTAAAACCATTCTTGCATCTGAATACCAAGTTTCTTCCTTAAAGGGAGATCCAACCTGTACAGCTCCATGGCTGGACAAGATAGGATCATGGAAAACCTCCAGATAAGTTTAGAAGGATCCCACAGCAGAAGATGCACCATTGCCTGTCTTCCTCAGAGAGGCCATGACTATGACCATGACTGTGGCCCTTGAATATTGGAAAGGTAATGTGTGGGGAAGTGTTGGACCAGATGAACCTGGGGGTAGCTTCACAGCACCCTACCCACCCTGTCTGGTCCCGGGGAAAGAGTTAAGCGGTCCTGAGATCCCAGCATGGGGGGCAAAAGAGCCAATAAGGGTGGAAAGACTTGGAGAGACTTTGTGGTCAGACTAGGAGAAGGCAGAGTATGTGGACCAAGTGCCCCAGGCCACAGGAAGGAGGTGCAGCAGGGACAGAGTGATGCCTGAGAGCTGGGGGACCAGTCACATCTCAGGGGAGGTCACCGAGGCCAGCAGACAACTGTGGACCAGAACTGCACCTCCCAGGGGCCTTCACCTGGCTCAGTGGGAACCACGGGAGGAACAAGAATCCCAAATTGATGGAGAAGTTACTAAGAACAAATGGAATTTTAAATTGGAGGAACTAACTAACTTTGAAACAGTGGGATTATTTTCTACTTAGGAGACACAAGGGCATGGGGGCTATTTAAGTTCAATTCTCTAAAGAAATTCACAAACTGCATTTCTGAGTTTTGTAGTCTATTGAAGTTCATCTCTGCCACACATAGGTCCTTTAATCATGTCACTTTGGGGAATCTATTCTTAAAAGAAAAAATACTATGCAGAGATATGTTTTATTTCCATTTTTTAAAAAAAGATTTTATGATTTATCTGACAGAGAGCAAGTACACAAGCAGAGGGACTGGCAGGCAGAGGGAGAAGCAAGCTCCCTGCCAAGCAAGGACCCCGATGAGGGACTCCATCCCAAGATTATGGGATAATGACCTTAGCTGAAGGCAGACGCTTAACTGATTGAGCCACCATTTCCATAGTGTTATTAATATATTATTTTATTAATAAAGATAATTTTATTAATTAATAATTTAATAAGACAATTTACTAAAATAATAAAAATTAATTTATTAATTTATTATTATTATTATTATTTCCATATTATTTCTAGTAATGAAGTGATTTAAAGTAGAAGTATTTGGTAAATTACAGTATGTTTATTTGATGGCGTGTTAGACTAATTACAATGACATTATTGTTAATATGTAATAAATAGCATATAACCATTTTTCTGTTAAATTGGTCAGTGGAACAAACAGAAAGAAATATTCTATGGTGGTTTTCAAACCTTTTCATCACAGCCCACAGTAAACAGTTCATTTGACATCTCGACCCAGGATGCCCAGATGTATTTTTATCACTGACATGAAGGTTGCCTGAAACAATGCTTGCCTACCCTGCATGCCATGCATTTTGGCATTTTATATGCTCCTCCATCCTGTCTTTTTCAAGGCCAGGCTCACTACATGGGTTTCCTGGCCACTGATAACTCATGCCCCTGCTGAGACTGAGCATGACTCCACTGACAGAAAACACCAAACGACAAAAGTGTATGTCTAGGAAACGTGCCTGGGGAGCTGTGCCAAATATCAACAAGACCAACTCCCGGGGATTCATGTCTATGCCCCAATTGGTTCCTAATAAACATAATTATTTTCGCTAACGGAATTGATAGCACCAGAGCAATTGCTAAATTGTTCCTGAGGCTTCCCTTCTCCAGGCTAAATAATCCCAGTTTCTGGCTGTGGGGCGAATTCACTGTAGACCGCCCGATAAACTCTAACACAGGAGCCCCAAAGCAGGGCTGGTGTCCAGAGCTAGAGGAAGTCGCGAAGCCGAAGCCCCACACAGAACCCCTCTGCAGCTCTGCGCCTCATGACTCACGGCCTCCACGCGGCCGCTGCTGAATTATGTGCATTCTAATGAGGAGACTGATGTCACAGTTCGCCTATCCTTGACCTCTCCTCCCCTTTTTGACCTCTCTCCGACACAATTTTATTGAGTCCCTGTTTTGTTCCAAATACTATTCTAAAAGCTACTTTTGAAAAGATCTTTTTTTGTATTTTCCTTTTCCTCTAATTAGCATGTATTTTTTTTCATAGTCAGAGAAAAACACATATTGTTTTGAAAGACTTGAAGACCTAGGTTTTGTCTTTAAGATGCCCACAGCTTAGGAAGGAGCAGTCATGTAAACAAATATGTCAGTGCGAGACTTCGCTGCGTCGCTTACCTGCCCCAGCCTGAAAGCGGTGGCTCTAAGAGCTCTTTTTTTTTTTTTTTTTTTTTTAAGATTTATTTATTTATTTGAGAGAATGAGGGAAAGAACATGCAGGGGGAGGGGTAGAGGAAGAGGGAAAATCTTGGAGCAGATTCTCTGTTGAACGGGGCTGGATCCCAGGGCCCTGAGATCATGATCTGAGCTGAAATCAAGAGTCGGCCGCTTAACACACTGAGCCACCCAGGCGCCACTACTCCAAGCAGCTTTTAACTGATGGGGCATAAGGTGTTTGTCTCTCCCCTTTCCCAGAACAGCACAGAATTTGTCTGACTCCCATCTCTGCCCCCTTAAGCCTTCACTTCCATTTGTTGGTTGAGAGAAATTAGAGAGAGAGCAAGAACAGAGAGAGAAAGAGGGGAGGGGGAGGAAAGACAAAAGAGAGAGGGAAAAAGGGAGGGAATGGGAGGAGGACAGAGGGAATCTGCATGGTATCTAGTCCGGGGTGGCCCACAGGTGCTTGGATCTAAGGTGGATCAGGTCCGTACATTGGCCATAAACATTTGACTGAGTCCAGTATTGGGGGACATGCTGTGATGCTCAGAATACCTTGTAGCTCTGCACCCTTCTGAGCTTCAACAGTACTCACCCAAGCCTGGTTGATCCACTGGTTTGGTTTATTGCCCATGCTGTCACGGATGGCCTGGCCTGTGACCTCCATGGGAATGAGACAGCCAGCTCCATATTTGTCTGGCATCAAGGCTGGAGCCAGATCTTTCTGATTACTTTCAGGTTTTCCAAGTTAATGAGTAATGTTCTCATGGTAGCTGCTACTCAGGACATTAACTTCTGATTCTGGTATTTCCCCAAAGAGTTGGCAGACAGCAAGCTGGATAAATCACCAGAGAATACAGCACAGCACTCCTTAGGTCTGAGCTTCAGGGGCCACTGGGCATGGAGAACAACTTGATTTATCACCGTCTTGTTGAAGGAAGTGTCTATTTGTTTTTCCATCTTGGGTAGCCTGTCAAAATTTAATATAATGCTGGGGGCGCCTAGAGTCAGTCAGGGGTGTTTTCCCTCAGCAATTCCATGACCTCCTGAACTCTTGTCTCCTGCTCTAATCAGAAAAATTTCCCCTCAGCATATTCTTTTAATAATCCTTTGGACACAGTTGTGGAGGATTCTGACATGCCAGCTACCCTGGACCTGCCAGCCCTAGTTTCCCTCAGCACCTGTCTTCCTTCGGGGCCCCTGTTCTGCTGAAAGGCACTCTGCTGATAGCAGAGGGGCTGAGTCAGCTAACAGGAGGTGTTGGGGAGGTCTGGGAGGTGTGTTTCCAGTTCTGAAAAGCCCACAGAAAAACATCCCTCTCCAGTGCCTCTTTTGTTTGCACCTCATGATAAATGTTCCTTTGGCAGTTTATAAACAGACTGCTAAAATGTCACCTTTTTAGAAGTGTGAGTCGCTTGTTGGAGAGGGATGCTGGGAGTCAGGAGGCCCAGGTGCCGTGGCCTCCTTGGCCTGATTGGGTGATTTGACTATGAGCAGGTTGTTTGTCTGCTGAGTTGGTTTCCCAGTTTGGAAAATTTCAAGATGCCATCCTTCACGCAGATTTAAAAAAAAAAAAAGTGACATCAGTGATCCTCTGAAAGTCGAACATGGGGCTTCTGTGTGCCTTTCGGTCTTCACGAATGCCTCTCAGTCCTGTCTGTGAATAGCATGGAAGATGAAAGAACAGGAAGCAAAGAGAGTCTTAGAACAAGAGAAGGCAGCTGGTCTAAAGTGGGAGCAACCCCCCCTTCTATCCCCAGCCCCCTCTTATAGGAGCAATAAGCTCTAGCTCATGGAATGAAGCAGTCTGATAAAACTGGGCATTTACCAGCCAAAACAACCAGCAACAACCAGCTTCAACCAGCCTGCAGAGCGAGAAGGAATTAGGTCATCTTGATAATGCATTTGGGATCCCGAGAAGCTAATGTATTGTGAGGCGAAGGAACACATTATTTGAATTCATGCTTGTTCAATTAATGTAGAAATTAGTTGTAATTGGGTTCAGTCCCATCCACCCCAGAGAGCAGATGGAGTCCATTCTGCTTTGCTCATCCATCACACATGGATGAAATTCCATCTGAATTCCAGAGATTCCCAAGAGGCTCATAAAATTATATCTTAGTCGCTATACAGAACACATTGGAAATCAGGAAAATAAAAGTCTTAATTGGTAAAGTGAGGAAGAATGCTGGATGCTTCAGGAAAGGAAAATGCTCACAACTTTATAGCTAGTGGGGCTGGTCCTTCAGATAGAAGCTGTCTCCATTCAATGGCCTCTAAGGCCTATGCCATTCAGGCCCAGAGTTTTCTCAGCTGAATGGTATAATTTTTTTTAAAGACTTTATTTATTTATTTGAGAGAGAGCAAGAGAGCACAAGCAGGATGAGGGGGGTGCAGAGGGAGAGGGAGGGAGAATCCCAAGCAGACGCCGTGCTGAGCATGGAACCAGACATAAGGCCTAATCTCACAACCCCTGAGATCACGACCAGAGAAAAATCAAGAGTCAGTCACATAACCAACTGAGGCACCCAGGTACCCCCAAATGGTATAATTCTTAATAGCAAAAAACCTGCTTTACATTTGAATGGTTCAAATAAACCAATTTTTGACCTCAAGCTCAGATTCTTATCACAACCCTTTTCTTCCCTTTAACAATAAAAGGTTTAAGAACTGTACCATCTGATACAGTAGCCCCTGGCCACCTTAAGCTCTAGAAATGTACTAGTCCCAACAGACATGTGCTGGAGGAGTACAATACACACTGTGTTTCAAAGACTTAGCACATTACCAAAAATGTGAAGTATCTCAATGATTTTTTTGCCATTGATTACATACTGAAACGATAATTTTGGGGATATAGTGATTTAAGTAAAGTATATTATTAGAATTAATTGTTTCTTTTTATCCTTTTTAATGAGTCTGCTTGAAAATTTCAAGTTACATAGGTGTATTTCTAACAGACAGCACTGTGTTAGTGGTTTCATTTCAAGTGTGAAAAGAATCTCCAACTTTCTTTCCCACACACACCTTCAAAAATCTTCTTTTGGTCTAATTTTAAAGTCTTTTTTATGAGACACCAAACTTTTTTGTTGTTGTTGCCACAATTAGGAACAATTTTCAAAATCCAATAATTTTTTTTAAATGGACAATGACTACTCAAGTAGCTTTGTACCTGGAAAGCCAGGCAAGAAACATGGATCAAAGGGATAGTCTCAGATGTTTTCAGGTGAAACATTACATTTTCTTCACCCCAACCTTGCACAAAATGGAGGTTTGTATGAGCCCCACTACACAGATTTGCCACAAGTAAGTCATTGCCTAAGAGTCAGGTTATCTAAGTTTTACATATCAGTGGGGCTGGATTCCTATTAGACATAAAAATACTGTAGACAAAAGGAACATCAGAATTAGCAAAGACACTTTAAAAGTGGAGGCAGTGGGAAGGACATGGACTCCATCATGTCAGTGTCCAGCCACTCAGAGCCATCTCTCTCTAAAGATATAGTGTCAGATCTCAAGAAAGGTCAGATTACAAAATTTCTGCCATATAAATTCATTTTAAAACTTTTGTTAAAAAAATTTATTTATTTGAGAAGTAATAAATAAAAAAATTTATTTATTGAGAAGGCAAAGGGAGAAGCAGATACCCTACTGAGCAGGGAGCCTGGCATGGGGCTCGATCCAGGACCCTGAGATCATGACCTGAGCCAAAACCAAGTCGGATGCTTAACTGACTGAACCACCAGGTACCCCAAAGTTCACTTTAATGTTCTTTATATATTAGACATAATTGATTAATAGGTTTGCAATGACACTAACTCTGCAATTCTAATTTGTTGATATTCTTCAACATTAACATCATTCCTTATAATGAGCTACACTAAGGTACAAATAACTGATAGTGGATCTTCCTTCCCTGATATCATCTATTTTAATAAATGGAATTCTTTCTCAGGCCCCTTATTCTTTTTTCCCTTGTCTACTAAATACAGGTAAATCCCAGTTATAGCAGATATATATTTATATGTAACTTTCTTTTATATATCTGCTCTATCTGGAGTTATTGCCTCTTTTTTTTTCCATCTGTTCACTGGCTTGTTCTTCCCACACCTTGAATAGCTCTATAAAACACTTAAGAGTATAATCTTCCATTTTGTCAAAACTGTTACATAGTTCATCCAGTCCATTTTTCTTCCAGGGATAGTTCTTTAAGTGTTTTTTCCTTCAGGATGCCCTGTTTCCTGGATCCTATGTCTTCTATTCTTGGTGTAGTCTCATTTTAATGAAACATTTCCTCCAGTAGCTTCTGAAAAACATCAGAAATAAATTTTTTGAAATTCAACATGTCTGAAATATCTTTATCCTCATATTAGAATGCTTCGAGTTGAAAATAATTTTCCATCATATTTTTGAACTTGTTTTATTGTCTTTTAGTTTTAAATGTTGTGGCTGAGAAGTTTGATGCCATTTTAATTTCTAATTCTTATGTATGATATGTTTTGTCTCTAAAAGATTCTGAACTCCCTGTTTAACATTGGAGATCTTAAATTTTGTGATGGACCTGATACATATCTTTGTTCTTTCATTTCTTAGATCCTTTCAATCTGAAAGCTCATGTTCTGAAGAAATGTCTATATTACTAGGTTTTAATATGGAATATTTTAATATATAATATTAAATTTAATAATTTTCCTTTAATATAAAATTTCCTTTTCCATTATTTTTTTCTCTCTCTCTTTCTGGTTCCAAAGTTTAACTTTGTTTTTTGGTCACCTTTTTTTCTATTGTTTTTCTAAGGAATTTTTATCATTCCCTTTCACAGTGGAGGCTGTTCTTAAAAGATCTTGAATATCATAATTCAGCTTAAGCTACTCAGTGTGTTTGGATGGAGTCTATTGGTGTGGACTTTACTGTAGGGCAATTGCATGACAATCTGGCTTTTTCAGAAGACTGTCAAACATCAATTTTTGGGTATCTTTGTTCTGCGGTTGTTCAGTTTCTCGAGAGGATCCTCTGATCCCCTGCTTGGGGGTCTTTAGGAAGCACATTTGTCTGTCTAATTTTGGACATGTTATGTTTGAGGTGCCCATGAGACATGCAGGTGGAGATGTTGAGCAGGTGGGGATCTATTGGATGTATGGGTTTGGGGCTCAGAAGAGAGCATTAGGCTGAGACATCTAATGGGGCTGGTGTGGGTAAATAGATAGTAAATGACAGGGCTGACGTTACCTATGGAAGGAATGTAATGTGAGGAAGAGGTCCTGGGCAGAATTTCTGAAGAGTCACAAAACATCAGGGTGAGAGAAAGAGAAAGCATGTGGCTAGGGAGATTGGAAAGGAGAGGTTAGAAAGGTGGAAAGAAAAGAGTATGAGAGTATGGCTTCATGGAAACCAGAAGTCTCCTGACCCAAGTGTTTTTTCCTAAAATGAGGTTAGAGCCCCCCTCATATGCTCTTCTCCAGGTTGCACTTTATATCATGTACTATAGTAAGCATTTACATAATTGATTCATTTGTTCACTGAATAAATATCTAATGAGCACCTACTATGTGCCAGAATTGTTTCAGGATACAGATACAGCAGGTACAAGACAGACAGGGTCCCTGTTTCCATGAAGTTTATCTTCTAGTGGGGATTAACAGGTAGGGCTAATAAGGAAGGAGGTAGAGCAAGAGAGAGGTCAAGTGTGGCAAATGCTTCTGGGAAGTCAGTGACAATGAGGACCGAAGAGCATCCAATGGATTTTTCCACATGGAGCTCACTGGAGACACTAGTATGGTGGGAACAGAAACCAGACCAGAGAGGGCTAAGGAACAAATGATGTACCAATCGAGAGAGGAAACACAGATGACTTTGGTGGGAAGAATGAGCAAAGGGGGTGGGAATAGAACAGCACCTGTAATATCTTCATATAGGAAAAAAAATTCAGTTAAGAATGATTGGAACATGTTTAACAGGTGATTGAAAGGATCAAATTGCTAGAATAAGATTGAAAAGCTAGCAGAGAACAAGGGCAGATACTGAGTAGCTTGAGGTTTCTTAGAAGAGGGGTAGAGAAAGGTACCGGAATGCATCTGGGGAGATTTGCCATGGATAGCAGAAGGGACTTGCTCCAAGGGTGGAGGCTGAACATGGGATGTTTAAATGAGTGAATTTAAAGATTTGTGAGCAGCAGTGGGTTTAGTATAGGGGAAACTCGCTGGAAATGACGTTCGGGAAGTACATGGCAGAGGAACCGATGGCCATCCTGGGTGATGTTTCTGTTGCCAGGAGGACGGAGTAGATGGAAGGCAGAGGAAGGCTGGGTCAATGTTCTCAGTGCAAAGCCTTTAGGTGATGGCCTGGCTCATGGGCTCCACCCAGGGACTGAAAGTCGGGGAGAGGTGGATCCCTAAACAAAGTCTCAGCCACAGTCCTAAGAAGGCATACCGTGTGCAGGGAGGCAAACCTCAAATGCTGGCTATGGGTCATGGACAATAGTCCCCAGTAGATGCTCCATATGGAATCAGCCTGCCGCATGGGACCAGCTCCAGAGTTGAGGCTGGGGACTTCTGTTGTTCCCTTCTATCTTAAAGCCCCAGTTTATGCACGGTCCTGCAAAGTTCAATTTAAACCCAGAAGCCTAGAAGTTGTGTCAATAGTGGCTTCTGTTGTTAGACAAAACAGTGTTTGGGGCAGGTAAGGCTTGTATTCCCTTAAGCTCCAGGTGGAGAGACATAGCATTTTTATTTAGAGCAGCACTGGTCAATAGTGCTGTAGCATATACCAAAATCATCTGGAGAGCTTGTGAAAAAAAAAAAAAAATGATTGTTAGGTCCTACTCTTGGAATTTCTGATTCAGAGGGGTTGGGGTGGGGTTTGGAAAATTTGCATTGCTAACAAGCTCACAGGTGCTGGTGATGCTGCTGGCCCAAGGACTACACTTTGAGAACCACGGATTCAGAGCACTGTTACAAATTCTGATAGCACATTGGAATCACCTGGGGAATTTTAACACTCACATGGTCTGGGGTAAGACGTGAACATCAGGAATTGTCCAAGCTCTGCTGGTGATTTGACAATGAGGACTGAGAGTCTTTGGTTTAGAGAATTGGCCCCACTTGAGAAAAGCACATTGAACAATTGATTTCTTCTGCTCTTGGAGCAGCCGTGGTTATTTACTTCATCTGTTCGGACAGTCAGTTTCTAAGAGATGGTTCATTATATACCTTATGCCCATGAGAGTTGTGAAATAGTCCCGTATTTGACTTTGTGTTGCTGCTGTTTTTACCCAGATCATCACAGAGTGTGATTTTTAATCCAGAAGGAATTATGGCATTTGTTTATCTGAAAAGACCCATTTTGATCAATTTGCAATTTAAGGGGATATTTGGAAATGTGGTATAGTTCATTTCTTTAATGGAAATGACTTGGCTCATTAAGCCCCACCAATAGGTTTCCACTTGAAAAGCTTTATAACTTCCTGGTCAGGCCTGGGCAGGGTACGTACTTGAATGTGGAACCCACAAAACTTGCTTCTAGGCTGTCTACATTAGGAACTAATAGAAACCAGGATAGGGGCGCCTGGGTGGCTCAGTGGGCTAAAGCCTCTTGCCTTCCGCCCAGGTCATGATCCCAGGGTCCTGGGATCAAGCCCCGCATGGGGCTCTCTGTTCAGCTCTCTGTTCAGGCTCTCTGCCTACTTGTGATCTCTGTCTGTCAAATAAATAAAATCTTCAAAAGAAAAAAAAAACAGGATAAAAGTACTATGTGGTGCTTTTGGTACTCAGCAAGTCATCATTTACTCCTTACTTCTCAGTTGATCTATACTTTGCTAATTATCTCCACTGTTGACTAGTTTAAAGCTCCTTCTCTAGGATCCATGATTCTAGTTTGTAGTTTTAGCCAAGTTATAATGAAGTCCTTCTATTATTCCTATGACCAAATTAAGTTAACAAATTTTAAGGGCAATCCCCAGATTTCACAAGTTAAAAAAAAAAAAAAAGCCTACAGTGTAACATAATAAAACCTGTTTGGGGGTGCCTGGGAGGCTCAGTTGATTAGGCATCTGCCTTCAGCTCAGGTCATGATCTGGTGTCCTAGAATTGAGCCCAGCCAGTCTCCTCTCTGGCTCCTGGCTCTGCGGGGAGTCTGCTTAGTCCGTTTCTCCTTCTTCCTTTGTCCCTCCCCCACATTGTGCTTGTGTAGGCACCCTTATTTCTCTCTTTCTCAAATAAATAAATAAATAAAATCTTTTAAAAAAAAAAAAAGCCTGTTTGTGGTGCTGTTTAAGAGTATGGATTTGGGGGGCATCTGGGAGGGTCAGTGGGTTGAGCCTCTGTCTTTGACCTTCTGAGGTCATGGTCTCAGGATTCTGGAATTGAGCTCTGTGTCAGGCTCTCTACTCAGCAGGGAGCCTGCTTCCCACCCACCCCCCTCTCTGCCTGCTTCTCTGCCTACTTGTGATCTCTGTCAAATGAATAAATAAAATCTTTTAAAAGAGTATGGATTTTGGAGTCTGAATGCTAGATTCAATTTCCTAAAAACTAAAGCACTTTACATAACTTATAAATTACATAACTTCCCTGAGTTTTCATTTCTTTATCTGTAAAATGGGAATATTAAATCACCTGGCAATAACTACTTCACAAGTTGTATCAAAAGACACAATGTGTGAATGCTTTCTGTAAACTGTTAAATAAAATACAAATGTTAATGATTTCTACCACAGGTACAGGGTTTACAACATGTGAAATTTTGGAATGAATTTTTAGGGATAATTGAGGTTTCTGTGCAAATGTTTTTATTTCAATGAAAGTGGAAACATTTTCCTCATGTTTAGCAATCCTGGGACCAGGCCAAATAACTTACCTACTTGCTCCAGAAAATACTTGTTCCCAGAGAGTAAGACTGAGGTTAAGATGACTTACCAAAAGTAACAGCTTGCTCAGTAAGCTCAACTTCAAGACTCTCTCCTCCCAGCCTGACAACCCAAAGCCATTGAGGTGTAATAGTCCCAGTCTCCTGCCTTCCAAGTCTTGCCTTCAAGTCATCCATCCCAGGCCCTAAAGTCCTATGAACATCCTCCCTTGACTTTCACTTTTTGAGACACATCCTGGAGTGTCAAGGTGGTTCTCTTCCAATACAATACAGACAAAAATCTTAGTTTTTCTTAATTAACAGGTTTTCCCGATGGTCTTTTAAGGAGCCGATGCAATTCTATTGAAAAATCTTTCCAACTTTCTTCATCTAAGTAGGGATGGCTGCCCATGAAGAACATAAGGGAATCTTATCTATTTCCAGATATTATTCAGTGCCTTAATTGATCTCTGAGTACTGATTTTTTATCCAAACGCATAGCCCACTAAACAATTTAAACCTCTGGATAGTTGAGCCTTGATGAGTGGAAATAAAGTGGAATAGTCTTCAAAACTGGCTACCTACCTTAGAATCTTTGGGGGTGGAGCCCAAGAACAGGGTAGGTTCCATGGGAGCCTCTGATTTAATGTTAATTAATTAGGGTTCATTAATTAGGTATTGGTTAGGTTCTCAAAACTCCACAGGCATCACAGTCTCCTGAGGAGCTTAGTAAGAATGCAGTTTCCTGAGCCTCATGTCCAGAGATTCTAATTCATAGACATTGGGTGGGAGCCCAGCATCCATATGTTAATCAAGCATCTGGAGTCTTCTACTGACCAATTTTGGGAAGGGTAGATTGATGTGGAAGAAGTAAGATTCTCACAACTGCAGGAAACTGATTATGATTAAAATCTTTAAATAATATCTAATAATGAGGTACCATTTCCTGAGATAATACTTTTTAAATTCTGAGCTTTAGTTTCCTCATTTGCAAAATGGAATTGCTACCATAAGAGATGTCCTATTTTTGTCTTTGTCAGTACCTTGACTGAAATCTGCATAGTGAAAGAACAATTGGCAATTTGGTTAAGATCCTGTTTTGAATTCTATTGTTAATGTTGCTAAGCTCCTTTAAATTTAATGTGTTGCCTTAAATAGAATATTCATTCTCTTGGAATAAGTCCAATTATATGTAAGTGTTTTAAATATATTTGATTTGTGCTCATCTTGGAATTTGAGCTTAATCAATATTGTCATATGATCACAAATATAATCAGTACAAAAATCTTAACAAGTAAACAGCTGAGGTCCTAAAAGTGCCAGGTACTATAGGACAGGAGTTGACGAGACGTGACAGGTACATATAATTATAAAACAAGACCAACTATAATAAATAAACAAGAAAGTTCTGGGTCCAAAGGATAAAAACAAATCTATGAGAAGGTGGCACTTTTAAACAGTGAAATTTATAGAATTTATATTATATCTGAGAATTATATCTCAACACATCTGTTATTAAAAAATACATATTTAGCAGCAGTCCCACTTTTGGGTATATATCCAAAATAATCAAAATCAAAATAAAGAGATATTTTCATTCCTGTGTTCATTGTAGCACTATTCACAATAACCAAGATATATAAATTACCCACATGTGTATCAACAAATAAGTGGATAAAGAAAAGGTATAATTCACACAATGGAATATTATTTAGCCTTTAAAAAGAAGGAAATGCTGTCATATATGACAACACCGATGAATCTGGAGGATATAGAGGATATAAGGCTAAGTGATAAGCCAGAAGGACAAATGACTCCCCTTATATGAGGGATCTAAAATAATGAAACTCATAGAAGCGGAGAACAGGATGGTAGTTGCCTGGAGCTGGTTGCAGGAGGCAGAGGGAAATGGGAGTTATTTAGTAAAAAGTCTTAGATATATGAGATGAATAAGGAGTAGAGATCTGCTGTACAACTTGGTGCCTCTAGTTAAAAATACTGAATCGTGTACTTAAAAATGTATTGACACTAGATCTCATGTTAAGTGTTCTTACAACAATAAGAGGCACAAGAAAACTTTTGGAAATGATGGACATGTCTATTACCTTGACTACAATGATGGATTCATGAGTATCACATTATGTCCAAACCCATGAAGTTATATACATTAAATATGTGCATTTTTTACACATCAATTATGATGTGGGAAACAAAGGCAAAAGAAAAAAAAGTGAATTTTCTTACTACTTATACCCCACTGGCAAGTCCTTGAAAAGGCAGAGTGAACTTCCTCTAAGAACTCAGCTTCTTTGATGTTGATCCTTTGCTGAAGGCAAAAGGCAATCTTAGGGGCTCCTGGGTGGCTCAGTCGTTAAGCACCCACTCTTGGATTTGGCTCAGGTCATGATCTCGTTGGGGAGCCCTGCATGGGGCTCTGTCCTCAGTGTGGAGTCTGCTTCTAATTCTCTCTCCCTCTCCCTCCTGCTCTCTCTCTCAAACAAATAAAAAATCTTTAAAAAAAAAAAAAAGGCAATTTTTTGTTAACATTGTCCCAACCTCCAGGATTCTACTTATCTCTACCCCTCAAGATACATACTAGAAGTCTTCCAAGCATATGGCCCATTGATATACACCTGAAGGGTCTCATGAGTAAGGTTTTACTAGACAGTAATAAGTGACCTTTTCCTAACAATGGCTAGCCCCCTCAAGATCCTGCAAACCTTGTTTCCAAAATTTGCTAGAGACTTGCACCATCCCTAAGCCTCTCCCAGCTTGAAAGTGAATAATGTGCCACTCCTCATGACCCCAGTGCTGCTCTTTCTGCCCACAGGTCCTGTCCCCATGCTTTAATAAAATCACTTTTTTGCACCAAAGTCATCTCAAGAATTCTTTCCTGTTTGCTCTGAACCCCAATATTTTCACATCAGATTATACCTCATAGAGCTGTAAAAAATGCATATTTGGAAATGTAAAATTAAGATAAACCTTTTTCTTCTCTATATAAAAGTAGTATCAAGACAGTCAATTCAGGAATGATGTGGTATTCCACAAGGTCAGGGAACCATGCTCTGTCATCTTCAGCATGTGGCTTCCCTCTATGATTCCAAATGGCTATTTGGGTTTCAGTGACCACGCTGGCATCTTAGGCAGCAGAAAGAAGTAAGGGAAGGATGAAAAGCATGGTCTTCCTCTACAATACTTCCTGGAAGTTGTGCATGTCACTTCTTATATCTCCTTGGCAGAAGTAAGTCATGTGACCATATCCAATTAAAGGGAGGCTGGAGGACGTAGTCCTTACTCAGAGCAGCCTGAAGTCTGGTACTAGCATTCAGTAGGAAAAGAATATTTCTTATTAATGAGGAGAGAGAGGACAAATTAGTAGGCTCTGATACATGAACATTCTGTAGATGGTCTTGAATACCACGTTAGCATAGTTTGTTCTTAATTCATCAAGCAACTTGGAGACAATAGATTATTTTGAGGCAAAATGTGACATTATTTAGAAATGTAATTTCTGGCAGTGATATGTAGGATGGTTTGAAATGAGGAGAAACCAGAAGCAGGGAGACCAAATAGGTGATCATAATATACGAAGCAAGAGATACTATGGACAGAGTTTAGGCAGGCAGCAGGAGGACTGAGAGGAGACACTCAGTTGAAAGAATACAAGGGCTCCAGTAGATAGGAACTGAGTAAAATGGGCTCCCACCTTCCCAGCAAGAAGGTGGGGTGTGTAGGGGGGGTCTTCTGCATGCCTATTCTTTTGGGAGGATAGCTACTTGGGCCCCTGGAGGGGTACAGCTCAAACTCTGAACACCACTGGGACTAACTGAGAGTAAAATAACACACCTTCTGGCATCTCCTACAGCAGGAGATAAAAATCATTATCAATATCTCACATTTTACAGATCACCAAATACCCTGTTAAGTAGGTATATAATCACTTCTACCTCAGGCCTCAAGATGGGTAATCATTATATAACAGAGCCAGTATTTGAAAATGCTCCAACAGTACATAAAAATTAGCATTTATGTACTGTTTTGTAGTTTGCAAAAAGTTTCTAAACCACTCAATCATTCCCTTAAATGAGATACCCATTCAATAGCTGAGAAGACTGAGAAATAGCCATGTTGAGTAAGAGCCTATGGGCTGTGATGGGAAGGGATGACACCGAGGTCTTAATTGAGATCTTCTTGTCTCCTAATCCAAAGGTCGCCTTTCTTTGCTGCTTGAATGAGCAGAAAATGGCCATTTCTGGACGTGTTTGTGTGTAATGTGTGCTGTGCATTTGGTTATTGGAAAAAATGGAGAATGCTCCGAATAACCTGAGAATCGTGATTATCTTGTCATCATCAAAAATTTCTCCTGGGTGAAAGGGCCAGTGTTCCCTGTGATAGGAATGGTTTCTCCAACCAGGACATTGAGACTGGGTAGTATTTCCAGCCTTCCTAAATTACTTGTACATATTCCCTTGGTTGGTGTGGCAACGTGCTTCTCTTGTCACTCCTGATTTATGCAGGCCTTTCATGGTGTTCATTGAACTTACTGAGACTTCTGGGTTGGCTCATGGCCCATCCACATCTCCTTAAACCCTTCCTACCTCAAGTCAACAAAGATATAAAGCATGCTTTTAGCCTACTTAAGAGAATTAAATGCCTGCTAACCCAGAATAAATTACATCTGGTTAGGAAAGAAAATAGGAAGTATACTGTAGTTATTGATAACACGAGGAGTTTGGGACCAGCCCAAACATCTCATCATCACTAGGGCTTTATGTGCCCTATTTATTTATCATCACGAGCAAATAATGATAGATCTATTCAATGAAATGTTATTTACTCATTGAAAAATGGTAGCAAAAAGACTTTAGCCACACATACAAAAATACATTATATAACAAGGGAGGGGAGAAAGCAGTTAAATGTGCCCCACAGTTTTTATTATGTGAAGGAAATCTAAATATGCCACCCCAAAATATGCCAACTTGGCATAAAAATTGCTTTGAGCTGATAACAATTAAGAAGCAACAAATACAGAAAGAGCTTTCTGGCTTCCCCCATCTGCCTAAAAGCAGGATATAAATCTTCCTTTGTGAAGGTGTCCCCCTCCCTGCTCCTGGACCAGAAGAGCAGTCATTATCATTGGAGACAGAAAGTTGGCCCTGCGATGGGTCTGCACAAACAAATCATACTGAAGTAACCCTTATCTTCCAGTAGTTTCCTCCATTTATTTACCTTCCCACAATTTACCACCCCCCTGAGCACGAATCCTTTTTCTTTCGTCTTGCACTTCTCCACAAATTTCTCATCCTTTATTAAGACGGTATATAAGCCCCAGATTCTGACAACTCCTTTGAGTGACTCATTACTGAGTCTGCCAGTGTATGTGCACATTGGATACATAAATAAGCTCTGGGGTTTTTCTTCTCCTGTTCACCTGTTCTTTGTCAGTTTAATTTGCAGGGCCCCAGAGCTAACCTAAGAGGATAGAGGAGAAAGTTCTTCTTCCTCTACACATGTTAAATAAAAAGGAAAATGGCAGGAAGAAAATATACCACCATGCTAATATTGGTTATGTAGTGTAGTACATTCAAACAGGAAAAAAAATCTTAAAGCAGTATTGCAGTATTTTGTAAGGACTGAAAATTACCTGAACATAGCATCTGAATGGTTACAAACAAATTTGGCTCAGGAGTTAATCAACAATAATACCTTGAGGGGTACTTTGATTTAGGCCTTCATAAAGAGAATAGAACTCAATGAGAGTGAGTAAACCCATGCTATGAGGCAAGAGATACACGACAACACAGTTAACAAAAGCATGACGAAGAGGCAGGCTCTGGAGTCAGACTGTTATTGGCAAGGGTTTGGGCAAGTTGCTTAAACTTTCTATGCCTCAGTTTCTTCTTCTTTGAAGTGGGGGTAACAGTAACTGCTTGGTGGCGTGGTTGAGGATGAAATAATACTGCCTATATACAGTAAGCACTCAATAAATGTTACTAGAGCCATTCTGAAAATGATTCTTTTCTTGCTAAAAAAATGTTCATAATCATCAGCTATGTGTAGCAAATGAATGACTTTATCAAATGTTTTGCAACTTTATTGGCCCTTCCAACTGTTTGATTACCGAAAACATCTCCCTGGGCCCTGGAAGTTTCTCTCTGGTCTGGGAGCTCTGTGGTCTCCTTTTTGGGTCGAGAAATAACTTCATATATGAAGTCCAAAATAAAATGATTTCCACAAGTGGTCGGAAATACAGATGCCATGATATGTCCTGAGAAATGCTGTCATATGTCCCGTTTCCCATTTGGCAGCACACAAGGGAGGGTCACAGTCTCCAACATGCAGCCCCCCTTATATTAGGCATGAATAGTGGGTAAAATGGAAGTGGCATGGGTGAGTCAGCTGTAGGAGGCAGAAAATGTCATTATGAGGATGACAGACTAGAAGCGATGTTTTGCCACAAATTAGCTTTGTGACCCTGGGCAAATGGATTCCCTCTGAAAGGAGAGGAGGAAAGAGGGAGCATAGCTGGATAGATTCCAACATGAAAATTCTATGTCTATGCACCTCTCCCAGGGACCACTTCCTCTGAAATGACAGAGGAAACAATGCAGGTCCTCATAGGCCTCTACTGACTCACAAGATCCCAAGCAGATTACAGTGGGCCCTCCACCCTTCTTCACCAGTAAAGTCTGACTCAAGCTGAATTTAGGTTGAGTTGAGGATAGAGGTTCTGAGCCCACTTAGGCGGGCTCTGGGTTTCCTGGCTGTCATCATTGCCATGGCCTATTGCTTCCTCGTCTTTGGAATTCCCTCATGCTGTATAGTCTGCTTCTCTTTTCTCCCAACACCCTTCTGAATCAGGCTGATCTCTTCCTTTCCTTCACAGAAGTTCAGTTTACTTCTGGCTTGAACTTGGAGCTTTGGTGATGAAAGGAAGGAGATTGTATTTCTTCTAGTCAGAGCTATATTTTCAGGGCAGAGCTGCCTAGACCCACTAGAAATAAAAACAAGAGGAGATATGAGGTAATGGGCAAATCCCACCTGGCTGTCTCCTGGTTGGAGAAGAGCCCAGTGAGAATTTAGTCTCTGGCAGGTTAAGCTCAAAGTCTTACGGGGTGGATGCCATGTACTGGTGTCTTATTAGCTGATGGGTTGCAGGGAGAGCTTTTTTCTGGGTGCTGGGTAGAACTGCCTCCAACCCTTACTCTACACCCATGACTTCATGACTCCCCGAGGTCTAGAAGAGCCTTGATCTTTGATACATACAACGCTGAAACCAGAGGGTCCCTAAAAGCTGTTCGGTAGTGCGATACCACAGCCCTATTTGGTGTGGCCCTGAAAAGCTATAACATACATGGCTGGTGCAGAACAACATTCTGGAGGACTTCCAGGTGGATTAGGAACCTTTTCATTTTTACACAACATGAGTAATGTTGTGTGACCACTACATACACAGACACAGACTCAAGCTCAAAGCAGGTGACTAAAGAATGAATGACCTGTTTGCCAAGGCATTTGAAATATTCACTCCAAGATGGCAAACTGCAGTAAGTACAAGTCTTATGATCTGGTAATAATAGCTGTGGGTAGGCAGTATTTACTGCACTCTTATGAAATGTCAGGTGCTTAATAAGGATTATATCATTTCATGGTTGCTATATGTTTATCAGAATGGGGTCACTTTTCTCCACATTGTATGGATGGGAAAATAGAGGCTTAGAAGACTGAAATAACTCTTCCAAACTCATAAAGCCACTAAGTGGTGAAAACAGAATTTAAATATAAGCAGTCAATCCGTGGAACTTGTGTAGCCATCAGAAAAACTGATCTACTTCCACACATGTGGTCTCTCTCCCCAGAATATGGTCAACACTGTTTATTCTGTAATGAATTTCATTCGCTGTAGGTTAAGAACTAGGATTTTAGAGAGTTACTGCCTGGGTTTGAATTTCATTTCTACCCTCTATTTATTGTTGTAATCTTGACTTGGCTTAACCTCTGTGCCTTAGTTTCCTCATCTGGGGATAATAATAGTACGAAGTTCATGGCCTATTGCAAGGATTAAGTGAGACAACACAAATAAATTCCTAAAAACATAGTAAGTGCTAGTCCTTCTTATCATATGTTAGTTATTATTAGTGACACGCATTTATTGATTGCCTACTATATGGCAGGTACTAGGTTCTTACATACAGACAGAAGAGAGGAACAGTATTTTGTGGTTAAAAAGATAAGTTATGGGGAGTGGAAGACAGATATTTAAAGCAATTGCGACACAAAGTATTGAGATCCATCATGTAACACTAAGAAAGAAGTGAAGAGGAGGAGAGAAAGCTGTAGGGAAAGGTTTGGGGCTAGACTCATAGGAATGAGTCTAAGGAATCCTATGTGTTAAGAGGTTAGGACTTCATCCTCTATACGCAATCAAGGGGTTGGGACTTTTTTCTTTTCCTTTCTTTTTCCCTTTCTTTTCTTTATTTTGGGGGAGTGCATTTTATTTTTTTATTTTTTTATTTTTTTTAAGATTTTATTTATTTATTTAACAGAGAGAGATCACAAGCAGGCAGAAAGGCAGGCAGAGAGAGAGGAGGAAGCAGGCTCCCTGCTGAGCAGAGAGCCAGATGCGGGGCTTGATCCCAGAACCCTGGGATCATGACCTGAGCCGAAGGCAGCGGCTTAACCCACTGAGCCACCCAGGCGCCCCGGGGGAGTGCATTTTAAAAAGAGGGAGTAGCACCATCATTTAAGGGCTTTACTCCCCTCTGTTTGAGCCCCATTTAACCAGAGGTGAGTGTAAGCAAAGAACTAACAGAAGAATAAAAGTTCTTATGAAACTTTTTGGCCAGATTTTTAAAAAATTATGTTTGGAAGCTGATCTGTAGATTTTATAGAAGAAGATTCATTGTACAAAAAAAGGACTTCAAGTCATTTTATATCCTGATCCCATATGCATCGTGCAAGTGACTCTCATTGACTTAATACACTTGGCACCTTCCAGCATGTATAAAACATGGTGTATAAATAGTAGCATAGCCCTCTTGACGAGGGCAAAGATGACACTGTATTCTCTTAAGAATATGAGGTAACCTATAAAGCAGTTTTCTCACTGTGTCTGCCAGAAATTTTGAGCTGGGGGCATAATCCCCAGGGAACAGCAATAATTTTAAGAGTCCTAGCTAGGGTTGGCTGGTTTTTACGGCAGTAAACTCAACCTGTTCCACTGGTTTCAGTCTGCATGGCTGATTAAATGACCAGCATAGCTAGCCAGCTCCAACACAGAGACACAAAGGAAGTGGAAAAACCCAGGCTATTAATGAAATAGCCAAGGGTGAGTGTAAAAATTTAGCATACAATGTTCATTTCTTCTTAGAGTTGATGATAGTAGTAAGAATGCCCAACAATTGGTGAAATGCTTAAAAAATACAGTATACCTGTAACACTCATTCACAATTGCATAGTTATGGAAAATGATATGGAAAGGGCGACTGAGTGGCTCAGTCATTAAGCATCTACCTTCAGCTCAGGTCATGATCCCTGCACTCTGGGATAGAGCCCTATATTGGGCTCCCTGCTCACCAGGGAGCCTGTTTCTCCCTCTCCAGCTCCCTCTTGCTTGTGTTCCCTCTCTCTCTCTCTCTCTGTCATAAATAAATAAAATCTTAAAAAGAAAAACAAGGATAATGATATGAAAGAGAACCCAATGACAACTCAAGCAGGTTATACTCTACCACCATGTCTAATAAAAAAAAGTTTCTAAGTTGATGTGTAAAATAAAATCTTTTTTTTAAAAGAAAAGACTCACATTTTAATAGTTATTATTTCTAAGTGGAGGATTACAGTTAATTTTTATTTTACTCTTTTGCTTATATGTACTAGATAATTTTTCTGTAACTGAACATCTATTAATTTTGTATCCAAAGTTATTTTTAATTAAAAAATTTTAAATGTAACTGGTGGGAATCCAGAGACATTTGACAACAGGATACAGAGAACATTCAAGGGCCAGATTGTGATGCTTAGCACTGGTTATGGATATAAGAAGAAAATGAGGTATGTGCAGCCCAGTGGCTTCCAGAAATTCCTGTTCCACAACACCATGGAGCTATAAGTGCTGCTGATGTGCAACAGACTTTACTATGCAGAGATTGCTGAAAAAATGGTTTCCTCCAAGAACCACAAAGTCATTGAGGAAAGAACTGCCCAGCTGGTTATCATAGTCACCAGTTCCACTGTGAGGCTGCACAGCAAAGTAAACGAATAGGCAGCTCATAGGCATGTTTTATTTGTGGTAAATAAAGCCATGAAAACTCTACCATCTGGCATTTTCCTCCTTTAGAGCAGAAACAGAAAAAAAAAAAAAAATGGAATGAGGGGCGCCTGGGTGGCTCAGTGGGTTAAGCCGCTGCCTTCAGCTCAGGTCATGATCTCAGGGTCCTGGGATCGAGTCCCACATCAGGCTCTCTGCTCAGCAGGGAGCTTGCTTCCTCCTCTCTCTCTCTCTCTCTCTCTGCCTGCCTCTCTGCCTACTTGTGATCTCTGTCAAATAATAAAAAAAAAATGGAATGAAAACAAATTTGTAGGTGTTTCATACATGTAGCCCATTTTGTCCTCATGATAATCCTATGAGATAATTGTAGTTGAAACCATTGGTGTTCTACCAAATCTGTGTGTTTCACAGCATTTCCCAGCCTACCTTTGCAGTTAGGTTGGTCACACCACAGACTTCTGACAGATTGAATACAGGCAAAAGGTAGGTGCCTCCTTTCAGCCTGGTCATGTAAGATCCCGATGTCCTTTTTGCTTTCTCTTCTTCATCTACAAAACTGCAAGCAATTGACTCCAAGTTGTGCCCAGTGAAAGGAGCCCACATGGTCAGAGAGAGCTGCCAGGGACAGCCATCCATCTGTACCTTCCTGTGAAACAAGAAAAAAACTTTGACTCCCTTAAGTCACTGAATCTTTGGATTTGTTTGTTACAACAGCATAGCTCGTCCTACTTTAACTAATATGGATTAATACTATTGTTATCCCATTTTATAGGCAAATCAACCAAGGCTCAGAGAGATAAATTAATTTTTGAAAAATTGCAGGGCTATACAGGGTAGAACTAGGATCCAAACTAACACCTATTACACTCCAAAGCTATACAGAGGACAACCTCCATAGAGTTATACTTTTTCTCTCAACTACCCCAGGTTGGAAGGCAACAATGCTTCCAACATATGTGGATTTTTAGAGTGAATATCAGGTTTGCTGTTGGGAGTATACATTAAAGCTTGAGGTACATAAAAATTACTAGGGATGCTGGTTAAAAACAATTACAGTTCCAGGACCCAATTCTCATAGACTCAGATTCAGTAGCTCAGAGGAAGGAACATGGAATCTGCATTTTTTAACAAGTACTAAAGAGGAAATCTGATGCCCAAAGGCAGGGCTTTTGAGGTAGCTGACCTCAGTGGTAGACAAGTCCCATCTTTCTGGTTTTCAGCCAATGACTCCCTCTAATGGAGAATTCTGGAAACATTCCTCCTCTTTCCGGGTTAAGGTATCAGAGAGAGTCCACCACCACCCTCCATGAAGCTGATAAAGACAATTATACACCTTCCAAGATCCCAGGTGCATGACCTGGACTTGACTCTCAGCCACACCTTGGAAACAAAGTTAGTGAAGGAAAGGAAAACTGAGATGAGCTATATGATAAAGCTTGTAAGACTCATGTTAAGGTTTCAGAATCATTCTAGATATATAGATCCAAGCCCAGTTCTCTACTGCCTTTCAGTTTCTGTGAGTTACCCAAAAACTTTTAAATAAATGACATTTAAGCTTAAATCCATGAGAATGTGTAGCTTGCTGTTGCTTACTAGTAAGAGCAATGAAACTTGCCACTCAAAAGAGTTATTATTGAGAATTGTGGCGGCTAGGTCACGGTGATTCTATTGAAACTGTAGCTAAAAGTGGTACAGTCTGAGCCATCTAAAAGTAATTTCAAAATATCTGACAAATTTACTACTCAAGCACAAAGCAAAGCAATACTAGTCTAGGGCAAATTTGTAAACATAATTTACTAGTCTAGGGCAAATTACAAACATAATTTGTAAGCTACCTTTTCTTCTCCATCCACTTGCTTCACACCTTGCAAACTTCCCCACTACTCAGCAAACTCCTTTCCCAGGATGCTAATGAGATTCTCACATTCTTCCACCTTTCCCTTTTGCCTTTCAGTTCCACAGACAAGCCTCCTGAAGAACCTCTCTGGCAAAGGCAGATCTCTCCCAGCAGGCACTAGAATGATTAAAGCTGGACGGGTTAAGGCAGAACCCACTGCAATGAACTTGGGAGAGGAAGGCTGAGAATTCTCATATATTGGTGCTTTTTTGTTGCCATATATCCCGCAAATGAGTGAGGCCACCTTGCCCATTCTACTGCTAGGCTTCTCGGTGCCTAGAACTGGCAGTGGTCATGGGAATTTGTGCAGGGAAACCCAGAGTCTCCAGACAAGTCTTGTTGTGCAGCTTAGGAGAGGCCAAGAAACAGGTAGGTAGAATACACCACAGACTAGAATACACCACAGACTAACAGCCTGCACTGTAGGAAATCATAACGTGGGCAACAAACCCCAGGCCATATACCCACCCATGCAAGAAGCAGAATTTTCTTTGTTATTTTTTAACTGTACTCATACTTCAGCTTTCATCCTACCTGCTGCTAGAAACTTAACATTCGTTCAGAGTTCCTCCTTCTCTGTGAGACTGGGTCTAAGTTCCAGGAGGCTAATACTGTGTCACGGCACTGGGAAGGGACAGCTACTAGGCTGACATCTGCTTAGATGTGTATTCCCTCCCCTTGGTCCACACGTGTATGTTTATCTCATCCCCATTTCTGACCTCTGGGGCTCTCGAAGTGTGGCTCTTTTTGCTTCTCTCAGTCCACTCTTGGGCCCACTTTTTAGTGCATCTTCCTTTTCTGTTTGGGAGCATGAGCAATTCTATGGGGCTCTTGCAGGTTCATCAACCCAGACACCCCACCTAACCATTTTCTTTCATTGCTCCTGCTTCCTGCCCAGTGCTGGATAAACGGGGGAGGCTTATCACCACTTGGATTCCACTTGGGCAATAAGAATACACACCTTCTGCACTTGGATCCCTCAGATCTGTATGGGGTTTCCAGCATTCCCCCAACAACAGACCCCAGGGAAGACAGGCACAGATCACCTCTTCAGGAACCCAGCTTTTTATACTCCCTTCTAGTCCTCTTCTCCTGGCAACCCAGGGGATTTGGGAAAGCTAGTTTGGAGGGTGGAAAAAACTGGCTCTGAGTCATTATTTATTCTTCTGGAATCTTTTGTCCTATGCCCTGTGCTCTTTCTGGTCCCTGCTGTGGGTTAGGCTTTTGGAAGTACAAAGGCTTCTTTTCCTCTCCCTATGTCATTCCTGCCCCGAGGCAAAGTGCATTGAGCTTGAGTGGGAGGAAGGGCCATGGGAAAATCCTGGGGCTGGGTGGGGCCCCTGTGGTTAATATCTTAAAATATTATTCCACCACAGGGGTCTGATATGTAATGTTTGGCAAGGGCTGTTTTTGGCTTTTTTATGAATGTCTAAGTATATCACGCTCCTACTCAGTCTCCCTGTTAGGTGGTGATTAGATTATAAGACCCTGCTCGCATACAGTCAATTAATTGATTCCTTTGATCATGTCTTTTTATTTAAAGAGTGGACATTATTATATTTTCCTGTACTATACAAGTGCACCTTTTGTGTGCATTTGGGATTAGTTGCTATAAAATGAAGTACAGCATTTTCCTCTTCTTGACATTTACATAAACGGAATTGTACACTGTACTTTCTTGTGTCTGGGTTCTCTTGCTCAGCTTAATATTTGTGAGATTCACTTATGTGGTTTTGTGTATTTTAAAAACTTATTGCATAGGACTCCATTGAATGAATAGGCCATGACTTATTGACCCATTCTCTTACTGATGGATATTTGGGTTGTTGCCAATTTTGGTTATCATTAAAGAAGCTGCTAAGAACATTCTGGCACATGTCAGTTGGTAGCATAGGCTTCACTCCTCTTGGGATATACCTAGAATGGGATTGTTGAGTCATAAGACAGTTGTGTGTTTACCTTTAATGTCTAATGCCAAATGGCTTTTTAGGAGTTGTACAAATCCCTACTCTCACCAGCAATGTATTAGAATTCCAGTTGCTTGACATCCTAATTAATAATGATTTGTATCATCAGACTTCTAATTCAGCCACTCTGTTGGATGGAATGGGTTACATCATTGTGTTTTAATTTGCATTTCTCTGAGGAGTAATGTTGTTGAGCACCTTTTCATATGCTTATTAGCTATTTGCATATCCTCCTTTGTGAAGTGTCTGTTCAAGTCTTTTGCCCATTTTGTATTTGGCTGTTTGTGTTTTTCTTATTGATTTATACGAATCTTTTATACATTTAGATACAAGTCTTTTGTTGGATATGTACATTTCAGATATTTTCTCCTAGGCTATAGCTTATCTTTTCTCTCCCCTACAAGTGTCTGACTTTTGGCAGGCAGAAGTTCTTAATTTTAACTATGCCAGATTTATCAGTTTCTTATGTTAGCAATTTCTGTGTCTTATTTAGTAAATCTTTCCCCTTAGTCCAAGTTCATGAAAATATTTTACATTTCTTCTAGAAGCTTTATTGTTTCACCCTTCACATATAGGTCTATTATCAATCTTAGATTAATAATTTGTGTTTGATGTCAGGTAAGAGACAATGTTTATTTTTTTATACATGGATATACAATTGCTGTAACACCACTATTAAAAGGGTGCTTGACTGGCTCAAGTTGGTGGAGTGTGTGACTCTTGAACATGGGGTTTTCAGTTAGAGCGCCACTTTGAGTATAGAGATTACTTAAAAATAAAATCTTTTAAAAAAAGATGATCCATTTGCCATTGTGTTAATTTGCACATCAAAGAATTGTATATATTTGGGTATACTTCTGGATTCTGTAGTTTATTTTAAACTTATTTTCAACTTATTTGCCTATCTTCAGGTCAATATCACATTTATTTCATAATACCTTGCTATTTCACAATAACAAGGTATTCTATAAATATCTTTATAAATTAAGGAAGCTCCCTTCTAATCCTAGGTTGCTAGGAGATTATATCAAGAATGATTATTGAATTTTGTCAAATGCTGTGTGTGTTTTGAGGTGATCTATGATTCTCCTTTTTAGTTTATTTGGTGAATTACATTGATTTCTGAGTATTAAATTATTCTTGCAACTACTTGGTCATATGTATGTCTATTTATCACTGGATTCAATTTATTAATATTATTTTGTTCAGGATTTTAGTATTTGTAATCTTAAAACATAATGGCCTATAACATTCCTTTCTTACAATATCCCTAGCAGTTTTTGGTATCAGGGTTATGCTGGTCTTATAAAACTAGTTTGGAATTATTTCTTCTTTCTCCTCTAAAAGTATATTAATTCTTTCTTGAATGTTCAGAAAAAAAATAATCAACAAAGCCATCTGGGTTGGGCTTGTAGGGATTTGTGGAGGAGAAGGGAGATTTTTAATTATAGATTCAATTCCTTTAATCAATGTAGGACAACTTATTTTTCCTATTTCTTTTGTATCAGTTTAAGTAATTTATGTTTCAATTTCAACTATAATATTAAATTTGTCAATTTCAACTATAATATTACATTTTTAGCATAAAGTTACATAGGTATATTACCCTTTTAAATTTTTTAAATATTTAGGATCTATAGTTATGTCATCTTTTTTATTCCTGATATTGCTAACTTATGTATTTGCTTCTTGATCCCATGCTAGGGGTTTATCAATTTTACTGATCACTTCAAAGAATACATTTTTAGTTTCTGTTTCATTAATTTCTGCTCTTGTCCTTTTTTTTTTGCTTCATTTGTTTTTCTTTGCCTACTTTCTTACAAAAGAAGCTCAGATCATTAATTGTCAACTTTTTCCTTTTAAAGTTAAAATTTTCCCTCCAGGCACTGCTTTGGCTGTGTTCCACAAATTTTGATGTGTCATATTGTTATTTCTTTGATTTATTATTTTTATATTTTGACTAGGTGATGCAAGCACATGAAAACACACATATAAATGCATACACAGTGGAAAGTAAGATTCTATCTGTATCACTTAGAATCTGGCAAGAAACAAAAATTTCTCCAACTCATTCATACAACGGTATTTTAATAAGAAATTATTATGGAAGTGTCACTAGGACAGAGGGCTCAAACAAGGAATGCTAAATCACTGCTGACTCATCATCAATAGGATGTCATTATCACCTCTAGATCTGATAGAGTAATGTGAGGAAATAGTTCATAGAAGCTAGTAATAGTTAGAACCATGGGGATAGGGCCTTCTTAGGGGTGTGCAGTTATGTAGGGGTGACGAGACTCCAGAACCACTTCATCAAGCAGGAAGCGAGTGGAATGACAAATATCCTGGCCACTCTTCTCTTGGGCATCCATCTTCTGCTGCTGCTGCTTTGTAGCTGAATCCAATCCAGTCTTTAGCAGGTAATCCCCAGGACAGAGAATAGGTCAAAGAAGGGGTGGGGAATGAGGGGGTGAGGAAACAAAGAATAACAAGCACAAGAGGATGTTCTTAGGGTGGAACATGAGGGTGACCCTATGACCTGATTCCATCCTGACTTAGCTAGGTTTGGTGCATGATGGGTGATTGTAAGGAAAGGCACTCTGGTAATTGGAAAGACCTGGACTCCATTCCAAAGAAAAGTAGGATTTGGAGGATCACAGAAGAAATTGCCAAGACAGTACATTGTACACTGCTAAACTCTATCCCCAGTGTGGAATGTATGTCATGGTGGTACACAAAATAGCGCTAGGACTTGGTATTATAGAATGCTGAATCACATGCTGAGAAATGTATTCCCTTTGAAATTACTCTTCAATCCTGGTTAAATCAGGAAGAAAGTTTTTCCACTTGAAAGTTTTGACAACTCTTTAATAAAAACAGGCCCAGGGTGCCTGGGTGGCTCAGTCAGTTAAGTATCTGCCTTTGGCTCAGGTCATGATCTCAGGGTCCTGGGATGGAGCCCCACATCGCGCTCCTTGTTCAGTGGGGAGCCTGCTTCTCCCTCTTCCTGCTGCTCCCCCTGCTTGTTTTCTCTAATAAATAAATAAAGTCTTAAAAAATAAATAAAACAAAACACATGAGAAAGCAGGCCCAGGTTCAGAGATTTTGTTAAGCACCAGTATCAAGATAGAAGTTAATAAAATTGTTTGGTTTTCATGGCACTTATTTTGAAGTTACTTTCAGTTTATGGTAAATAATACTGATTTTCCATTTATGGTAATGATATAAGGTTTCTTCTGAAAAAATATATATTTAGGTAAAAACCAATCTGTTTCAAAAAAATAAGTAAACCATAACACAGGAGGTAATCAGCTGTGGCAAACATACAGAAAGGATACTTGAAGACTAAGTTGGGATGAGATTGCTTTAAATGTAGATATATTACCAAAACTGAGACAGCACATAGTGAAGGGTAGGGTTCTCCAAGAGGGGGAAAAGAAGCACAAACCTCTATGGAGGCAGAGTGCTACCTCCTGCATGGAGGGTTTTCTTAAGACATGCTCCCCACTTCTCTGTCCCTACAAAATTATTATCAACTTTATTAATACACAATTCACACACTGTGAAACCCACCCATTTAACATGTAAAATTCAGTAGTTTTTATTTTCAGAGTTGTGCAATCTAATTTTAGAACATTCCCATCATCCCAAAAAGGAACACTATACCCAGTAGCAGTCACTCCCCACTATCCCTCTTCCTAGCTCTTGGCAACCATTAATCTATTTTCTGTCTATTGATTTGCCTGTTTTGGGTATTTCATATAAATGGGATCATACAACGAGTAACCTTTTGTGACTGGCTTTCAGTTAGCATAATGTTTTCAAGGTTTATCCATATTGTGGCATGTTATCAGTGTTTTCATTTTCATTGCTAAATAATATTCCTGCAACGGACTGAATATTTATACTCCTCCCCCAAATTCATATGTTGAAACCCTAACCCTCATTATGATGGTGTTAAAAGATGGAGACTTCACGTAATTAGGTAATGAGGATAAAGTCCTCATAAGTGGAATTAGTGCCCTCATAAAAGAACCTCAGAGAACTTCCTTGCCCCTTCTGCCATGTGAGGACAGTGAGAAGTTAGTTGTCTGTGAATCATGATCCCCAGATACTCAAATCCACCAATGCCTCGATCTTGGACTTCTTAGCCTCCAAAACTGTGGGAAACAAACGTTTACTGTTTAAGCCACCAATTCTATGGTATTTTGTGACAGTCACCTGAATGAACTAAGACAATTCCCTTGTGTGACTATTCCACATTTTCTAACCATTCATTGGTTGATGGACATTTGGGTTGTTTCCACTTTTTGGCTATTATGAATAATGCAGCTATGAACATTTGTACAGGCTTATTTGTGGACATATGCTTTCATTTCTCTTTAGTATATACCTAGTTGTAGAATTGCTGGGTTGTGTGGTAAACCTGATGTTTAAAATTTTGAGGAACTGACAGACTGTTTTACAAAGTGGCTACATCATTTTACATTATCATTACCAATGTAGAGAGTTACAACTTCTTCACATTCTTGCCAACACCTGATATTTTTTTAAAAATTATTATATAGCCATTCTACTGGAATGAAGAAGTGTCTCACTGTGGTTTTTATTTGTGTTTCCCTAATAATTACTAATGTTGAGCATCTTTTAATTTTATTATTGAGCTGTAAGAGTTCTTTATACATTCTGGGTACAAGGCTTTCCCATTCCTCCCCCTCCAAAGGATAGCCCTCACCAGCTAACTTAGCAATTACAAGAGATAGCAAGAAGCAGATGTAAATGCTAACCCACTAAAGAGTTACCTTGCCTTGTAGGAGGCAGCCTACCAAGTGGGGTAGCCTGGGCAAGTGTGTTCTCCAGAAGCATTCTGAGGTCTATGCAAGTGTTTGGAAAGGAATTTGATGTAAGCCTCAGATATCCACACCAGCAAGACTTTAAGAGACGACATCAACCAGGAAGATTTTGAATCCAAAGGTGTTTTTTATCGCCAATTGCTGCTGTAAATATTCTGCATATCTTTGCTGTTCATTGCTGTTCAAAGTGTGGACCTTAGACCAACAGCATTTACATCTCCTAGGAACTTGTTAAAATTACAGACTCTCATGCCCCACCCCAGACCTACTGAATCAGAATCATTTTAATAAGAATTACAGTGATCTGTACGTGCTTTATAGTTTGGGAATTGCTGCTATAGGACACTTAAAATAGATTCTAAAACTGCATTGCAGAAAGCCTGCCTGGGTACCTGTGCCAGATGGAGCTGGCTGGTACCTGAGACTGGATTGAGGAAAAACAATTATGCATGCAGATTTTTCTCCAGTATCCCTACACCAACCCCCTCAATTCCAATTCTTTCCTTTTATATTTGGGGTCCTCCTTTTTCTAATTACTTTTTTAGATTAACCAGTGCTTTCTCTTTATTTTACCTCTCTTCTATAGCACAAGCTCTGAGCAACACTCCAAATGGCATCACACTACAGAGAACAGAATTAAAGGTGTCTACAATTTATAATTTCCCTCCAATTAAGAAATGAGAAGAACTAAGCCTTTTGGAGAAAACTCAATAGACTGGGATGCCCAGGGATTTTTCAAGGTCCTGAAATGATATCAGAGATCATCTTTATTACTTATATCCTATATTTTACATTGTGCTAAAAAGAATTGAAGAACTGAAATAAGTGTAACAAAATATGAAAAAGCCCCCATGAGTAGGGTTTATGTGCCAAATCTATACCATATTGAAGAATGTCTTGCTAGAAATAGGTTGTAAATTTGGTTCTGAGCTTCCTAGCGGCCAATGAGAAGGGTAAAATACTGTGACTCACATGTTCTGTATGTAAGATAAAAAATCAATCAGCTGTTTTAGTCGCCTGGCCATTCTTGGTGCTGATGTGTAAGAGAATTTTCTTTTTCAGTCCGGAAATTTCCAGGTAAGAGTGGACACATCCAAACACATGGACACTCAGTGAGTTGATGTCCTCTTAGGAAAAGGACTCTAATGTGAGCACCTTGGATCAGCACAAGAAATAAACCAAAGAGAGTAACTCTGGCAGGACTTGGGACTGGGGGCCACTCTGACATACCAACAAGCAGTCAACTGAGGCAGAAAGGTTTATGTCATCAATAAATTGTACCTTGTAGGTGGTCACCTGGATAGGGACACTCTAGTGAACTACTTTTTTTTTCTTTCTCTTTTCTCCTTCCTCAGATATGATCCTACTGTAGAAAATCTTAAGGAGCCTTATCTTTAGTCCAGACAACAGAGTCAAAAGATTTATTCTCTTTTACCTAAGAGGAAAAACTGCCTTTGCTTTCTTAGCTTAAATCCTCTGAGAACATTGGGAATGACAGGGACCTTGGAAATGATCTAGGCTATACTCCAAATATCAACAAGCCAGAGAGCCATGGAAACTGGCTGTTTCCAAGGGACAGTCATTGCACATTTTGCCAATGGAACAGTGCTGATGCGACTCATGATACTAGCAGCTGGCTGCCAAGTGGTTATGATAAAAGGGAGCAAGCTAGTTGAAAGCATGTGGGAGGTGGAAGAGAGGGCACAATGTGACTCATAGGCAAGAGGAGTTCGTTGATATAATGGAAAGAGTGCTAGGCTAGCATCCGCTGTGTGACCTTGGGCATGTCCTTAACCTCCCTGGATTTTTCTCACCTATGATAAATAATCAAAGTAATTAACACCTACAGGGTCCTTAGTACTTTACATGAACCATTCATGTTGAATTTCCATAATAATGCATAAGCTAGATCCTACTATTTCCTCTATTTTCCAAATGGGGAAACTGAGATACACACACCCAGGGATCACTCAGTTGAACCCAGACCATCTGAATCCAGAGTCTGAGCTGTGTCATCTGGGGTGTCAGATTAGATGAATGCTAAAGACTCTACCTCTGCAATTAACTTCCTTTCTCACTAAGATAATAATAGCTTTGTGAAGATTATGAAGTAACACAGATGAAGTGCTTAGCACAGTGTCTGGATCATAAGTGCTCAATAGATGTCAGCTGTTACTATTGTTCATAATTTCACTTTTACTATTGCCATTTTATGGAACAAATCACTTCTGTCACCTCCTCAACAGCTGCCTCAGGGCACAGTTAGCCCAACTGAACCGATTAATAAGTTCGAACAGTGGATCAATTCAGCCATGAAATCAAGCAAGCCTGAATTGATGCCAAAGTAAATTGCCTAGTTAAATCGTCTGAAGCAGTGCTCCCCAATAGAACTTTCTGTGCTGGTGGAAATGCTCTTCATCTGTGCTAATATGTTAGGCACTAGCAACATGTGCCTACAGAGCACTGGAAATGCGGTTAGTGTGAGTGAGGGACTAAGTATCTCATTTAATTTCACTTTGAATTTTTATCTTGCTGCATGTATCTAGCGGCTACCATACTGGACAGCTCAGGCAAATGCCAATCTGGCAGCCAAGAACCCTTGGTGAGAGGACACTAAAGCATCAGGCACAAGAAAGAAAGTTGGGAGTCCCTCTGACCACAGCTGTTTTGTTACAGGTGCCTTAAAGAATGGTGGGTATTTGAATGGTCCTGATTTGGAGTACTTCCTCCACATAGTCCATAAAGTTGTGTATTCTAGGGGTGGGAGGCAGGAGGATGAGAAGAAAGAAGGCAACTGCACTTCCATCGCCAGGATGTCCCTAAGGGATTCTGGGTAGAATCAGATTCCTTATTGTTGTTAAAAATTATTTTTAGGGGGTGGGTGTTTTATACCTGTGCTATGTGACAGCACCATGACATGCCATTTTTCAAATGCTTGGTTTCACTACATGAAGAAACTCAAAAGTGATTTAAGGTCATGGCTTCAATATTTAATTAGGGAAAGATGATCACAATGGAGGCTCGAAAAATTGAAGACTTGGAAGGGGGCTGTCTTGCATGCATGTCCATTACAAACTGGCATTTTAGGGAAGCCATGCATACAACCCCAGGACACAAGTGCCTCGCTTTTTAGGCTCACCGACTTTGGATCAAGAGAGGAGGAGCAATCAGGCAGATGGTGACAGCACCTCCCTCAGCTCTTACCCTGGTCCTTCAGGATCTTGGCTTTTTTTTTTTTTAGTGGAAGAATTTCTTGATGATATGAAGAGATCAATAAGCTTATTTTGATCTAAGTATGCAAGCATGAGACTAGTGCCCTGGTACAAATTTCTATGCCTTGTATTATGTTCTGGTTCTAAAAATCTTTCAGCAATGAAGAATCCCTCTTCTACTTACTCCTCCCTACCACCAGGATTGGTTGGGTGACTAATTCAATGGCTGCCAAAATTTGCAGACAACGAAATTGAAATCTAATGAGGCTTGCTTGTGTTAAACCAATTTTTAAATGATAGTAATTAAGAGAGTTTTCATATAGGAAAGGCTTTGTTTAGATGGCAACATTAAAAGCTAAGACCAGAAGAAACACAAGGGTCTTATGCACAAAGGATTCTCTTTATGTTGTTTTGTAATCAGGCTGGTCAGTGTTTGAGCGGTGAATGCTAACACAGTGGCCCGCCCTGGCGTGTGCTCCACTTTACCGCTGTCCTAGTGAGTCTACCTCGGAGAATGTCTTGTACCAGGGCTGCTGCCTCTCAGGCTGTCTGCAAACAGACACCAGGCCATCTGCCCTCTTGCCTTCCACCCAAACACAGCTGCTGGGCTCCATCCCAGCTCCAGCCATCTGGAGGAGGAATAAAGGCCCCTCTCCTCACCCTCCTCCTGGCTGCCAAGAGGAGACTGGGGAATCTTGGCACTCTCTTAGCCCCAGTGAGGCAAGGAGAATGGAAGAAGCCGCCAGATCTTCTTCCAGTGACAGGCAGCTCCTTCTCTCTGGTTGTTGGGGTCAATGAAACCCTTTATTCATTCCCCAAACATGTATTGAGCTCTTGCACATGTCAAGCCCTGGACCGGACCAGTGTCTGAGGACTGGATGGGGGAAGACACAACTCCTGGGCTGTAGAAGCTCAGACTCTGGTGAGGGTGATGGACATGTGCACAGTTAAGTTCATTGTGGGCAGAAGCAAAGAATGGTAGGGGCCCAGCAGAGGGATATTTGACCCAGTGTGAGAGGATCAGAGAAGTCTTCCCACAGAAGGTGACACTGGGCCTGACATCTCAAAATGAGTCTGCAGTAGGTGCTAGCAAATCAGAATGTCAAAAGGCTGGCCCAGGTGGAAAGAGTATGGAGCCCTGCCTGGTGGGGTAAGGAGAATGAAGGGGGTAGGGTTCATGAAGGGAGGGGCTGGACAGAGACAGCCGGACTCTGGTGGGCCTCAATGCCCATCAGAGAATGCAAGGTAGGCAGTGGAGGGCTGGGTGACAGTCAATGTGGGAAGATGTTCAGGTGGTGGGAAAGAGGACAGCTCTAAGGCATTAAGACTAATTAAGAGCAGTCTCCATATATCCAGAAGAGAAATAATTGGGGCTAAATGAAGTAACGGTGAAAAGGAAATTGGAGGGAGATATCTTTACTAAAAATGTCTAAACCCTTCAAACTGGTTCCCAAATAATTTTGAAGTTCACAGGAAGCTCTGCAATGGAGGAACTTGAAACTACTCTGCAATGTGCCTGGACCTTTTCAAGGACAGGAAGAACTTAACTGCACAGGGCTTGCTAGTGCCTAATGACCCCAGGAGCCACCTGGCAACCACGGATGGCAAGAAATGGCATGCCAGGCTACTCTCAGAAAGGCTATTGACCAAGAGATACCTGAAGAAATGGCTCAAATCCCAACTATAGCATTCACCTATGATCCTCGTTCCAGTTCAGTCCCCAAAGCCACGACCAGAGGAGACCGGACGTAAGGCAGGTGGTTTGGCTAGTTGCAGTCATCTCTCGGGGGCTTTTGGCCTGATTGGGAGAACTTTCGGGCAATGTAGGGCAGCTCAAGGAAGAGAGGCAGGTCAGCCGCCACCACTTTCTCCTCTTGGCCTCTCTAGAAGGCCAGATGCTGCCCACCAGGCCCTGCAGGTCAGAGGCCACCGGGCCGTTTGCTTTCTTCTCCCTAATTAAAGGGAAAGGAGGTAAAGGTGCTTTCTGTTCCAATGCCCTTCATTCCTGGACTCCTGAAAGTGTGTGGAGTCCATCATTTCAAAAGCACTCATGAAAAAATCAGGAGCCAAAAAGGAGGGTTTGAGACTGGCTCCTCTTTGAAAGGCCAGGATGAAAAGCTACTGACAATCTGAATTAAAGATAGAAAAGGAAGCAACAGATACCACAGCCCCATCCCTGAGACCCAAGCAATAGTGTCCACGTGGGTCGAGAACCTAAGGCCCAGCTCAGTGCTTAAAACCTCAGTTTCTAACCATAAAAAAAAAAAAAAATACTTACAAAGCACTTTATTATTTTCAGATTTTTCCATTTTTGAAAATGTGAGGCATGGAGAACTGCAGTAGGTCATAAATCTAGTAGGTAGATTAAAACATCCTGTAAGTCTTGGAAAACGTGTATACCATTATTTTTCTTTCTCAGTGATGAATCTTAGTTTCTATTCTGAGGAATTCTTCTTTACTTTTAACACATAAAATTTAAAAATTACAACAGCTAAAAATAACCCTGGGTGGATCTTCTATCCTTTTCTCTAGTTTCTCAGGCCCTTGTATCCTTGCTGCTTTCCTCTAAGAAGGGTTTGGTAGGTTTTTAAAAAATGTATATTTCCTATTGCTTTAATTCTTGCATTGTAGAGCATCTTCTGTTATTAATGTTACCCTAAATGAGATAGTATAAGAACAGTAGATAAGCTTGCTAATTCAGTTGATTCATAATTTCTTACATTAAAAAAAAAAAACAAACCAACAAGTCAGCAGCTTTAGAAGACATGATAGATTAATGCCATACCTTTCAAAACAGATGGCTGAAGAGCCCAAGGATTACCACTTAGTGCCTTTGTTGGGAAAGTTTTTCCCCCCTCCTGGTGTCTTTTCCATATTTTAAGAAAGTAAAAGATTTCAAGCATCAATCTCATTTCTAAAATTCACGCTGTGAATCCTTAGCACGTGGATTCCCAGAGCACTGAGCTTTGTAATTCTCTTCACTTCCCTGGGCCTTGAGGTTTGCCCTCTTAGCTCCCGAATGCCTGCACTCTGAAATCTGCCTTCCCCCTTGCTGCGGGCTCTGTTATTACGGTCTTTGAATCACATGCTTTCAGTCAGAGAAGCCTCGCGACACAGTTTGCCCTCCAAGATCCTGCATACTTTTGTTGGACCAGAAGGGCAAGTCACATGACTTCCTTCACTTGTCTGGAAATTGCTCAGTCAAAAGATTTCTCAGCAATTCTTTCACTTCATTTATTCCAGATCCTTCAAATCCTACTTTGTTCTCATGCTCAGAATTTCAGCAGATGGTCTTCTAAAGGGAAAAACATGTTGTGGTGTTCAATTCCCCTCTCTTATATCCCTCACCTCTCCTTAAAGACTTTTTTTACAAGACACCTTCTTCTAAGCATACACACAAACATATATATGTATTTTTTTTCTTTTGAAGTAGTGATCCACACAACCACAATTTCTTATTTTTTTCTCACTTCCAAGACAAAATCTGCAGGCAATATCATTTTGCACCTTCAGACAAATGATGAGGTTTTCATTATAAATCCGTTTTTTTTAAAGCCACAGAAGATGTTTTAGCAATTCCAAAATCAAGTTTTCTAGGAACAAAATAGAGAAGCACACAGTCCTATCTTAGGGGAAGGGGACTCCTTCAAGAGGATGCGATGGAGCATCCACATGCTTCGGATGAGAAATTGACTGTCTGGAAGTGGCGGCCCAAGGTCACGCCATAAGCCCTGGCAGAGTCAGGGCCAGCGCAGAGCGGACAGCTGCCTTCCAGACCAGAGTCATCACCAAATCAGTTTCTTCAACTGTAAAGTACAAAGGATAATACAACTGTAAAGTGATGTAGCCGACCTGCAAGAGGATGTTGAAAGGTAAATGAGTTAATATGTGTAGGCGCTTAGCTCCTGGTGCAGAGTTCATATTCCATAAATGTTAGATTGACATTGTAGGGAAAGGATGCCCTATATTCTCATCGTATAGATTTTGTCAAAATGATCTCATTTCTGTATTCTATGGAGTTTCTATTAGAAATGTGGAGGCTAGGATTTGGCCCAAAATGATGATGCTGATAAATAAATTCACCAATGTAAAATACAATACTAATAATTTAACAGTAAAATAAAATATCTCAGTATTAAAATGTTTTATAAGGGGGATGGCATCACTAAGGGCATAGTGCAATTCTTCATAATCTGTTCTCTTTTTACTACATGTATCAATATTAAGGGTTTTTTGGGGTTTTGTTTTTTTAAAGATTTTATTTATTTATTTGACAAGTAGGCAAAGTAGGCAGAGAGAGGAAGGGAAGCAGTCTCCCTGCCGAGCAGAGAGCCTGATGCGAGGCTTGATCCCAGGACCCTGGGATCATGACCTGAGCTGAAGGCAGAGGCTTTAACCCACTGAGCCACCCAAGCACCCCGAAGGCAGAGGCTTTAACCCACTGAGCCACCCAGTGCCCCTCAACTTTAAGTTTTATGATGATTTTCTCCCAAAAATATATACTATATTTTAAAACATCAACATCTTCTACTTTCATTCCTCAGTACTTCTTTTCCTTTCTTCTCGTCCATCTTTATTATTATTCACTGAGAAACAAACGTAGGGCCTTCTAGACTTACAAAATGTATCCAGAAGTAGCAGTCTGTCCTTTCTATAATCTAATAAGGCTACTTATTCATCAAACAGGAGCTCTGTTTTTAGTTATATATTTGCATCCTTATCCCTCTGATATTTTCATTCTTAAGAGGGAGTAGACAGGGGATGGTGGTGAAGAATCTTCAAAGACAAATGGCTTAAAATAAAAAGGCTTTAAAATGTCAGTGTGTCAATACACTTACAACGTAATGTTCATGGATATAAATAGAAAGAGGAGAGGGATGAAAATAACTAAGTTATTTGCCAAATGGTTGAAAATGTGGTATACATTTAGAGTCGCCTTTCAAATGTCAAATTTGTAAGAATATTTTTAAATGTACGGCTATTTTATATATTCATAATAATTTACATAGATCCTTAAGAACAGATTAATTCTGGGGTAAGTCTGGACCTGACTCAAATCTGCACTGTGTACCTTGTGTGTTTATTTTTCTGTAGGCCACTTCTTCTGAATAAAACAAAACAAAAAATCCACATACACTCACTGATGGACACACATACACACACGGGTAGTTCCAGCATGACATTTTAGCAGGAACCAGTCTTTATTTTAGACAATTTTTATGTTTGGTTTATTCAAGACTGGTTCTCTTGGCCACCCTCAGAGGAAGGTTAAGTATGCAGTGTATTCAGCAGTGCCTTTGGGATGAACATTTGTGAAAAGGGGAAAAGAAAGCAAAGGAAGAATGAGACCCACTGACTGACTGCCTAAGAGACTCAGCCAACACTACAGAGATCTCTGGAGTGAAAATCGCCCTTTCAGGTGTCCCACATGAAGTTAAAGGCTGGGCTTTTCTACTGCCTTCTCAGTCAGTCACTGGATATGGGCTGCCCCAAGAAAGGCCTGTTCCCAGGAGAGACTACTCTCTGCAACTGGGGCAAATCCTAAAAAGGCTGACAGCTGAATGCTGTTGGCCAGCTCAGCGGCCCTCCCAGCAGCACTGGCAACCAGTCCTTCAAGAGACATCTGGGCGACCCATTAGTGAGACCACCCTGGATCTGGTCATGGTCTCACCATGCACTTGGGCAGCATCACTTGGGGTTTCAATTTTATTTCCTAGAAAAGGGCTGACTGGATTAGATCATCTCTAGGATTTCTTGGAACTCTAAAATTTTAAATTAAAAAAAAATCAAACTGAATTTTCATACCCTGACTTCTACCTTGCCTCAGCCAATGTAGAAAATAGTTCTATGTAATATATACAATGAAAGAATATAAACATGCATACAAGTAGATGGAAACTTGCCTTGTTCCTTTGGTCACAACAGGAGTTTGGCAGGAAAGTACAAGCAAGGGGAAAAGTGGGAGGGATTAGATAAGAACTCCACTTCTTGGGCAGCGCTAAAGAGCTATCAAGGGGCCATACACTGTGGGTCTCTAGAATATAGAATTCAAAAATAAGGTTGTTTTCTGAAACCTTTAGCTCGCTCTACCCAACAGTGATAAGATCATGTTCTCTCTTTCTCTTTCTCAAATTATGGTGATTAGACCCAATTGTTGCAACATTAAGGGGGAAAAAGTACCCTTCTCATCTCTTCCTTTATCAGCCAGCCCACAGGATCTTCCACCTCCTCCCCAGCTAGATTTTTCAAGACTCGTGTGGGCATCTGCAGCATGGAAACCAGATGGCAGTTTTCTTGAATCTGCCTGTTCTACTTTAGCAGCCTCTCTGCAAAAAGCTCCCCAAATGAGTATGCTGCAGGTAGGGTCAGCATGAGAAAACTGGATTCGGGTCATCTGAGAACATGGGATCCCCCCTCAACACCAAGAAGACGATGAGAAGATAGTCTAAAGACAAACTCAGTAAAATATGCAATGTGGGGAAACATGTCCAAGAAATAGTCTTTCTTCTTACTTGAATTGTAGGAACATTCCCCCATTTGTAGGAAGGGGCTGATTGGCAGGGGGAATTTTGGATGTCTGGTGTGGAACTAAACATTTTCTAGACTTTGGGGCAGATCTTTGTCTCATGGTGAGAAAGTCTCAGGATGGATCAACTTGGTTGCTGGGTTTTGGCTGCTAAGAGAAAATGGTTAGGGCAGCATGGCTGGTGGAGGAAAGGGGAAATGTTATAGGATTCTGAGGTGAAAAAAGATGGAGGGCTCTGTAGGTTCTCAAACACCAGTGGGCAGGTTGAGATCAAGCTGGCTGCTTCAGAATCACTTAAGAAACTTGTTAAAAATAGAGATTTCTGAAACCCACCCCAAAAAGTTTTGATATCATTACAAATTTCCCTGTTTGATTCTGATATACAGATAGGTTTAGGAACTATGGGGGTGGTTGGAATGTAAATACTTAAATCATTGGAATTCATCTATTATTCAAATATATGGTCATTAAGCATCTTCTATGAAAAATTTGCTTAGTTAAGTTCTATGGAGTTTATAAATATGTAAAAGACTTAGGCTGCCTCACCTGCCTTTGAAAATGAGCAGAGGACAAGAAAGTTATGCAGGTAAGTGACAGACAGGGATGTTCTCAGATATCAACTTATAGTCCCGTGGGATGGAGAGAATAGAATGGAACTATGATGCCAGGGGGAAATAAGCAGATGTTTTAAACTGAGTAAGAAAAGAAGAAGGAGACAGCTTGGCAGATTTCCCAGGAATGGTCCCTAGTTCAGATGCCCAAAAGTTGGAGAAGACAGATACTAATATAAACCCAAGTTTGTGGAAAAAATTCAATGAAAGCACATATAGAGTGCTAAGCACAGTCTGTGGTAATCAGCAGTAAATGGTAGATATTAATAACTGTAGGAGATTTAAAGAGCTATGGGCAAATACCTTGTTCAAAAATATCTTCCTCTCTGCCTGTCACGGTGCCTATAATTCCTTTACTGAGTTTTGAAATCTTATTAGAAAATACTTTTATTGAGGAAGCTATTTTGAAAGTCTTATACCTTAAGCTTTTAATAGTCTAGAAAGAAGGCAAAGAAAATCAGGGGACAGTGGCCACATGGGAGGACAGAAGTCAGGAAGGGCTTGAGGTGGTGTCAGAAGCTAACTTTCATACATATGACATCATTGCTATAGATACTGCTTCCCTGAGAGTGAGTCAGCAGTCTAAGGCAAGCTATAAAGCTTGTGTGATCATCGAGAGCCTGGGCCCGCTGCACCTAATGGCTCCTTTTTCCTCTTAGCAGCTGGCAGATGGGGAAAGAGCCTGAAGAGAAAGGTCCTATTTCTTAACTACTCGGGTCTTAAAACACACACACACACACACACACACACACCCCTCTTTGGGCTCACATTCCTTTGGCGACAATCAGTCACTTCACCCATCTAGACAGTGGTAGGTGGGGGAGGATGAGAAGTGTAGCCCCTGGCTGGGCAGAAGACCTCGGGACTCTTAGAGTCCTGAGGGATCCTGGGAATGTGACAGCACATTCATGAAGTGGAATCAGAAACAAAGAGACACAGGCTTGGCCAGCAAGAGAAAAGCTAAAGTCCAGAAACAGGCCAAAGTATAGGTGCCCCCCAAACAAGTGAACCTTTTCAGGGAGAAGAAATGTATTAAGTTAGGTACCAAACGGAGAGAAGAGAAGGGAAAGCATTTGGGGGAAGTTTATAAGGGATTAAGAGGAGTGGCCTGGGCTGAAAAGATGAGAAATCATGCTAGAAGAAAGTAGGAAGGCCCAGGGGAAGAAAGAAATCCCCAGATGGAAATTTGGACTTTAAAGACATGTGATACACATGGTTAGTTGATCACCACAGATTCACGATCCCCCTGGCCAGCCAGAGACCACATCTCCCACCCCTTACATGCAGGTGGGCTGTTGATTGCTTCTCACCAATGGAATGTGAGCAGAAGATTTTTTTTAAAAGTCAAGGGAGCCAGTGGGCCACGAGAACACATGTATCTCCAGATAATCGCTTTCTCCATTTGCCTGCTTCTAAGAAGATGAAGAGGAAGAAGGAACCACAAAGGAAAGAGGTCTGGGCCTCTGAATGATCACATGGAAGGCCATAAGACCTGCATTAGGTTGCAACAGAAATTAGAAAGAAACTTTATTGTTTTGGGTCTCTGAGAGTTCAGGGTTTGTGTATTTCAGCAGCCTGCTTTACTTAGTACATATAAAATACATATGAAAGGTCAGAGGAGGCCTGTGGGGAACAGAGGCAATTCAAGAATCAAGGTGATGACTCCTCTGAACTAGAACTTAAGATACAGCATCTTAGGCAGCCACCAAGGCCAAGTAAAGGAAACTTCCCTCCCCCTCCACTTCTACACTAGGCTTCAGGCTCCAGACTTTGGGGGGGATTGATTTCTCTTTCTTAAGCCCTCCATCTGTCATCTCTAAACCACTTTGATTCTAGACAAAAATGTAGAATAGGAAGGACACTAGGTGTTTTTACCCTAGCTTTTTTGTGAGGAGAAGGGGCAGAGTAACAGAATCAGATAAACAGGAGAAAATCAGTTGTGAAGAAGAGGGCAATGCTACCATAAGAGAACATCATAGTATCTCTGACCTCCAGGTGTGTTAATGGAGGTGGTTTTTAATCAGGCTAATCTTCCATGGGCTTAAGGTGCGTAAAAACTGGGCTGTGAACTCAGTTTGGGAGGAAGACCTGGCGAACGGTTTGGTTGAGTTACTCTGCAGGGACGTTTAAGGATGGGAGTTGAGGAAAGGAAGAAATGTAGAGAGAAGTGACGGCAAAGTCCCGAGATGCCAGAAGAGTTGGCAAGGTGAGAGCATTAGAGATGTGATGGGGAGGAAGATGAATCTGCCACATCCGTGAAACATGCGTGTTCAGTGTTAAACTATCTGGTCACTTCCACATAAGTCTTTGTTTCTTCCATTATCACTGAAGGCTTTCTACCTTCTCTGGGAGGTTTTCCAGGAGCACACTAGGAAGGGCTAGAATTCTACAATCTGACAAACAGTGAAATAGGGACGTCATTGTGCAGGTTGGGCAAAGAGCTATGTACAGAGCTGATCTGGGTGGAGCCTGGAATCCATGAACATCCATGAACATCCATGCCACAGTCATTGAGCACCAATATGTGCTGGGCACTACTCTAGGACCTGAGGACAATGGCTTGAGCCAAACAGAGAAGGTCTCTGGGAACTCACAGTCTAGTGGAATGGTGGACAATAAATAACTGAACAAATAACTAAAAGAGAAAACAAATTGAGGGGAGGTGATGTGAATGGAGGACCTACTTGAGAATGGGTGGTGGTCCTGCAGAGGCCATATGGAAGCTGAGACTTCCATAAGGAATTTGCAAACACCTTGGAGGGTGGAAGTCTAGTCTCCCAGGAGCAGAGCCACCCCAGTACATGTAGCTACTCGTTTCTACTGCTAATTCTTTCCCTCCTCGCCTTACTGATGTAATGTTCTTTTTCAATGGACAATAAACTTGCATTGAACCCTTTTTTGTCTGCTATGGAGAGAGACTTGCTATTCAAAAGGATGAAATCAAGGTTGCCGCTGAAGAAGGTCCCAAAGGAAAACGGAGTGATCCATGGTATTTGAAATGATTTGATCTCACCCTGGTCTAGAGGCAGAAGAATAAAGATGCTTGGCAGACCGCTTAAGCTCCTTAGCTGTCCTGAGGGAAGATGCACTCCACCCTCCCCCAGAGTAAAGATGTCTATGTTGGCGGAAGCTGACATCCTGGTAAAGCCTGAGGTGCCAGGGGCCCCCTAGCTCTGGGTTTCCGAGAAACTGCTGAACCCAAGCTGGCTCCCGCCCGCCCGCACCAGCTGAGAGGGAACGAAAAGAAGGAGCTCCATCTAGTGTTGTCACAGAACAAGACCCAATGCACCCTGAACGTCATTTATCAGGTGAACAAACACACCTTGTCCGGTATCAAGAAAGATGATCTAAAAAGCTGGAACTGCTGGGGGAGTTCAGCACAAAGTAGAAGTGGGGTTCACCTTTGTCTAGGAAGGCAGACTCAGTGGTCTTAAGCTCTTGCTCGTCCATGACAACGCATAAAATATCTCCTCCTGGAATGGCAGACCCCAGCCCCACGCAGAGGTTCATTTATTGTTATAAAATCAGGGCCTGGGCCCTTGACAACATCCAGAGGACCCTGGGGAGACATATACACTGGGTCCTGCACATTGGTGACTTTTTTGGGAGCTTTTTACACATTTTTGCACTTGATGGGTCATGGGGTTCACATAGCTTCAGCCTTACTGAATAATGGCAGACTGTTTTCCTAAGAGGGATATGATGATTTATGCTCACTGACACTCTATGAGGGTTCCTTTTAGTCCTTGTTGTCTCCAAAACTTGGTTTTGTCAGCCATATTCATTTTTGTCATCCTGATGGCTATGGTCCTGATACTTTGTGGTGTTTTAATTTGCATTTTCCTAGTTAGTAGTCAAGTCAAGCACTTCCCATTAGTTTCTTGGCTATTTAGATTTCCTTCTTTATGAATTACCTATTGGTCATTTTCCCATGATCTTTTTCTTAATTCTTAAAGTATTTGTTCATTACATATGCCAGTTAAGAGGTCTTTATCAGCACATGTCTCATGCCTTCTTTCTTCATTTTCTTTTCCTGGCATCCCCGGATGAACACTCAAATGGAATTCAATGTATAAATCCTTTCTTTTTAAATATAAGTCCTTTCTTTTATGGCTTGTGTTTTCTGTGTCCTATTTTAAAACCATTTCCCTATCTTGAGGACAAGAAGACATTGTCCTATATTATCTTTCAAAACTTTATTAAAGTTTTGTTTCCTGTATTGAAGTCTGCACTCTCCTGAAAATGAAATTTTGTTGGTAGAAGGTAGCATTCATGTTTTTTAATTTTCTTCCATGTGGATTTCCAATTCTAGATCTGTTTATTGGAAAGAATGTCCTCTTCCCACTGTTCTGCAGTACCACTCTGATCTTAAATCAGGTGTCAGTTTCTGTGTTTTGAAATGTTCTATTCTGTTCCACTGTCCCAGTTGCTGTAAGTTTATAATGTGTCTTTATATCCTAGAGAGCTAGTCATCTCACCTTGTTCTTCAAGTGTCTTGGCCATTCTTTTTTTTTTTTTTTTTTTAAGATTTTATTTATTTATTTAACGGAGAGAGAGAGCACAAGCAGGGGGAACAGCAGGTAGAGCAGGCAGAGGGAGAAGCAGGCTCCCCACTGAGTGAGGAGCCCAATGCAGGACTCGATCCTAGGACCCTAGGATCATGACCTCAGCCAAAGGCAGTCACTTAACTGACTGAGCCACCCGGCATCCCATGTCTTGGCCATTCTTAAACCTTCGTACCTTCTGAATGAAATCTATAATCCCAGGGTTGCATTAAATCTGTAGGCTATTGGAAGAGACTTGACACCTTTATAATATCAAGTATGCAGTCAATAAACATGGCTATTTATATAGGTCTTATTTAGTTGTTCTCAATAATACTTTGTAACTTTCCATATAGGCATCTTGGACTTCTTTTATTGGACTTATTTCTAAGTATTCGATTTTTTAGGCTTTTGTAATTTTTTAAATAGACTTTGTTAGAGCAGTTTTAGCTTCACAGCAAGATTGAGCAGTAAACAGGGTTCTCATATATGCTCTACCCCTGCATGGACATATCTTCCCCATTATTAACACAACTTACTAAAGCATCACATTTGTTACAACCAATGAACACACAACAAATCATCACAACCCAAAGTCCATAATGTACATTAATGTTCACTTTTGCTGTTGAAAATTGCATGGATTTTGACAAATATATAATGACATGTATCTGTATCCAGCACTATAATATCACACAGAGTAGCTTCAGTGCCCTAAAAATACTTGCGCTCCACCTGTTCATCCCTCTCTCCACCCTAACCCCCAACAACCATTGGTGCTTTTACTATAGCCATAGTTTTTCTTTTTCCAGATAGTCGGAATCATACAACTTTTTCAGATGGGCTTCCTTCACTTAGTAATATACATTTAAAACTCCTCTATTTATCTTTCCATGGCTTGGCTGAAGGACATTTTGGTTTCTTCTAAGTTTTGACAATTTTGAATAAAGCTGCTATAAACATCCCTGTGCAGGTTTTTGTGTAGACATAAGCTTTCAGTTCCTTTGGGTAAATAACAAGGAGTGTGATTGCTAGATTCTATAATAAGAGTATGTTTAGTTTTGTAAGAAACTGCCAAATTGTTTTCCAAAGTGGCTGTGCCATTTTGCATTTCCACCAGCAATGAATTAGGGTTCCTGTTGCTCCACATCCTTGACGGCATTCAGTGTTGTCAGTGTTCCAGATGTCAGCCATTCAAATCGGTAGGTGTCTGGTGGCATTTCATTCTTTTTCTAATTTGCAATTCCCTAATGACATATGATATTGAGCATCTTTTCATATACTTTTTTCCATCTGTATCTCTTTTTTGGTGAGGTATCTTCTCAGGTCTTTTACCCATTTTTAAAACGACTGTTCATTTTCTTATTGTTGAGTTTTAAGAGTTCTTGGTACATTTTAGATAACAGCAATTTATCAGATATGTCTTTTGTAGCCCTTTATCAAATATTTTTTATCCCCATCTATGACTTGTCTTCTCATTTTTTTTTTTTTGGATAGGACCTTTGGCAGGGCAACAATTTTTAATTTTAATTAAACCTAAGTCATTTATGAATCATGACTTTAGTATTATATCTAAAAAATCATTATCAAACCCAAGATCATGCAGATTTCTCCCACGTTATCTTCTAGAAGTTTTATTGTTTTACATTTTATATTCATGTCCGTAATCCATTTTGAGTTATTTTTTTTTTATTTTTTTAAGATTTTATTTATTGGTCGCTTGGGTGGCTCTGAGCTCATGACCTGAGCCAAAGGCAAAGAATTTAACCCACTGAACCACCCAGATACCCCCTCCTTTTTTCATTACATAATGACCCTCTTTATCACTGATAACTTTCCTTGCCTTGAAGTTTGCTGTGTTTTGACATAAAACTCACAAAAATGTGGAGGGCCCCTAGGACTGGGCTTTTAACTCTAAGACATATTCACACTGGGTCTCTAGCACCTTATCAATTACAGTTAAGGTTTTCCTGCCCCACTACTCATTCTCAGGGAGGTTTCTGCTCATGGGTTTCTGCTTCAGTAAATTGTGATTCTCTGTATTTGCCTGTCTAATTTAGGGGGCAGTGGTTTGCCCTCTTACCTCAATTCTCTTGACAAATGTAAGAGGAGTTGATTTTTCAATTTGTTCAGTTTTTTACTTGTTTTGGAATAGAGCAATGATTTCCAAGCGCCTTACAAGCTGGACTGGAAATGGGTAGTCCCATTATATTTGAAAGCAATTTAATAATCTTTGCTTTTTAATTCAAAGATTTATTCTATTTATAGTTACTATATTTGACAGATATATTTGGATTTTATCTCTGTTACTCTGTATTAATTTTTCACATATAGTCCCTTTCCTTGACTTCATTCAGATTGACTGAGTGTTCTCAGCAATCTTTCTAAGTAAGATTCTCCCTCTCTCTTTTGGCCAGATGTATATTAATGTATTTTTATGTATTTATCCTACTTGGGATTAATTTGGATTCTTGATTCTGTGGATTGACATCCTCCATCAATTTTGGAAATTCTCAGCCATTTTCCTTTCAAAAATTGCTCTTGTCCAACTTTTTTCTTCCTCTCCAACTCTAAATAAGATCTGTGTTCTTTTATCTTTTTTTTCTTTTTAAGATTTTATTTATTTTTTTGACAGCCAGAGATCTCAAGTAGGCAGAGAAGCAGGCAGAGAGAGAGGAAAGGAAACAGGCTCCCTGCCAAGCAGAGAGCCTGATGCCTGGCTCGATCCCAAGACCCCGAGATCATGACTGAACTGAAGGCAGAGGCTTTAACCCACTGAGCCACCCAGGTGCCCCTGCGTTCTTTTATCTTTACTACATTCTTTCATACCTCTTTGCTTCATTCTGCATATTTTCTTCTAAACTATTTCCAGTTCACTAATTTTTCTTCAGCTGTGAATAATGAACTATTAAGCCCATCCATTGCATTTTTTAAAAAAGATTTTATTTATTTATTTGACAGAGAGAGATCACAAGTAAGCAGAGAGGCAGGCAGAGAGAGAGGGTGAAGTAGACTCCCTGTTGAGCAAAGAGCCTGATGTGAGGCTCCATCCCAGGACCCTGAGACCATGACCTGAGCTGAAGGCTTAACCCACCAAACCACCCAGCTACCCCCATCCATTGCATTTTTAATTTCACTGTTTCTTTTTTTCAGTTCTAGAATTTCTGTTTTTTTTTTTAATTGGCTATCAAAGTTTTCAGTTCCTTCACCAGATAATCCGTTTTGTCTTTTGTCTTCTTGAATGTATACTGCAGTTATTTTAATACTTGTTTCTGATAACTCCAATATCTGCAGTTTCCATACATCATTTTCTACCAGAAGTCGCTATTTCTACTGATTATAGTTTGTGTTGTTTTATCTTCTTGTGTGCTCAGTTATCTTTGTGTGCCAGGCATTATATTAGAAAATTTTTTTCTTGAAATTATTTCGAAGCCAAGGTGATACTATATTTCTCCAGAGTGCATTTGGCTTGACTTTGTCAAGAATCTGGAGTCCCTAGCATTGTTGGATTACTTGTGTGAGGTCTGTAAGAGGACTGTGAGAGACTTTTTTCTAGGTTCGCTCCTTAGTTCCAGGGGATAGCTCGGGGTCCCAGACCAAAATGGGACTCACCAAAGCCCTACCTTGACAGATCATTTACTCTTTTATCTCTCTGACTCTAAAACTAACAAGAGTACTGATTGGCCTTTTGGCATTTCAACAGCCTCTTCTAAATCAACAAAAATTTCAAGGCATAAGCATCACCTTTATGAGTTTTCATTTTCTTCCCACTCTTGACCTACTACACTCTCTCATGTTTTTAGACATATCTACTTATATATAATTTTTTCCATTTTTTACTCGTTTTTCTCAGTGAATGGGTTTGTCTCATTTATCTAGCTCCCCATTTCCAGATGTTGGAAATTTAGAGTTTGAAATTTTTGGTTTTAAAAATTAATCAGTTTGGGTTGCCTGGGTGGCTCGGTGGGTTAAAGCCTCTGCCTTCAGCTCAGGTCATGATTCAGGGTCCTGGAATTGAGCCCCACATTGGGCTTTCTGCTCAGCTCCCCCCCCCCCCACTCTGTCTGCCTCTCTGCCTACTTGTGATTTCTGTCAAATAAATAAATAAAATCTTAAAAAAATTAATTGACTTAACTAATTTTAAGGGGAGAGAAGCTTAGAAAAAGAAATACTAAAACTTCATTTAAGTACAAAAACAAGAATGTCAATAGAAAATGTACGTTTAAAGAAATGCCCTAAAATAAATAATTTGCCTTAGGCATAACATATTAAATAGAAACATTATTAACTTTTTCCTCACCACAAATATGATGTTTGATCCACTTAGGTATTACCACAATCAGACAGAGTAGGATGCCAGAAGACCAGTTCTGGTTTAACTAGACTGACATTGTCCGGCCCTGGGTTTTAAGGTCTCAGGATCTATAGGTAGATCTGAATAGACTACTTTCCATTATTCACCCTAATCTTACTCAATTCATATGTTAGAGCAAAATGTTCAGGGTATTTTTCTCTTATTTAGAAAGCACTTAGCTAAGGTGTGTTTAAAGAAAATCTATTTATGATAACTGTATAGTCTTATTTTTCCCAACCACTGACTAATCCACATGTACAGTATTTATCATTCTAATGAGAAAATAGTTTTTTATCAATAATTTCATATAGAACACTAATATTTTATTGAAATAAAAGTGGATTTTCATGCTTTTTTTATATGTATAGCTAATGCACATAGATGAAAAAAAATAACTGAGAAAATAAGGAGAATTGGCTTGAAGTCTATATATTTTGAGGGTTATGCTTCAGATTTAAGAAATACATTATAGTACAGAGAAAATCTTTATTATGTCCACTGAGAATTTAGGATTCTGTATCTCCATGCTAATAAAATTTCTGAAGGAATATTTTATACCTGGTAACACTACGGACCATGTTCCTATCTAGTGTACTCTCTGGATTTAAATCTATATTAATAATAATGAAAATAAAAGTGGAGGTACGCACAATTTAAATTTAGATTAAATAAAATCTATATTTTGGGATCAACAAAACTTCTACAACTAATAAGTGAGTTGAGCAAGTTAGTGGAATACAAAATCCACATGCAAAAATCAACTGTATATCTATATATGTCAATGATTATATGGAAATTAAAATTAAAAACAAATTGTAACCACTGAAAACAGAGTAAAATAATTAGGCATAACTCTAATAAACCATGTGCTGGACTCATATGCTGAAATAAAAAATATTTATGAAAGAAATTAAAGACCTTAAAAAAATAGAAGGATATACCATGTTCACAGATCGAAAGACTCAACATGATAAAGACAGCAGTTCTCTCCAAATTGAGCTACAGTTTTAGTCCCATTCCTATCAAAATCCAACAAGAATTTTTGCAGATATGGGAATAGTTACTCTAAATTTTATATGGAGAAGCAAAGGAACCAGAATAGCAAATAATTTTGAAAAAGAAGAATAAAATTTACTAAATCCCCCTACTTGATGTTTAGACTTAATATATAGCTGTAGCTACCAGGACAGTGTGGAATGGCCAAAGCAATATGGACATAGACCAGTGGAAAAGAAAAGATAACTCAGAAATAGAGCCTGTACACAAGTATGGCCAACTGACTTCCAAAAGCATTTCAAAGGAGGAAAGATATACTTTTCAATAAATGATGCTAGAACAGTTGAACATGCGTAAGCAAAACTAATGAACTTTAACCTAAACCCTCATACTGTCTATAAAAATTATCTCAAAATAGATCATAGATTCAAATACAAAACCATGAAACATTTAGAAGAAAACAAAACATCTTTAGGATCTTTAGATCTTGATCTTTAGATCAAGAGGTTTTAGACATGATACCAAAAGTATGATCCATCAAAGAAAAAAACTGGTCAACAGAACTTCATGGAAATTATGAATTTTGCTCTGTGACTCTGCTAGGAAAATGAATGGACTGGATATAGATTGGGAGAAAATATTTGCAAACCACATATCTGACAGAAGATATATCTGGAATACATATATATTTAAAAACTCAACAGTAAAACAAAACAAAAAGCAAGTAATCCCATTAGAAAATGGTCAAAAGACAAGAACAGACATTTCACCAAAAGGGATTTCAGTGGAATTGTCCTGAGTAAAAAAAATCCCATCTCAATAGTCCACTTAAGCAGGGTGCCTGTGGCTTAGTGGGTTAAAGCCTCTGCCTTCAGCTCAGGTCATGATCCTGGGGTCCTGGGATTGAGCCCCACATCAGGCTCTCTGCTCAGTGGGGGAGCCTGATTCCTCCTCTCTCCCTCTGCCTGCCTCTTGGCTTACCTGTGATTTTTGTCTGTCAAATAAATAAACAAAATCTAAAAAAAAAAAATAGTCCACTTATGCAACATTTCAAAATGAGAAAATTTATGGAGATGGTGAACAGATAGACGGTTGCCAAGCATTAAAGGATCAGGGGAGAGGAGACTGGATATGACCGTGAATGAGGAATTTTTGTGGTGATGAAGTAGTTATTGACTGTGGCAGTGGGTACATGAATGTACACTGTTGGGTCCCCCAATAATGGGTCCGTGATTAAAGGAGCGAGACTGATACAAAGTGAAGGTGAAGCAAAGCTTTATTTTGCGCCAAGCATTGAGAATCAAACCGACTGGCCGGGGGTACATCTCTTAGAGAGAGTGCGACCCCTCCCTGCCTCACAGACTAACTTTTATAGAGCAACCATGTGGTTGGGCCTGGCCACACACAGGTGGTGAATGAGACTGTAACACACAGAGAAAGCTGCACAGTCATGCTAGGTCACACATAAGTGACCAACTGAATTACAATTTACCCTATAATAGACATTTGAACTAGCCTATCACCTTGGTCAGAATTGGTGCCCAAAAGGCAGGGGCGGCGGGGGGGTGGGGGGGGACACTCCTTGGTAGCTAGGGAGATAGTATGCGTGCTCTACTGATCAGCACGGGAGTTTTGACCTGCTCCCTTTCCGACCTGGGCCGGTTCACCCCTCCTTAGGCAACCTGGTGGTCCCCCGCTCCCGGGAGGTCACCATATTGATGCCGAACTTAGTGCGGACACCCGATCGGCATAGCGCACTACAGCCCAGAACTCCTGGGCTCAAGCGATCCTCCTGCCTCAGCCTCCCGAGTAGCTGGGACTACAGGCGCGCGCCACCGCGCCCGGCAGTATGCGTGCTCTACTGATTGGATGTCTCCACCTGACCCAACTCATCCCTGCATTGGGCTGCTATCTCCACCTGACCTGACCCACCCTTGTATTTGGGCTTTGTTACAAAGCCCAAAACCTGGGACTGGTTTCTCAGACTTGTTTTTAAATAAGTTCCCCTGGCGGGGGCCAGGGTCAATTTAAATTTTACTGCATAAACAACAAAATGGCTGTTCAACCAAGGTGGGGCCGCTCTGGCTAAATAGGCCCTTACATACACATGTGATAAAATTGCATAGAATGTGCACACATGCACACACACACACACACACACACACACACACAGACAAATAATGTGTATAAAATTGGTGAAATCTGTAGAAGTTCTGTGAATTGTACCAATATCGGTTTCCTTGTTCTGATACTGTGCTATCCTTGTTAGCTGTTGTCACTATCACTGGGGAACGCTGGGAGAAGGGTACATAGGATCTGTCTCTACTACGTCTACAACTTCCTATGAATTTATAATTACTTCAATATGAGAAAACTTTTAAAATACTACATTTTTGCCACTGGTCTTGCTCTCCTTTATTCAAAATCTTTACAGAAGATGCCAAGAAGTAGCCAGTTGGGGTGATTTATTTTTCTACTATCTATTCTCCATGACTTATGGCAAGGACCCAGACTTGAAATATATACAAAGTCACCTAGCAGAGGAAGAAGGTGAAAAAAATCAAAAATATGGGCCAGGGCCGGAAAGTATTATGTGCAGTCATTACTGAAAGAGATGCCTTTCTCAAGGCTGTCGGGAGCCAGTACAGGAGGCCTACTATAAGAGCTGTAAGGGACTGAATATGATTGGCTGTTCATTTAGGTCCACTCACGCGGGAGGTGCATGAGCACTGTGGTGATTGGCTAGGCAGGCTAAGCTGCCGGTGTATATATGCTTGAATGTACTTGTAGAGCGGGCCCGCTGGGAGCCAGGCCTCCCGCGCCGCGCCGGCCGGAGGGGGCCGCAGCCCGGACCATGGTGGCGGGCGCCGAGGGGCGGCGCACGGCCGGTGGCGGCGGTGGCGGCACCCGAGCGGGGCGGCGGGAGCTGCGTGCTGTGCTGTGCCAGAGGGGGAAGAAGATAAAAAGAAGCCATTAAAGAAGTTTGCCTCCACGCGTGTCTCCATGTCGTTCTTGCTGGTGAGAGCGACAAGTGGTGCCGAAACCCGGGAACTCGTGCAGAAGAGACGCGCGGAGTTAGGCAACGATCAGGTAAAGAGTGCACCTATTTCTGTCTAGTGACAGGGAAAGTTCCTAGGATAAGGACGAGAGTAAAGCTTTCCGGGATGGGAAACGAGATGGCCACATATAAAATGCTGGGGCGGCTTTCTGATATCCTTAAAGCAATTGGTACTCCTTTAAAAAATAAAACAGCTCGTTTGTTTTTGAGAGAAGTGGGACAAACGGCTCCCTGGTTTTTGGAAAGGAGCAGAGGAGGGAAATCGCCCAAAAGCCAAAAGGTGAGCAAGATGCAAAAGGAACTTGCAAAAAAGGAGGAAAAGCTAAAGAAGGCTATGGCGCAGCTCAAAATGCAGGGGGGAAGTTATGGCGCAGCTGAAATTAAAAGCGGAAGAAGGAGCTATGGCGCAGTTACAAACAAAGGAAGTGGTAGATAACTTAGATCTTATGCCCATGCGCCCAGCCCCAACAGCGCCACCCTATGAGGGGCCTCCTCCGTATAAACCTTGCTGCACCAAGGCCTGCTATTGTGCGAGCTGCACCGCACGAGTGTCTGCCATAGTAGCCTCTCAGGAGTTTGGGTGGGAACAGGATTCTCATTCAGTCCTAAAATCCCCACTTACTCTAACTCCACCTTTTTGGGCTATAATTATACTTACCAAGACCCGGCGCAAGGCGCGTCAGCTCACCTTCTAGATAGGTGGCTGCTCTGCAACGCTGCACAGGCATGTACAGGCTTGGAAAGCCTTCACTTTATTAATGGGTCTACATGGCGTAACTGTACGTACAACTATCACGTAGGCTCTCGATTTGAAACAAATGTTACTTGCAATTGCACCTCAGCTAAGCACATAAGTTACTCACCAATGCCTGTCTGTGTTAGAGCTCCCTTTCTCTTCATAGTTTTTAATGCTTCTACTATTAACAAGTCATCTAGTCTCTCTTGTGAGTCCCAGAATTGTCTGCTATCAGAATGTTGGAACGCCACGGTGGGAGACTCGGCAGTAATAGCCAAGATACCGACGTATATCCTGATGCCAGTACAGGTGAACCCCGACAACCTGCCGGTGCTGCTTTGACATAAACGAGACTTTGGAATAACAGCAGCCATTATTGCAGCTATTGCAGCATCCGCCGCCGCTGCTACTGCTGCTGCAGTAGCGTTGACAACCTCGGTACAGACAGCAGCTGCGCTCCACAACGTCACAGGAATGGTCGCTGAAGCATTGGCTACACAAGAACAAATTAACGGGCATTTGCATGCTGGGATCCTTATTGTAAATCAAAGGGTTGATCTTGTACAGGAACAACTTGATATCCTAGAGTCAATTGTGTCGATAGGATGCATACATAATATGGCCGGACTTTGTATCACTCCTATAGCTCATAACAACTTATCCTTAGCAGCTAACCTCTCTAGACAGTTAAGAAATATGCTTAATGGTACCTGGAACCATCAATTTCAAAATTTAACTAGGCAATTACGAGCTCAAATTATATCCATAAATTCTACCAAAGTAACTATTGCACCTGTTAGTGAGTGGAAAAAAATGTTACAGCAATCTGTTTCGTTCCTCAAATAGTGGGCCGGACTTGGTGCCATGGCTGTTCTCTTAATCACAGCTAACATACTAATGTTACGTTGGGTGTGTGGCCGTGTCCGTCGCAATCAATGACAATAACACCTCATGGTTCAAGCCATGATGGTTCTTGAAGCTGGTACCTCCCCCCAGATATGGCTAAGTATGCTAGATCGGTAGTCAAAGACAGGTAAGACTGATCCCACACCATAGCAACCTAAGACAGGGGCTCTTCGACCAGGGAGAGTACCCGATGACGGGTAAGCATGTGTGCTGAGGATTGGCAACCTAAGACAGGCACGATCTCAGCCATTATAAATAAATAAAAAAGGGGGAGATGTCGGGAGCCAGTACAGGAGGCCTACTATAAGAGCTGTAAGGGACTGAATATGATTGGCTGTTCATTTAGGTCCACTCACGCGGGAGGTGCATGAGCACTGTGGTGATTGGCTAGGCGGGCTAAGCTGCCGGTGTATATATGCTTGAATGTACTTGTAGAGCGGGCCCACTGGGAGCCAGGCCTCGCTGCGCCTCGCCTGCCGGAGGGGGCCGCAGCCCGGACCATGGCGGCGGGCGCCGAGGGGCGGCGCGCGGCCGGCGGCGGCGGTGGCGGCACCCGAGCGGGGCGGCGGGAGCTGCGTGCTGTGCTGCGCCAGAGGGGGAAGAAGATAAAAAGAAGCCATTAAAGAAGTTTGCCTCCACGCGTGTCTCCGTGTCGTTCTTGCTGGCGAGAGCGACACAAGGCGTTTATTTTTTTAATGACCTTCGATTAACAGGAGTCAGGGCAGCAAGCCGGTTTTAAAGAGAGGTGTTTGCAAATGAATGGGCAGGAGGGGAGACCTTGGAGGCAAAAAAGAAGAGTGAAGAGATTTAGGAGAGAAGAATTCCCTCAAAAGACAAGGTGAGTGGAGAAGACTGTAAATTCAAAAATAAAAATGATCCAGAGAGCCAGCACTTGATAAAATTATGAGCATTTTTACTTCTTAGCCACTAGCCAGAGCTAGTCTTTGTTGTGGTTTCCATGAACCTCTGAATTGCATGAGAGAGGTGAGAGAGAGCTCAGTAGAATCCAGAATTACTTGACAATGGGTATTTACCAAATAAATCTTAAAGGGAAAATATCCTGTTTCAGCAATGTTAATTGCTGCCTCATTGTCTTGTCTTTTGTTACCAAGTGAGCAAAATGCAAATTGTTTGTTCGTAATTGTTCTATGGTTCTGTGGTGTTCTATCAATATTTGCAGCATCTACAAAGGGATAATTGGATACAGACAAAAGTAAAGAAAACTCAGACTTCCAAAATTCAGACTTTTGCAACAGACAGACTAGGTTAGAATTTCAGCCCCACTACTCACCAGTACAAAGACTCAACATCCCTGAACCTCAGCCTTTTCAGAGGAGACAGTAACACCTTCCAGGACTACTATGAGGATTAGAGATGATGTGGAGAAGCTTCTAGCACAGTGTGTGGCACACTGTTGGCATGTTAGTCATTGGCAAATGTTCGATTATTATGTTATTATTAGTAGTAATGATTCTTCGAATTACACTATTCACTATAAAGTGTCATTTTGCACACGTTGCATCTTTCTTGAGCCAATCCAAAGAAGAGTTACTGATGAATCACAAAGGCCTCTGTATGAAGCAGTCTTAACCTTATAAGGCTGTCTCCTGGGAGGGATCCCAAGGATAGAGTTACAGGGAGGTCATAGGTTTATTTCCCCAAATTATAAACCTTACATAATAGTGCTCTGTACTAATATAGTAGAAAGCATACACTGTAGATCTTTTTTTTTCTCTTCCACAAACCCAAATAACATATCCATAACATAATCATAAATTAACAGATTGACCTGGAAAACCTCAGGAAGTCAAAGCCAAAATTATACATTTTTGTCCCTCAGAAAGAAACCCAGGTTTTTCTACCTCTTGACAATGATTCTTTGCTTGACCAAACTTAAGCCAGGATCCTGAAGCTTTTCTTAGGCCCAATGGCACACTTACTTACAAAATCCACTTTCAGCAAGAACCCTGCTAAGTCAGTGTTCCAAGGATCCCCCATGCTCCACATCTGATCCTCTGAACCTCTACTCAGGTTCCTCAGCCTCCACATTCTCTGGGTGATGTCTGGTCACCTTGGCCTATCTGCAGCAAGAATCCTGTTAGGTCAGTTTAGCCACTGCTTCCCCAGTGTTTCCTCTAATGTCCACCCACTCACTCCTGCTCTGTTCCTTGGCAATAAATTCCCACTTGCCCATGCTATAGTCAGAATTGACTGCAAATCTTTGAGGTGGAAATGAATAAATTCGCCAAAAGAAGTAATTATGGTTGTTCTCCCACCACCAAGTTCAATGTTACACTTCTAGGCACTCATCTTGCAGTCATGAAGGGTCCACTTGTTGTAACTGAACCCTAAGTGACTCCCTGTGAGATTCTTTCTTATTAAGACTTCTTCGATTCCCCTGTGGTTCAGAACCCAATGAATTCTGGAATATTTGGCCGTCCTGAATCACCTGTCATGTTCCAATGACAATGGAAACATTTTCTATTACAACCTTAAAAGGAGAACAGCAGGGTATGTTTGGAAAGAACAAGTTCTCAGGGAAAACCAGAGAAATCAAATTATCTGGGAAGATTTAATTTTCATAAAAATATTACCTTTACCCCAAGTTTTCTCTGAGGTCTGCTCTATGAATGAACTAAGTCTCTGGAAGAAAAGTTCAGTGGAATTTGACAACAGAAAAGCACGTTATTTTTAAGAATTAAAGGAAGAAATCATGACTCCAGCTCTTCTCATAATCCTAATTAGTGATTGCTTAGACCCATAAAACTTTACAATGGGAGAGAGACCTCAGAGATTATAAAATCCACTCCCATAGTTTTCCTGATGATGTAACTACAGCCTGGAGGTGTTGCTGGCCTTTCTCAGGGTCACATAGATCCTTAGCACTGAGCTGAAGATGAAAACCCAGGATACCTCATCTGTGGGCCAGGCTCTTTATACTACCATAGCAGCCACTTTAGGTCACTATATGAATCAGGGCTCTTCAGAGAAACAGAGCCAATAAGGACATAACCAGGTAGAAAGAGGTTTAGTGTGAGGGTTGGCTCACATGATTATGGAGACTAAGGAGACCAATGATCTATGGTCTGCAAGCTGGAGCCTCAAGAAAGCTGGTGGTGTCCTTCCAGCCCAAATCCGAAGTCCTAAGAACCAGGATAACCAATGGTATAAGTCACAGTCCATGTCTAAAGGACCCCAAATCAGAACACCGAGGTACAATAGAAGAAGATGGCAGAAGGCAGAAGAAGATGGATGTCTCAGCTCAAGCAGAGAGATTTGTCCTTCCTCCATCCTTTTTGTTCTGTTCAGGCCCTCAACAGATGGGATAACGCCCAGGCTCATTGATGAGGGTGATCTTTACTCAGTCTACTGATTCAAATGCAAATTTCTTCCAGAAACACCCTCATAGGCATACCCAGAAATAATGTTCTATCAGCTATCTAATATCCCTTAGCCTATTCGAGCTGACACATAAAATTAACCATCGCAGTTATTGTGTATTTTCAAATATGTCTTCTATCTCCTCTTATGTGTCCAATAAGAACCTCAAACAAAGGTGGCTTTGTTGGTGGTGTTTATTACATTCCAGAGCCTAGACTAGTTCCTGACACCTCGTGGACAATCTGTATTCCCTACAGAAATCACAGGGAGTATTAGGCCTACTCCCACAGCTGTGTCTATCTATTCTAGGCCTGTAGATCACGTTCAGGCAATCTTATAGTTCATTGCAACCATGGAGGATGAAAGATGGCCACAAATTCTTAGATAATACTCCAGTTGGGTGGTAGGTCTAAGTCCCCTTGCTCAAGAATCTAGATAAGCTCTGTAACTGCTTTGACCAATATAATACGGTGAAAGTGAAACAGGGCCCATTTCCAGGGCCAGTTTTGAGAAACTAGAAACTTCTGTTTGAGCTCTTTCTCTCCAGGGGCCCTGAGCCACCATGGGATGTCTAAGCTGTTGTGGTGGAAAAGCCATGTGTATGTGCTGCAGTTAAGAGACCCCACTGAGCCCTGCTTCAGGGGCTCCCTGCCAAGGCACCAGACAAGTGGGTGGAGCTGTCTTGGAGCCTCTAGACTAGACCAGCCGCCAGCTGAGTACCACCCAGTGACCACAGTTGATGCCATATGGATCAGAATAATTGCTCAGCCGACACTGCCTGGATTCCTGACTCACAAAGCCAGGAAAGAGAGTAATTGGAATAATTGCTGGTTTAAGCTCTAAGTTTTGGACTGGTCTGTCATGCAATAATAGATAACCAGAATAGGCTCCCACCAAAACCCCTTTCTGTGCCCTCATGGAGGGTCTCAATAAAGAATATGTTTGGCTGCAAATAAGAGAAAACCCTGTTCAGTGGCTTGAAGAGATAACAGAAGTCCAGAGCCAGGTGTCCTGGAATGGGACAACTTCTCCAGGCTACCCTTGTGGGCTGGGCTCTACCTTCCTGCTTCCTCCAGGATGACTATAATCTCTCCAACCACTGCAGCAGCACTGAAGACAATAAAAAGAGGTAAGGGCAGAGCAATGAGAGGACAAAGGCCTAGGAGACTGCCAGGCAAATCTGCTTCTTCCCCAAAGCTTTTATGGAGATTTCATTCAGTGACTTTCCTGTGCATTTCTTTGGCAACATTTGGATCACAGGGGGTACCTCCAGCCATCAAGGGAGTCTGAGAAGGTTTTAGCACAGCACATTGTCGCCCTCATCATAACCAGAGTTAGCAGAGAGAATGGGTAATAGAGAAGCAGTGAGCATATTTCCCAAGGATTCTTTTTGTCCTGGAGCCTCAAGCAGGGAAGAAGCTGCTTTTGTTTCAGGTCCTGAATTCCTAGAGAGAAATGGCTTAGAGCACAAGTCTTTTCAGAAAGGTAGGTGATGGAAGCTGAACTTTCAGAGCAAGTTCACTTGTTTCTGCTTAAATTCATTTAAACGTTTATCAGGATGGCTTAGGGAAGCCTGTGATTTCTTTTAGTTGGGGAGCGACTCCCCTCCCCCACTGAGCACCCTTTGAAACTGACCCTGTCTTCTCAGGCAACGAAGCACCAGCCTCCTCAGCTACTCTGGGGAATGGTTTGAAATTTGCTCTTCACAAAATATAAAAGGCCTTAATAACTGGGTCAACCCATACCAATCATTTCTGTACATCTTTGCATGACAAATGCACAAAGATGCAAATTCGCTTTCAGCGGCACCCATATACACAAAAACTCATTACAAAAAAATGGAGGCTTGTCATGTTTGGAACAAGAATTAAAAAAAAAAAAAAAAAACCAACCAAGCTCATCTGAAATCCAAATACCTCACAAGCACTTGAACGTGTAACATGGCCTAAATGTTAATGAAGCAATTCGGCTCACTCAGCAGGATGAGCAACAAAAGAAAGTCTTTTCAAGACACAGCTGTCAACAATTACACTTGGTGGGGTGGAGCTGGCTGATATTCAGCATCTTAAAACTCATGGAAATGTGGAGCCTATTTGACCAAAACCATTCCAGACTCCAGGGAAGACAGTAAACCCTTATTTATTTGGCAGGCCCGAGCATAGGATATTCTGGGGAGCTGGGCATCCCCACCCAGCTCAGACATAAATGACAGATTTTTGGAAAGACTCAGAACGATACAGAAAGCACTTATGAATGATAGAGGCTCCAACCTACCCTTCCTTTGAGGTGGTGATTCAGATGGCATTTCGGGATCTGGCAAGGCCTCGATTTTATATTTCAGAATTAAAAAAAAAAATTGGAACTGATCATTTTTATAAACTGAAATTCACTTTACAGTATTGGGGTTACTTACAAGAGAAAGCCCCCATTGTGGCTGGGAGTGCTCCTTTGAGAACTACTGCCCTTACCCCAACAGACTCACACACACGGGCACCTAGTGAATGCGTTTGTACCACAGATAATTGGGCTGAGAGTAATCTCTGACCAAAGGAAGATACTCAGATTCTCTTTCCTGGCAACTGGGAAGTCAGAATTTAAGGAAAGTCCTGCAGCCTCTACCAGTTGCCTTGAGCCAAGGGTTTGAGAATTTGGGACCTAAGGAATAGCCGTGTTCTGCCTTGTGCATAGGGATACAAAGTGCCGGGGTGGGGGGGGGGGGAAGTAGGAGGTACTTATGCTGAATGAAGAAAGACTAGAAACCATGTAGCCCCAGAAGGAGACCCCACACCCCCCAGAGTGGTGGCCTGGGTTCCTAATAGCTGCAGTTCCTGAGTCTTGCCCCCCGCTCCCCTGAGGCCTGACTGAACAGCTTCCCTTCCACTTCCTCCCCTCTCTCCCTCCATTTTGTGGCAGGTCTTTCTGCCACATTGGTCTAAGACTTACTATTTGTTTAACTGTGAAAGATTTCTAACGTCCACAAAAGAAAGCATAATTAAAACCAAAAACACACATAATCCCATCACCCAGATTTAACAATTGTCAAGATTTTGCTGCATTTATTGCATTTTTTTTCTTTTCTGAAGTATTTTAAAACAGATCTCAAACGTCACGTTATTTCACCCCCACCTACTTCAGTGTGTTTCCCAGAAATATATGTAATTCCAAGACTTTTGTGCTGTGAAATCAGAGGACGGATAGTGAAGGATGGAGTTGAGCAAAACTGAGGAGTGGGGAGAACCGTGGGGAAGGGTAACGGGGGGAGGAAAGTGGGCGAGGGGTGGGCAGAGGAGGTGGAAAGGACTTGTCAAAAGCAGTGTCCTGGAGAGCTGCTGGGCTGGGGCTCAGGAAGAGGGTGTGGGTGAGCTAGCTGAGAGGCTGGGGGAGACTCTGAGGTTTATTAAAACGAAGAGACAAGGGGGTCCTAGAAAGCTCATAAAGGATTGTATTTGATTACTCTTACATTCCTTCAAAAAACTTGAAGACTGAATTTTAAAAAGCTAATTTTTAAATATTTAAATATTAAAAATATGACTCTATTCTCAGTGTGAATCATGTGTGACTTGGCTCCACCAAGGTACATTAAGTGTGTTGGGAGAAATGGAACACATGAATTTCCCTCAATATTGTAGGCATCTTTTAAGAGTGTTTTTCTTAAGATTCGCTCACAATGGGCCAGGCACTGCTTTCAGTACTTCACGTGAACTGGTTTAAATTCACAGTAACTCTATGAGGTAGGGGCTATGGCTATTATTATCCTCATATTACAGATGAGGATATCATGGCTGAGAGACTTTTAAATGTCTTGTCCAATGTCACAGGTTGTGGGGCAGAACCAGGTTATCGAACCCTGGTGTATTCTTTCCAAAGCGAGGCTCTCAACCGCTCCTCCACACTAAGGATTAGGAGACTGTGAGCCCCCAGTCGTGGGTGGGATGCCCATCTGATAGGCACAGAACATTCCATGACTCTGTGCTGTCAGAAATGCCACCACTACCAGTGCGCTCTCCTTTCTCTGGGACCCTGCGGGTCCTGCGGGGGTTTCTGTGTTTATAAATTCCTGTAAGAACAAACTCCCCCTGAGAAGGCAGAACCAGTGAGGTGAAGTCACTGCTCACGAACATCTGATGAGCTGGAAAGGAATAGTCTTAGTCTGTTCGGGTTGCCACAACAAATTACCATACACTGGATGGCTTATAAACAACAGAAATTTATTTCTTATGATTCTGGGGGCTGAAAGTCCGAGATCAGGGTGCCAGCACAGTTGGGTTCTGGTGAGAGCCCGGTTTTGGGTTGCAGACAGTCTACTTCTTGCTGTATCCACACATGGAGGAGAGAGAGCAGGCTAGCTCTGGGGGGCCTCTTAAATAAGGGCATGACTTCTCTCGATGAGGGCTCCAACCCCAGGTCTAAGTACCTCTCAAAGGCCCCACTTCTCAGCACCATCATATTGTGGATTACGATTTCAACATACGAATTTTAGGGGGACACGGTCTACAGCAGGAATGAAGTGATTAGGAGGAGGAACTCTGGATTCAGGGGACCCTGGTCTCAAGTCCTGTGTCTCCCCTTTCTAGGTCTGGGACCTTGGGCAAATTGCTTAATTTCTCCAGACCTCAATCTTCTCAAAGCAGTAATTACATGATTACAAAGAGTAGAGAAAGCAGAGGATAGGGAAGAAGGACATGGTTTATAAACCCTAAGAGGGGAAATAACATGGAAAGGCAACCATGTCAAAAATAAGGTTCACATGTTGGGCTGGTGATGTTGGCCTTTTGTTCTGCCTATTTCAAAGCCTTCAGTCTAGGTCAGAGTTTCTAAAGAGTGTCCCTGACATTGACGCCTCCTCTTTGAACTAGACTTTGTGGGTGGATGGTACCTGTTGACTAGCGGAGGTGTGGCCTAGTGGGCTCATGCATGGAGCCAGAACCATCTACTAACAGAACATCTTACTGCCCACTAAGAATTGTCAAGAATTCACACTGCCCTGCTCCTCGTGGTCCAACATTGTAAAACACCGCCAGACCTTCTGCACTGCACACAGAGTGGCCAACCACTAAGGAGGGGTTCTGGGTGCCAACTGGAACCACCCAGAGCAAACTGGCATAAACTGGCCATCCTACCCACACAGCTCCAGGGCCGGGGCTCCTCATGAAGGCGCCTGTGTGAATGATGCCCCCTTGCGTGAGGCACAGTGTGTGTTAACTACACACCAGTCCCCAAAGAGGTTATTTAAAAAAACCTTTCAGGTTACATTATTATGGACAGTTTGTACTCTCAATGGTTAACTCCAAGTACCTCCAGAAATGAGAAGAGGGTGAAGAAGTAAATAAAGTTATTTGGGATCTACTTGGAGAAAAGGTCAATCTTTTTTGGCTCTAAAAATAAATAACAAAATGACCTGGTCTCCATTTGAACCATGAGACCAATTTTTCTCCCAAACCATTTATTCTCTCAACATTTTCGCACATATGGAAAAGGAAAATGGGACAAAACAACTATACACACTCCACTTAGTTTTTTGTTTTTGTTTTTAAGAATTATGTATTTATTTATTTGACACAGAAATCACAAGTAGGCAGAGAGGCAGGCAGGGGCAGGGGGAAGCAGGCTCCCTCTGAGCAGAGAGCTTGATCAGGGCTCCATCCCACCATCCTGGGACCATGACCTATGCCATCCGGGTGCCCTCACTCCACCTAGTTTTTAACAATTGTTAGCATATTGCCATATTTGCACGTTCATCCCAACCCCCCTCTTTCTATATAGACAGATATGTAGTGTGTATGTGTGCTACATATCCTCCTAAATGTCCTTCAATACACAGGACAGGCCCCACAACAAAACATTACCTAGTCCAAAGTGTCAGTGGTGCTGAGGTTGAGAAACTTTGCTTTATATGAATCTGTCCAGAGTCCAGTAGAACCATTATATTTTAAGGTCAGAACACATTCTAGAATGCAATTCTTTGCTACTCATTTTCATGACTGTTACACTCCTGCTTCATATCAAGCCTTATGTTGAATAACCTTCCTCTATGAGGAATGGTCTGATCACCTTCTTCCTCATCTTATACATAGGCCATTATTCTTTGGACCCAAGTGAATCCTTCATTTTTAAAAATTCCATTCCATTAAAAAATTTCCATTCCAATGGAAAAATTCCATTCCAATTTAAAAATTGCTTATTTCATTCAGTGGGAACTGTCTTTCCCCAAAGGATAGAAGTTGTCCTCCTTGCTTTGAATAAACTATAAATAACTAGGTAAACAACTCTATGTTACTATTGTTAAAATTATTGGTAGAAAATCATTGACCAGAAAAGGGCCAAGGTTGGGTGTTTGGTGGCACATCAAAAATAACAAGTTGGACACAGAAATTAATCACTACATTGTATGTGCTATGATGTTCAAACAGAAATGACTTAGGAAAACTGTCATCCAAATGGTCACACCTCACTGGGGATGATATCTGCTATGGACTACATTGTAACCCCCCCACCCCGTGCCTCCATTCATAAGCTGAAGTCCTAACCCCCAATTTGATGATATTCGGAGATGAAGCCTTTGGAAGGTGCTATGGTCTGAATGTCTGTGTCCTCCAACTTCATATGTTGAAATCCTAACCCCCAAGGTAATAGTGTTAGGAGGTAGAGCCTTTGGGAGGCATTAGGTGACAAGGGCAGAGCCCTCATAAATGGGATCTGTGTCCTTATAGAAGAGGTCTGACGGTGCTCCTTGCTCCTTCCACCATGTGAGGACATAAGAAGAAGTGGGACATCTGTAGCCCAAGAAAGGGCCTTCACCACAACCTGACCATGCTGGCACCGTGATCTTGGCCTTCCAGCATCTAGAACTGTGAGAAATTTCTGTTATTTATAAGCTACTCAGTTTATGGCATTTTTGTTATAGCAGCTGGAACATGCTAGTATGGGAAGTAAACAGGTTTAGATGAGCTCTTGAGGGTAGGGTCCTCATGAAAGGATTAATGCCTTTATAAGAAGAGACCAGAATGTCTTGCACTCTGCCACCCCTTCCCTCATCCCCCTGCTCTGTGAGGATATGAATAAGGTGTTGGCCAGGAAGAGGGTCCTCACCAAGAACCAAATCTGCCAGTACCTTGATCCTGGACTTCACAGCCTCCAGAACTATGACAAATAAATGTCTATTATTTAAGTCACCCCATGTATAGTACTGTGTCACAGCAGCCGAGCTAAGACACCATCCTTGACGCTCTGGAAATATTTTACTATTTTTATGCCATTTGTAATCTGATAACCCCATCAAAAGGTACAACCCAAGATTTCTTCACAAGGCATTTCCCACTGCTCTGAATTTTAGGAAAGGTTCTCTCTGCTGGAGCTGCTTTGCCTATGTGTTTTTATCTCATAAACATAACTATTAATTATAAGACATACCATTATTTAAGTTACTAAGAGATAAAAAGCCCAATGTCATAATGGTAAGAGATATACAAGGCACGTCTAGTTTTAAAGATGCTGAAATGTAAGAAATGTATGCTTTGTAACTGAGGACCATATGGCCCTGAGTGTAAGGTGTGACTCTAAGAAGAGAGGAAAGAATCAAGCATTTCTGGACCATGATACTGGTCCTAAAGCTGAAAGTTCCTGTCTTACTCCGGATTCCTTTTTCAAGGTCCACATTTAGAAAGTAGCTCTTTCCTCAGTGGGGCTGAACGGAGTGGAGAGCCATTTGCTCTCCCCATCTGCTAGGGAAAAGATTGTTGCTCAGCAATAAAAGTCCTGCCCGATGGGGTGTCAGTAAGGTGCTCTTTTTTGCTGTCTGAGCAAAAAGATGTGATGATATCGGTCTTCATTGAACCAGGGAATTTTGCAAAATAGGGCCCTTCTCACTCCTGGCTTGAAGCAGAAATGTTCCCTTGTAGGTAGACTACAGAAGAACAGTTCTGGAAATTCAAGAAAGGAGAGGACTCATGGTGAATGAGAACCAGCACAGGACTCAGATATATTGCTTACTTTCCAAAACAAGTCCACGCCAGAGCCGAGAGCGGACATAGCATTCATCCCCAGATTCTTGGGGGAAGGCAGGCACTCACAATAAAAGCCAGCATCTAGATGCACAGGACAACAGAGGCTCTCCGCGCTTGTGGCAAGAGCACATCCCGACAGTGGATTCTCTCTGGTGGTACTGGAGAAGCAGTAACACCTCGTTAAAAACCAACTCATGATTCTGAGGCTATGAGGCGCCGAGGGAACCTGCCTGCTTGCTGGAGAGCTTTTCTATTCTGTCTCGCTGCCAAGGCCCTGGGCAGCTGGGAGTCCCAGGAGGAAAGCCTCCCCACCATGACTGGTTGGGGTGCTGGGCTCTGAGGCTGGAAGTCTGTGATTTGTGAACATTTCTCCTTCCGAGTTTCTCACAGAAGGATCTGACTGGTGCTGTTTTCCGGGGTCCAGACTGGACCCAAGGACCTTCCTTCTGCACGTTCAGGCTTGTCTGGTGGGGTGGGGAAGGCCCCCCAGCCTGCCTGTGGCAAGTGGGGCAGTCAGAGTTCCCAGGTGATGGTGCTCTCTTGGGGTACCTTTTGCTTCTTGGCTGGGAAGCATGCTACACCTCCTCACGGCCCCCTTTGCGGCAGCAGAAATGGGCATCAGCGTTCCCCGTAAACCAAGCCAGGCATCTTGTTAACTAGCTGGAGTGACCTTGTCACCAACAACATTTGCAGTCGTGGGCAAGTGGCTCCATTTGCTTCCTGTGCTTCCAGAACGCTGGCACACCCTGCTGGGTCTCACAGCTTGGCCTCCACACGCTTCTCTGCTGGGAAGCTGTGCGCAGAGCAAGGCAGGGGTTGGGGAGGGCACTCTGCAGTGGTTTTATTCTTGGTCATCATCACTGGAAGGTTTTTGTATTTTTAATTTCAATATTGTCATCTCGCCAAACAAACAAATCCCCTTACCAGAAGCATTTGAAATGTTTAACGGCATCCCTTTCTTCAGGGTGACAACCCCAAAGGCCAGTCCAACAGGACATGGGACATGAACACCACAAAGCAGTAACAGCACTTGAATGTTACACTGATGCCCTAGCAGCACCCTCCCCTGGGGCTCATTTTGGAAATTTATGGGGGAGTTTATGATTTCACCATGACTTGGGAAGGGGGTTCCCAACCTGTAGAGCATGGGCTCTCACCTTGAACAATAATTTTTTTAAAAAAGATTTTATTTGTCAGAGAGAGACAGAGACCACACAAGCAGAAGGAACAGCAGGCTCCCCAGTGAGCTGGGTGCCCGATAAGCCCAATGCAGGACTCAATCCCAGAACCCTGGGATCGTGACCTGAGCCGAAGGCAGATGCTTAACTGAGCCACCCAGGTGTCCCTCATACAAGAATTTTTCTGTATCCCGAATAAATTATAAATGTCCCGCTGGATGGTTGGGTAAATAAGAGATGTGTTCATAAGTTATATGTGTAAAAAACCTAACCTGAATTACAAGGTACTTTTTGTGAAGTTTTAATATACACTGACATTTTGGGGAACTGCCACTAGTGTACAAATGGACAGAAGATTGTACTCTGTTTTGTACAAAATTCTACCAGCGATTGTTCACTGTTTTGGAAAAATGTGGTCAGTCTGATTTGTACCTGTGACATTCTCTGTGGTTCTATACACAGGGTGCAAATATCTGGCTCTTTCATATGTCTTCTTCAGTGATTAGGATTGGGCACTCACCTGTTGAAATACATGTATTATTCTCCTTTTAGAAAACCTTCCTTATACTTCTTATAATAGATTAAGACACTATACTGAAATTTTATTATGTTTTATAAACAGACTATATTATCTATGAATTTTATTTCAAGATGGAGAAGGTATTACTTTTCCAGTGTGGTATTATAAATTACCACAGATTTAGTGGTTTAAAAACACATTTATTCTCTCCAGTTTCTGTGGGCAAGGGTCCAGAGGTCCTCTGTCAGGACCCCTCACAAAGCTGAAACTGAGGGAGGTGTTTGCTAGTTGTGTCCTCATCTGGAGGGTCAACTAGGACAAGATCTGCTCCAGGTTCACTTGGTTGTTGGTAAAATTAAACTCCCCGTGGTTGTAGGGCTGAGGTCCTGGTTTCCCTTGCAGGCCATGGGCCGGGACTGCCCTTAGAGTCTAGAGCTTTCTGCAAGTTCTTGCCAGGTACTTCCTTCCACAGACCCTCCAACAGTGTGGTAGTTTGAGAGAATGTAATATTTCACTGTCTTTTAAAGATCAGGTTCACTTGAGATAATCTCCTTTATTAACTCACAGTGGATGGATTAGTGTAACCTAATCATGGGAGGGACATTCCATCCCATCACCCCCTCGGCCTGCCCACATTCTAAGGGAGGGGATTCAACAATGTGTGTACCTAGCCAGGTAGGTACTCGGGGGGACTCCCAGATATCTCTATCTCCTAGAACTGAGGAACCACTGCATGCCATGAAAGGGAGTTTTTCATGTACATTTATCTTATGGAAGCCTCCAAATCACCTCTGGAGGCAGGTATAATTTTTGTGGCAACTCTCCCCATAGCCATAGTCAATGTGAATTACCACTTGGGCTGACTTAAAAATGTTTAGGGCCGGGGCACCTGGGTGGCTCAGTGGGTTAAGCCGCTGTCTTCGGCTCAAGTCATGATCTCAGGGTCCTGGGATCGAGTCCCGCATCGGGCTCTCCGCTCGGTGGGGAGCCTGCTTCCCTCTCTCTCTCTCCCTGCCTGCTTGTGATCTTTCTTTGTCAAAAAAAAAAAAAAAAAAAGAAAAAAGAAAAAAAAATGTTTAGGGCCCCAGCATAGCAGGATGGAAAAAGAAAGAAAAGGAAAACTTAAGCTCCAATGAACTTAACTGGAATTTGCAAAACCTAAAATTTTAGAGGAAATTCTAAAGCCAGAGGCACACAGATAGGCCACCCCCGCTCCCCAGCTTGATTTCTGACACAAAGAAACCATGAGGTAGTAATTGTTTGTTATCTTAGCTACTAAATTGTGGGGTAATTTGTTATTTAGGGAGGGCTACAAATATATGAGCGATACAAAGCAACAGCTGATTAATATTAGAAGAGGCCCACTTACCAAGCTGATTTCATGCCGACTCACTCACAGAGGAAGCATTAGAACAGTACTTCAGAAATGCAGAATTCTTGACCTATGGATGAAAGAGGACTATGTATAAGGATAGGAAGAGGTAAGTTATTTTAACGTGAGCAGTCTAATATCCAAATGAGTGTCACTCCTTTCAAAATAGTCACCTTGAGTGACTGTACATTTACTCTAATGACAATTGTTCCAACCACATCGGGAACAATTCTCAGATACTCCACTTTGAATAGTCAAGAAGTTGCTGGTCACACCTCAAAAGTAACAGATACCCAAAGACGGAAACTCCAGAACTTCTTTCTGTGACTGTGGCTAACCCTGGTGAGCTCCTACAGAGCTTGGCCCCAGGTGCAAAGTCAGTTGAGGGCACTCTGATACTGACAGAGCCATGACCTGAGATTTCCTTCTGCTAAACCAGCAGGGAGAGGTCATGGCTCTGTCAGTATCGGAGGCCAGATTGGTACCAGAGCTCAAGATTCCTTGAATTCAATGTAGAAGAGAATTCCCCCACAGTGGTTTGTAGCGGGGGGCTCTGGATGGGTTACTAGAGTGTCCTAAACCCCGATTTTCTTAGGCCTCCAGGCTTGAGAGGCTGGGGCATCATTGGCGATTTCAGTGTTGGTTGCCATGCACAGTGGAGCTGAAGGCAAGTGAAGGAGGCACCCTCCCCCTAGGCATCTACACCCTGGCAGAGAGCAGCAGTGCCTGTACCGATGAGGGAGCCAAGAAACAAGAATGAAGCCCAAGAGGTGGCCAGCGGAGGAGAATAAGGAGACAAAAAGTCCCAGCTTCTAGTCTTCATAGGTCCTACTATCTGTCTTTATATCCCTGGAATACTTTGGGCCATTTGCAGCAAGGGAAGCCCCCTAATGACATATGTCCTCTGCAAATGAAATATTTGCTCTAAAAACCTTCCATTGAATTCATAATCTACTGGAAATGCCAACATTCTCTTTCCCAACGAAGGAAGATGAACAGTGGGGTCTCTTTTGTTAGAATTTCCCATGTTGTAAATTTTTGGACGGCTGTAAAGCCGGTCTTAGAAATTTTATCACCTTCTATAGCAAACAAAATCCTTGATGGTGACTGTCAAAACTCTGAAGAGGTTATGATTAAAACGTCTTGAGGAATTGTTGTAAGGAGACATTTTAGGCATCAAAATCCAATTAAAAAATTCTGTTGATGAAAGCAAACTCAAGCTTCTCATTAAAAGTGTTAAAAGATTTTATTTGAAAGTTTCATACACATTCAATACTTATGTAATATAATATGATGCCTCCAGATCCTCTTTAGTTCTAGTTTTTTTTTTTTTTTTAAAGATTTTACTTATTTATTTGACAGACAGAGATCACAAGTAGGCAGACAGGCAGAGAGAGAGGAAGGGAAGCAGGCTCCCTGATGAACAGAGAGCCCGACGTGGGGCTCGATCCCAGGACCCTGGAACCATGACCCGAGCCAAAGGCAGAGGTATCAACCCACTGAGCCACCCAGGCGCCCCAAGTTCTAGTTTTTTTTAATACGGAAAAGTGGCCCTCTTTATGCATTTGTGATATAAAGATGGTTGGGAAGCACTGGGACAGTAGGAGCCCACTTCTGGGCTCACACCAGCTCAGACCCACCTTCAGAGGAGTGGAAGGGGAGCAGAGGCTGCTCTCCAACCCCAGCCTTCTCTCAGCTGTGTAAGAACCAGGGAGAGGCTAAGAGAGCATGCCACAAAGATAACCTCCTCTCACATCACAGAGCTATAACCCCAACACCAAGGCTGGATTCTGTTTATTCCTCCCTCCTCATCATGGAATGGTAGCCCCTAATGGAGGTGGTGAGTCTTTATCCTTTGGAGGTGGATTAATTTCCAGAAAAGCTTTGGGTCACCGGAGGCTAAATTCACTTGCATTAAACACTTTGTAAGATGGCTAATAATATTTGGAGTCCCAAAGAGCCATGACACAAGTCAATTTTTAAAAAATTTTCCCTAAATGGACTCCAAGGGTAATTTCCTAAGCCAAATGCTTTGATGCCTGCAATAATCATATTGGTTCCTGTGGTTTGCAGGAAGAGTGTCAATTAGATAAAAAAGGTCTAAGATGTTTAATTAAAAATCATTGTCACTGCTTTATGGCTATGCCTCTTAGGATATGCAAAACAGATTCTCTAAATAGAGGCTTCCAAGAGGCAGCTGAAATAGCTTTACTATTGTTTCTAATGAATTCCTAACAATTGAATGGCATCAAACACTTGGAGTTTTATCTTCGTAAAAAAAGTGGAAATGGGAACAGCTTCAGTTAAGAGTCACTGCAATTGGGGTGCCTGGGTGGCTCAGTGGGTTAAAGCCTCTGCCTTCTGCTCAGTTCATGATCCCAGGGTCCTGGGATCCAGCCCCACATCGGGCTCTCTGCTTATCGGGGGGCCTGCTTCCTTTGTTCTCTCTCTCTCTGCCTGCCTCTCTACTTGTGATCTCTGTCAAATAAAATCTTAAAAAAAAAAAATCACTGCAAAACACTGATACTATCTGGTATTAATTTATTTCTATTAATTTCAGGCTAAAGGTAGTGTGTTCAGAAGGCAATTAGAATTCATAAAAGAATGAAGGAAGGAAAAAGAGACCATGGAGATGAGTACAGATGTGGAAGTGGAGGGGCAGTGCCTCATAACAAAACAAAAATCCAAGAATGACACTGATGTTTCCTAGAACTCCAGAGCAACTTTGGGACTTTTCCAACATTTTTCTCACTGCTTGTTCTGTTTCCCATTTATTTTAAATATGTTTCTTTATATGCTGTCAATTTAGAAAATAATGTATGCTTCTTTAGACAAAAAAAAAAATCAGAATAGTGCAAAGTAAAAGATGAAAGTCCCCCAACAATTTATTCTTCACATAAAACATGATTAAATTTTGACACGCTCCCCCTCTGTTTAATTCTACAGTTGTTTTCCCTCATGTTCTCTCTGTTCTGCTCCCCACTAGGCCTCCCCCTTCTCTCACTTTGGCTTTCTGTCCAGATTCCTTTTGTGGGTTCAGTCCAGCCTCTGGGGGTTCATTCCTGCTGCGGGTGGCTCTTTTAAGCCCAACTCCCTACACCACTGGCTCCCTCTTGTGGCTCTAGAGGGTCACTGCATACCGCTGAGCTGCCAGCAACTTCCAGAGAGGCTTTGACCCTGGGAGAGCAGTTCCACCCTAACCGCCTCCCCCAAGGTAGCTGAACAATTCCGCAAGTTGTCAGGAGTCCGTCAAGATTCTGTCTTCTAACTTTAAAGGCATTCCCAGAGAGCAGTTTGGGTCTCCCAATGAATGTGAGGGCTCTTCTTAGGATTTCTGAGAATCATGACCCCTTCATGATTTCTCATGTTCTTCTATGAGGGTTTCCAAGAGGCATCAAAAGAACACACCTGAACTGTGTTAATTCAAATTTGCTGAAAGTAGGGGCACCTGGGCAGCTCAGTTGGTTAATTAAGCATCTGCCTTCAGCTCAGGTCATGATTTTGGGGTCCTGGGATGGAGCTTTGGTCTCCTGGCCCAGTGGCAGGGATGGCCTGTTTCTCCCTCTCCCCCTGCTTGTGTTCTCTGTGTCAGATAAATAAGTCTTTTAAAAAAAATTTGCTGAGAGTAGAACTTAAATATTCTCATATAAAGATAAGCATATGTAAATATGTAAGGTGATGGATGTGTTCATTAACTAGATGGAATGCTTCACAATGTATACCCATACCAAGTATTTTACAGTTTAATATGTCAGTTATCCATGAATACAGCTGGGGGAGAGGAAGCAAAGTCTGCAGGGTTGAAGTTCGCGTGTGTGTCAGAGTGTGTGAGGGTATGTGTGAGAGAAGTGTGTGCATGTGTGTTGGATGCAAATGTAGCTGGGAGGAGAAAAAGGAGTGACAAAAACTTCTGCATCTCTTTACAGGTCTTGGGGGAGGGGAGGGATTTTAAAATTCATTTACTGTGCACCTGGGTGGCTCAGTCAGTTAAGCATCTGCCTTCGGTGGGGCTGGGATCAAGTCTCAAAGCAGACTCCCTGCTCCGTGGGAAGTCTGCTTCTCCCTCTGGCCCTCACCCTGCTCGTTCTCCCTCCGTCTCGCTCTCAAATAAATAAAACTTAAAAAAAATTTTTTTAAAAATTCATTTGCTTTACCTACAGATATCAAGCAATCAAAATATACCAGCACTGGGGACACCAAAAGTAACCAGATATGATCCCGCTACCAAGGCTCTCTTTTACAGTTAATGGGAGACAGTTTATAGGAAACACTGGCCTAGGAGCAAGCACTGAATGGCACAGAATCAGAAGATGTGATGTTGAGCCTCTCCTCCACCACTATGCAGCTTTGTGATCTTCGAAATAATGCAGGAGTTGGAAGAAAGGCGAACAGGGACAGCCCTGCCCAAAGAGGGAACCACCCTTAAAAAGATTTACACCATGGGGAAAGGAGCCCTCCACCCTTTCCCAAGCCGCAGTAGAGGACAAAAACCTGACTGGATGACAGGCACAGGAAGGGTTAATCAGGTTAAAATAGACGACAACAAGCCCATAAAACCCCCTTGACTCAGAAACTCCGGTGACAACCCTCTCAGTTCCCCTCCCTCCTCGGGAGCTTTGTGTTATCGCTCAATAAACTTTGCTGCCAACCACTCTGTCTGGTCATCTACCTCTTTATTCTTCAAAGTAGTGTGAGCAAAAACCTCAGGCATTAAAGTAAAAGAAATCCTGTAACAGAAATAGTCACTTGACCTCATTGAGTCTCAAGTTTTCTTCATCTGTGAAATGAGGACAAAAATACCCCCTCATTTGTCTTCATTGCCTTGTTGTGAGGGTCAGCTGAACTTGTGAATGTGCTCTGAAAACCCCACACCAATGCAGCTAGACGCTGTTATTCTCAGTATAATTTGGCCCTTCCAAAAGCTGTATTTTTTTCTAAAATACCTTCCTGCAATTTGTGCCTGGAAATTCTGACCCACAGAGTCACTCTTAAGGGGTTTTCCTAACTGGGCAAGGCATTGTTACCTGGAGGGCCCAGCGGTTATCTGCAGTAGCTCGTCTATCCCACGAATCCACCCACGGATTACGTCTACCCGCATTCCAGTGGAGAGGCTCAGTGGGAACTGGGGACTTACCCCACACAGCAGGGCCGGGTTCTAGCTCTTTAACTGGAACTCCCGACCACTGTGTTATCTACCTACTGGCTCCAGCATGGAGATCACCCAGACTATACCTGAGACTATGTCTCTTTCCCCAGTAGCTTCCAACCACCATCCCCATTTGGGCTGGGTCATATCGTTTTGGTACTGCTACCACTATCATAGTGGGGATAATCCTTAGCTCAGTTCTGATACAAATTTGTGGCTGAGGCTGACATGCCCAGCCAGTATCTCCTTGGCGCTCACCTCTAAATACCAACAGCTGTTTTTGTAAACACCTGCTTTTTCTTTGCTGAGGGCTGTTTTGGGATGCCAATGAATCAGCACCTCCAGATGCAGCCCCCAGGCAAAGTCAGAAGAGGTGTGGATAAATACATCAAGTTTCTCATCCCTTGGGCACTGGATAACTGAGGAATATTCTAGAGTGTTTCCCAGTGGGATTAAATCCCAGTATCTCCCAGAGGGCTCTTGCTTGATACACACCCTTATTGGCTTCCTGCCCTTCCCTGTCTCTACGAGTGCTTCCTGGGAACCCCTCACAAATCCACTACTTACACCCAAATCCTTGTGTCCGAGTCTGATTCAGGAAAACACAACCTAGGACAGTTGGTACTGGAAGTTAAACTTGGAATGGCATTGTGGAATCAGACCATTAAGCAGCCCAATGGCAACAAGGGCCCATTGTGAGTCTTATCTGGGGCTTTGAAAGATTCTAGAAGTTTCTCTCTTTAGCTTGTGAATAAGTTGGGTAAGACTCACTTGCAGTGCCGAAATGGAGTCTGCTGGAAGGAGATGCATCCAGTTATGCAATGGCTTTGGCACTGGCATATCAGAGATTCAGTGGCAAAAGATTATAGAGCTGGTTAATTGTTGAAGAAAACAAGCTCAGATCAGCCAACCATCAACTTGGAACATAGCGAGAAAGCCAGAAGACTTTGGGGCGCCTGGGTGGCTCAGTCGGTTAAGTGTCTGACTCTTGGTTTGGCTCAGATCATGATCTCAGGGTTGTGAGATAGAGCCCCATGTCAGGCTCTGAGCTCAGTGAGGAGTTTGCTAAAAGTTTCTCCCTCTCTCAAATAAATAAATCTTTAAAAAAAAAAAAAAAAAAAAAGCCAGAAGGCTTCGCAGGCAACATTTTAAGAACTCTCCTCCACTGCAGCTGGAGGGTCAGTCAAAAAGAAAACCAGGTTCAGGACTGGATTTTCAGGCTGTTGCAGTAACAAGAGAGTTGAAGTCACAGCCTTGGCCAGATCTCCCATAAGGAAGTGAGGGCCCTGATAAGAGTGGGACTCTGAGATGGGACATCTGGGGTGATGTGCCCCAGAAGCTCTAGGCTGTCACAGCAGCCCTCTCCCAGTAACAGAGCGACCACCTACCACCTGGAGATTAGACCAAGGCCTCCCCGCCGCCAGATACCTTGCTCGACAGTGTTTGCTTGCCTCGAGATTTGCTCCTCCGACTCCTATTTGCAGCTTTATCAATAATTACGGTCCTGTCTTAGTAAGGCTTGGAAAGGGAGTAATATCCCCGCTACGGGAAGGAGACCTGGCCCGAGTTCTAAACGACTCCCAGGTGAGTTCCGCCAGCTGTTCTATAGAACCCTCCTGCTTCTACACGGAGGAACTGAACCATCTTGTCCCTTCATGTTAGTGGCTTGAAACTGGCCATGGTGGAATTCTGTCCCAACTAAAAATCAGTAAACGCCACGTACTGAAGTCAGAATTTTTTCTTCTCCTCCCCTCGTGCCACTTCCCCTCCGCTCCCGCGTTTTCCGCCGTCTTCATAGAGAGCTGGCCTGCCACCAGCATACCACCGTGAGACACGGAGCCTGGAGGCAAGCCCCAAGTGACAAATGTTGTGCAGCCAAGGTACCTTCTATTGGCTCTTAGGGTAGGACGGCTTCCCTCACAGAACAGAATCAGGAGGCGGCCAGGAGTCGGTACCCTGCGCAAGTCAGATTTAAAACAAGATCCGGCTCCAAAAAGCACCAATGAGCTGCCTGGACTGCCGCCCATATCGGCCAATCAGGATTAAGCTCTTCCAACCAATCAGGATAAGGTCTTTCCAACCAATCAGGATGAAGCACTACTTTTCTTTCCTTTATTAACATATTTGACCCAGGAGACCGGGAACCCGAGTGGGCACTTTCTCTGTATAAAGAAAGCCTTACTCCTCTTTTTTCTTTCTTTTCTTTTCTTATTTGTCTTTTCTTTCTTTCTTCTTCTTTTTTTTTTTTTAGGAGACAATCCTAACTAATTATTTTCTATTGTTTGTGTGTGTGTGGTTGTCCTGTGGATTGTCCTGTGTTTTTTGGCTGGGTCTTAGCTTGTTTTTGTTGCAACCCACACTGAGAAACTGGGTGAGGACTGCCATTCTTCATTGTGGCAGCTGACACCAGCCTTTGTCCATTTGCGCTTGATCTTTTCTGTTAGGTAGGCTAGGAAGTTCCCGTACTGGCTCCCCTGACTTGACTCCCACGTGCACCGTGGTCTAGCAGTCATTAACAAAGGCCTCTGGAGGGTTGTCTCTCTGCCTTGCTTGCCATTATGGCAATAACTTCCACCTTGCCTCTGATGGGCAAATGCCTCCCTGCTCCCCCCCCCCCCCATACAATGCCTAGAGCCCAAGTTTAACGTTATATATCCTTCAGTCAGTCTTGGTCTACAGAAGGCGGCCACTGCTGAACTGTTCAGGGGTGTTGGTGTAAGCCCTCCCAGCTAATGGTTCTTTATCTGTTGGAGAAAGTGTCTACCATGTCTTCCCCAGGATGTGAGTCCTGATTCATGAGAGTGAGTCAAATAAAAAAGTTTTGCCTTATTTTTCTGTGGCCCAACGGTGACTCAATACTCTGAAGATGAATTTCCATACTTGTTTTCCTGGTCCCTCAGTGTATGAACAGGATGCCTATATCGATCAGCTAGCAGAACTGACCCGGGAGTCCATTAGAAATGCAGAATCTCAGGCTCCTCCCAAACACCGAATCAGAATGGATTTTTAATGAGCTCCCAGGTGATTCATCTTTATATGAAAGGATGAGAAGCCCTGTTTCAGAGCTTTCCAGAGACCCCAGCAGAAAAGAGTCTTCAGTTTCTTAGGCTTGAGTAAAAGAGCTAATTTTCTCCGACTCCATCATCACCAACCCCCTTGTCATCATCAGTGACTGTCAGCGTTATCACCTCGAGCAGGATCGATGAGGCGGACACTTCATCGTGGACCAGCACATATGGAGCAGACAATGCCTTGTCCTAGCTGACCCCGTTTCTACAAGTATATTTATAAAGTAAACCATTTATTTTTTCCCTATCTGACAGGATTCTGTAACTTATTTGCTTTCACTTAGAGTTTTAAATCACCTTCTCTGGCAATTCCCACTTTCCCCAACTCCTCCACCCTCGACTGCTTCTCATCTGCCCAACATGCCAGGTTCCTTCCTCACCCTGCCCCTCCACCTTTGTGCACTTACTAGAAGACTTCTGCTGTTGTCAGAACTGCCAAAGACAACAATGCTTCAACTGGCAGGAAACAGTCTTCACACTCAGGATTTCCTATTATGTGCAGCCTTTTCCAGAAACACAATTGCATCTAAAAATAGAAACTGCCTGGATTTACCTTCATCTCAACACAATGACTCCGCGGCCACTGTGACTGGCCTTGAATGAGGGCCAAACACTTTGAAACACAGAGACACTCTAGCAATGGAGGTGAAGGAAGCCACTTCCAGGGACTTCCAAGTGAGGGTAGGCAGCTGTTTACTTATTCCCCATTCTTTGTTATTTTGCTCGGTTTTGCCAGTAAAGCTGGGGTAGGAGGAAGGAAAGAGAGGAAGACAGGGGGCCATGGACCGAAAGGAAGGAATTCAGGGGAAAGGGCTAAGGAAGAACAGGAGGTGGGAGTGACAACTGTGGGGCCGAGGAGGTGATGCATGAGGAAAGGAAAAGTGGCAGGTGTGTTGTTGAGGAAGAAAAGTGAACTGGAGAAGGAAGAGAGGAAAAGGACCACAATAGGATTTTCAGCAGTCTCCACGCAGCTGGAATGGCCAGAGCTTCACAGCTGGCTTATGGTTTCCTGAGAGTGGAGAATGAAGAGAGCCGTATTTAATGTCCGTGCCAAGTTTGGTGTTGTTTATTTTCTTCTTTACAATCCCCAGAGTAGCATAACCTCCTCTGAGGAAGAGATGTTCTCACCTCTATCCTCATTCCCTTCTGTCGGACACGTGTGTTGGGGATGGAGAGGGACAGGGGATGGAGGAGGTCAAACAGTGTCTTGAAAGCTAGAGAGGTGTCTGTCCCGTCAACCTGAGACCAGAGAAAATAAGCTGTTGCTAAATACGGTTCTCAGACTCCTGTTTGAGAAGACACCACAGCCTAGGAAGTAAGCCCTCAGTTGGATATTGGAGGAGGTGATCCTGGCAGAGAATTTCTAGTGATGATTCTGGGAGAACATTTTTCATGACCTGAAAATTCAGAAGCAAAAGCAAATGGAGAACTGGTGAGAAGTCAGGAGACAAGTGCATTGGAGGGTACCTGGAGAGAAATAAGCAGAAGGCTGGGAGTTTTCCAGGGCTGGCAGGCTCTCCTGACTCAGAGTTAAGCAGAGCTAAGGGTAGGCCCAGCTCTGCCCTTTCCCACTGGGGGGACTGGAAGCACTCTCATCCTTTCTCTAAGCCTCAGGGGCCCCATCTGTGAAACCTGGACGAGGACACCCACTTCCTAAGGTGTTTGTGATGATTCTGGGGTTTGTGAATGAAAAGTTCCACTTCCTGTTTGTTCTATTTGGGGGATTACAGATAGAGTCAGGATTTAGGAGGTGTTAACAAAAGAGCTTTGACCTGAAGTCAGACATTGGACCAGAGAAAGAAGGAGATGCAAGGGAGCAAAAATTAGAGTTCATATTCAGATCTGGTGAATGAAGAGAGAATATTGGAACCCTAAGGACTCAGACTTTGTGACACAGGGAGAAATAGTGGCAGTGGAGAAAGAGCCAGTTTCTTGTATATACTGTGCCTCAGGACAACCAAAGAGATGTAGAAAGTGTCTCCCTCTAGGAGTGTTCCGGCTAATAAATGAAGATAGCGAGAATTAAAAATGTAACCATTTTGCAACCTCTAATGAAATAAAGGGCCTAGGACCTGATCATTGTGTCAGTTATCAATTTATTGCCTCTCAGCCCCCTACCACCCTTCAGTACCTGCTCCGTAATAATGGATTGGACTCTTGAAGCAGTTTTTTTGAACAATGAGTGCAATGTTAAGCTTTGTCAGTAGAGGGCGGAGGAGGGACACTGCTGGAGAATGGGGTTTTTTCTCGGTCGGTCTGCGTAAAGGTATTGTTTTTCTTGGTCCAACCGCGTGGCCTCTCAAGGGTGCTTGCTCTGCCCCAGCCACGTGCTTAGGCCGTGCAGTCCCTCAGAGACCTCAGAGTCCTAGCCTGGGCCCAGCGATCACCTTGACTCGGCACTGCGCTCTCCAGGCCTCACCTGGGCAGTGGAGCCCCAGCTCCTCCTCTGCACTGTTCAGCATCAGCTGACTTGTGCCTGAGGACACTGTTCCCAACTTGAACGCTGCGCGCAGGCCTTCCACCCTTAGCAGCCGCCAGCTCCCACCGTTGCCAGCATCCGTGGAGTCTTTCTGGCTTGCCTGGCGACTGTGGACTAGCTCTGGCCAAGAAGCCCAATGAACTCAACTGCCTTCATTTGCTGTGCACAACCAGACCTGCTCCAACTAAGGGGCAGCCTCAGTCTTTGGAGAACCCTCTCTCCAAGCTCATTTCTCCATGAGTATTCTCCCTTAGATATTGGATACCATACATCATCCTTCTTTACAGTTATTCTCCTATCACAGTTAATCATTCTTTATATGATTAAATATAAGGGAATGCCTACTACTAACCTCACAAAGACACAGCAGGAGTCATGGGGTCTTGCTGGAAACACAACACACCTATAAGATATTCTTGTCAAAACATCAATCTTGAATCTAAGCAAGACTTCGACACAAGTATTCAAGAAACTCACAGGACACAGAGACATGTCCAATGATATCATCAGATGCAATCAGCAAAATCCAGGCTATGGGAAACTCCAAAGAAAAAGAACCAGAATTCTCCAACAAATGAGAGAAAGAATCTGTAAATTAAAAGAGACTTAGAAGGCCTATTAGCCAATTAAAATTCATTGACCTTCTTTGAATCTGGATTCAAACAAGCTGTTAAAAAAGATTTATGAGCCAATGGAGGAAATTTACTGGATACTTGATGATGTTGAGGTAATTATTTTTAAAACTACAAGAGCTAATGAAGGAAATATGAACACTGAATGTTTGATGATATTAAGGAAATAATTTTTCTTTTTGGATATGATATTACTGTGGATATTTTAAGAGCTTTGATCTTTTAGGTTTACTTACTAAAATATTAACAGATGGTTTGGTATGATGTTGGGGATTTGCTTCAGAAGAATCCATGCATGGGGTAGAAATGGATAGGAGAATATACTGGCCCTGAGTCTACAGTATCAGAACTGGGTGATGAGTACACGAGCTGATTAAAAACCTTTTTCAACTCCTACAGATTGATAAGAAAAAAGGCAACCTAAGTGAAAAATAAGCAAGGGGTATAAATAGGCAATCCATGAAAGAAATATAAACAGCCAAATGAACATGTAAATGTGCTCAGCCTTGCTGGTAATAAAGAAAATGCAAATATAAAACAACAATGGAAGATCAATGAGATGGGGAAATGGGTATTCCCATTCGTATTACCATACAGAAGGACAAGTGGGCAGAATTTTTCAGATGTAAAACGTGCATTTCTATAAACCCAATGCTTTTGCTTATGGTCAGACATATGGGTAAGAATATTTGTTTATTGCCATATTTTTTTTTTGAAATAGCAACACCCTAGAAGCAAACTAAATATCCATCAATGAAGAAGTGGTTGACAAAAAGGAGTAGCTAAAACATGATGTGATATATCCACACAAGGGACTCTGTAGCCATTTTAAAAGGCTTCATGAGCTGACATAATAAAGCACTCTAAGACATATTGTTTAGTGCAAAAAAAGCATGTTACAGAGTAATGTGTTCCAACTGATCCCATTTCTGTAAATAAAACTAAATACACCTTGTGGGTGGGGGGACACCTACAACATGTCCCCTTAAAAATGGAATGTTGTAAATGTTTACATTTCCATGTAAATATTTACTTGTATTCATATGACTTTGTATATACACATACTCTGCTTTGTTGATTTTTCATAATACTTTCACGGTGTTTATGTCATTTACTTTTCTTTTACTTTGTAAGAATTTACTAAATTTGGCAAGAAATAAGTCGTGATGAACTGAACATAAGTGATCCCTCCAGGATATGGTGGGAGATCCAAGGCAGGGAAGTGAGAGCTTGGTGGGGCTATGCCCACAGCCAGGCCCTGGCCCACCCTGCCCCACCCACCTTACCTGCCTGGTCCAGTTAACACATAGATAATCAGACAAGTTTTAAGATAGAGAAAGCTCAAACAAGTTTTTACTATTTAAAAGGTTTCCTCAAATGTGTCTTGTCATAGGACTTCCAGGCCAGTGAGTTCAATTCCTGATTTTTAAGGATGCTGAGGAGCTGAGGCCCAGGGAAGCTAAGGGAGTTACCCAAGGCCTCCGGACTATTTGGCATTTTAAAAAGTTCTCTTGCACAGTACTAAGAGGGCAACCAGGAAAGCATTCCCAGGAAAGCTCTGAACGTTTGGGAACAATGAGGAAGTAACTAGGGGATTATATGTTCAGGACAAGCATTCAGAATTCCAGCAAATTTGCTGACAGCCATTATGAGTGACCGGCATCCCAGGGTAAATCACCAGGATCAGGAGAATGAATCATCCCAGGCTTTGTTCTTTGTAGGACAGCACATTTTTCTCCCGCTCCCTCTGTTCTACATCACGGGATTGTTTCCATCAGGGTCACTGGGCTGAAGGACCCACTAAATCTGGCCTCAGTCCTATCTTGGCAAGCGGCCATGACCAGGGTGATGGAGGAGTGTTTACATATGTCAGATCCCAGGAACATTTTCTCTGTTCTGTCTGATAAAGCCCAGAGTCAGATAGGCAGTGGTGAAGAGCACTGGACCAAGAGCCGGCTCACCTGCGGGTGGCTTTTGTTCTGCCCTGAATCCAGCTGTGTGAGCCTGAACTGGTCATTTAAGGCTTTCAAAGCAGGCACAATAAACAGGTTAGATGTGACTCCCCAGGTCTCATGCCCCAGGAACCTGCTTTGGGATGAAAGTAGCTTCCAGCCTGAAGATCTGTTTTCAAAATCTGTTCTCTCAAGCAGAGTGAGAAAGAAGTGCAAGTTTATAGCCATGACCAGTATAGAGCCAAGGCCAGATGTAAGGAAGAGAAAGAATCAAGGTGGACATCACTACCCTATCCAGGTAGAGCAAGTAGACTCACCCTGGGAGCCAGCTGTTTGTAGCGGAGGCCTGGAGCACTATGTTGAGAAGAATCTAAAGGAAAGCTGAGCTCAGGGAAGAGAGTTCCCTGACCCATGAATGATGTCAGCCATGGTTGAGGAGGGTGAGGGCACACCATGTTTTTGCTACCCTTGCTCCTAATTACTGTATTTATGTTCCTATAGCCAGGGACCCGGGGACCCAATATGAAGCAGGAAAATGCATGTGATGAAACCTTTTTAGAAAAAAATTTCAGGGGCACCTGGGTGGCTCAGTCAGTTAAGCATCTGCCTTTGGCTCATGTCATGATCCCAGGTTCCAGGATTGAACCTCGTATCAGGACTGCTGCTCAGTGGGGAGTCTGCTTTTCCCTCTACCCCTCACCGTGCTCTCATGTTCTTTCTCACTCTCTTTCTCTCAAAGAAATAAAATCTTAAAAAAAAAAAAAAGAAAAGAAAAAAATTCAGAAAGCTGGCTAATTTGGGGTATAATTAGCAGATAAGGGAGTGGGGAATCTAGATGCCTGGGCTCTGTTCCGTGGCCCATCACTAAGTAACTAAGAATCTTGGAGGAAATCAATGTGTTGGGATATCGATGTTGGGATCTGTATCTTCCGGCTCTGTTGTGGACTAAGATGTGATAAGGAAGGTGCTAAAAGGCCTTTGGAAGTGGAGATGGCTTGTAGACCAGCCCTGATGTTCCTTCAGCCACAGGAAGTATTTCTTAGGGGCAGTTTGGCCCAGTTTTGTCTTGTTTTAATTAATGCTGTAATTGTCCAACATAAGAAAAAACAAAGTGAATTATAAACATTTCTCTTATGATGTGTAAAAAAGGGCAGAAAAGAGAGACCAAAAGAAAATTATCTGGTTTGGGGGGGGGGGGCTTTGTTTTTGTTTTTTGTTCTTTGAGAGTAGCTGAGAGGGGCAGAGGAAGAGAGAGAATCTTTAGTAGGTTCCACGTCCAGTGCGGAGCCTATCACAGGGCTGGATCACACAACCCTGAGATCGTGACCTGAGCTGAAATCAAGAGTTGGATCCTCAACCAACTGAGCCACCCAGGAGCCCCCCAAATTACCTGTATTCCTATCATTCAAATCCAACATTTGATATCTTATATTCCCTTGATCTGAAGAGAAGTTGATATAAATGTCTTCTATGATAACTAACAGATTCACCTTTTTGGGCTCCTTTTCAGGAAACTGAACTGCAGATGAAGAGAGTGTTTTATTTAATATTAATTTAATTTAATAATATTAAATATTCATTAAATAATTATTTAACACAATTGGTAATAATAATTTCATGTTATTTTATCTTTTTTTTTTTTAAAGAGGGGGCTGAAAACAAAGGTGTTATGAGCCTGTTCTTTTTTTTTTTTCCAAAGATTTTATTTATTTATTTGACAGAGAGAGGGAGATCACAAGTAGGCAGAGAGGCAGGCAGAGACTGAAGGGGAAGCAGGCTCCCTGCCAAGCAGAAAGTCCAATGTGGGGCTCGATCCCAGGACCCTGAGACCATGACCTGAGCTGAAGGCAGTGGCTTAACCCACTAAACCACCCAAGCGTCCCTTATTTTATCATTATTATTATGAATGACTAACCAGGGCCAAATGAGGGTGACACTCTTTATGCCAGCATCACTTCTAACTTTGTGTATAAAATTGAGGCAAACCTGGTCCTTTTTGAAATTACATGTAAAAGTGAGTGAGGACTAGAAAGTAACAGATAAAAATAATAAACTACTTTTAAAATTTTTATTTGATGCTGCTAAGTTATCTTATTTGATAAAATAAAATGAAAATCACTTGCAAGGATGAAGGAATACCCTAGGATCGTTTTCCAAGGCAGGGTGAGGTATCTAGTACACAGTACTAGTTAAGCCTATTGGCTCTGACGTCAGACAGGCCGAAATCCTGGCTCCTCCCAAATAATAAGGATAATAGTGGGAGCCAAACTCTTATAATAAATCATTTAATATATATGTACATATATATCCTATTGTCTCTGTTTCTCTGGAGAGCTCTAATGCAACATGTCAAGTCCCTAGGACAATGTCTAGCACATACCAAGCACACAATAAATCTTGTTAAGATACATCATGTTGAATCAAACACGATGAGGTTAATTCTGTGTTGGGCTCCCTTAGAAGATCTTTGGTAGCAAGTATACAGAGCAGAAACTGTTGCTAGGACTGAGAAGAGGAGTACCCTTGCTGGCAAGAACTAAAAGCAACAACGAATGCCAGAAATTTCTCAAGTTCAGAAGCTATGCCACTGAAGTTGTGGTTCCAGCCTCTCCCTCTCTTATCTACACAGCACACCATTGCTAGAACGTTCTAAAGTGCCTTTTAAAATGCTACTAGCTAAGGGTGCTAGGGTAGCTCAGTTGGTTGAAATGCTACCAGCTCAGTGAGGGTGAACGCATTCATTGACCCCATGAGTATTTATTGAGGCACTGGGCCTGATCCTGGGGATAAAACAGTGAGTGAAATACCACATCCTTGTCCAGGGAGTGTAGAGCCTAGTGAGGGAGCCAGACACCCACACATACAGACACCTCTCCGGGCTTAAACTGATACAGCAACAAAAAATAACTTGGTGCTGTGAAGGGGATCACTGAGGAGACCCTAATTCAGAAAGATTTCCTGAAACTCCCACTACTTTGTACCCTCCTCACCCCAGGGCACCAGTCTGATTTAGGTTCGATGGATTTTTTTATTTTTTTATTTTTATTTTATTTTATTTTATTTTTTGTCTTATAGATACTAGAGGCAGTCAGTCACAAAAGGGAGGTCTCTGAGAGTGGAGGAACCTAAGGCTCCAGGACATGACACCATTTGTCCCAAATTACCCACCTCAGGCATGGAGGGACCTGGATTTGAACGCGAATCCCTCTTCTTCCTCCTTCTCGCTCCCCTCATTCTCTCCCTTTCTCCACCTCCCCCAGCATCACTGGGGGGGCACCCACTCAGCCTTTGCCCATGCTGTTCCTGGATGTTCCCCTTCTCGCTGCTGCTCAGCTAACCCCCTCTGTGTGGTCTAACCCTAAGTGCAATGGGAGAGGAAAGAAGGGGGGTGGCGGCACAAGCTGAAGGCGGTAAGGAATGCACGGGGGTCTATGTTGGACCTTGAAGGTTGTGTGGGATGTAGGATTTAGCTAAGAGAAATGTGGACAAAGAGGGCCTGGATTTGGGGAGCAGTGGAAGAGGTTATATGTGCTGTCAGTGACCAACACGAAGCCATTTGAGTGGTCTGGGAGAACTGTGGAAGGTGGGATATTAACGCAGCGATATTATCATGGAAAAAAACAGACAACATGCCTGCCCTCAAGGAATTCTCTATTAACTGGAAATGCATTAGAAAAAAAAAATCTCTTTAATAACTCCTCATGCCCTGGCACAATCCTGGGCACTGCATAGTTTCCAAAGTTCAATACCAGACTGACGGGCTAAAATTCTTTTGAACTCAGTAGAGAGCCGACTCCAAACCTTTCCATCTGCTGACTCCTTCTTTGTACACGAAGACCACATTTTCCATTTGCCTTAAAACAGCTTAACATTTTTGCTGCATTACTGAGGCCACTTTAATTTATCACTTTGTTTTAAAGAACCACACCATCCAAAAATAGCACAAAATTACTCATTCTGTTCGAGGGTAGATGGTACGTACTGTAACCTTCACAGGAGGCGTGTAATCTCTTATTGATCGGACCAGTGTGAATACAGTCCCGATTATCTGTGCATTCTAATGGTCTCAAATGGGAGCTGCTCAGTGTTTGTGAAGCAGGTTACTTGTCCCCCCCCCCACCCCCGCCCAGAGCCACTGAAGGATGGCTGAGCAGCCGCAGAAAGAAGCTGCACGACTGGGTTCTGAATTCCTCCCTTATCCAGGCCCAGGCAGGCTCAGATATTTTAGAAAGAGTTGACTTACCAAACTTTCTCTCCCCCAGCTCTTCATAATGTTATTTCGTGTCTTTATTTCTCAAACGTTTAGTTTTACATTGGATTTCATATTTTAAGCACAGAAGAAAATGGTTTAGGATTTCATTGGAGCCTGGGCAGATCATTTAAAGGGAGAATTTTTTGAAAAATAGGAGTCAGGGCTGGGCTTTCCAGAAATTTTGTTGGGGTTACTTGTGATTGTTCTTATTTTTATAGCAATTATAGTTTCCTCTCCCCACCACTTGCCTTGTGTCCTCCCTATCCTCCCTCACCCCCCGCCAGAACAAAAGAGGGCTCCTTTTGAGTGCTCTGTCATGAAAAATCACCATAATGGAATATATATGAGGATTAGGAATAGAAATGTCAGGCCTTATTAAGTCTCAGTAGTCAAACTCTTGTGTTTCCCATTAGGGCTCCAGTGTTTGAGATCTTCCAGAGAGGAAGAATTCTGCCTGTCCCATAGGAAACGCTGCCCCTCCCCCAGACTTAGCAGAACCTTGCCTGGGGTCAGTCCTTATTGGAAGCCTGCAGTGTTTTCCACTTTTGTTGACTTTTAGAAAATTCTATTTCAGAGGAGACCTTTGGGAGCTTCGTGTAATCAAATTCTGTCAAGGAGGGGAAAGTCTAGCTGTTAGTATATTATTAAATGCCCTGTATAACCACAGAATCTGGGCATTCATAATCTCTCTCCCCAAGGAGCTCAGAGAGCTTTGGAAACATTACTTTCTTTTATTCAACCTCACAAGGGACATGAAGATAAGGGGGGGGGGCAGGCTTTTTAAGCAATCCTCCCAGCATGCTCAGCTGTCTTAGTCCCATATTCCTTATTTCTATTCTGGGCTTCTATAACTCAGGAGAAATGCGGACCAAGGTAGAGCCACCAGAGAAATGAACGACGAAGGTAGAGCCACCAGAATGGGGGCAATCGTCAGTGTTTGGAGGCACTTTTGCACTTGGAGCAAAGCAATGATCTTGTTCTTGAGTGGACTTGTAAGTCCACTTGTGAGGGAGGAAAGGAGGTGCCTTCTTTACTGCCTGGGAATTAGCAGATGACTTCAGGAGCCCAGAAATGAGCCATTGGCCCAGGATATACCTTGCTCAAAAGGCAAGCTCCCCCACCTTCTGCTGCTAAGGAGAGCTTCTGACACATCTCCCTGGCCATCTTCCACTTTAGAGAATGATTGTGCTTATCAGCATAGACCCACCTTCCTGTGGGCTGCCAAGAAGTATCTGGGTTAGTGGGAGTTTCTAGCTGTAGGAGCCGCCAGCCCAGGATGTGAACTATGGTGACTCCGTATTGAACTTTGTGGTCAGAGTGACCACGCGCACTCTCTCAGGGGAAGAGTCCCTGATGTCAGACCAGTCTCTAGGCAAAAAGTAAACCAAGGGGCATCTCTTCCCTTCGGGCATCTAGATTCCTCTGGAGTATAGATGGAAATAGTTGGAAACCTTAACACACATTCACATCTCTTCCTCATCTACAACTTACTTTGCTCAGTCGGCTTTACAGAAAAGTCTGAATGAAATTATTCTTGGTAAGGTTCTGTTGCTTCTCCCAGGGGTATTTGCATCTGTAAAAGAGCCAAACTTGAGGTCAAAGAGTAAAACTAATATAGAGGAGGTATTAGAAAGTAAGGGAAGCATTTTAGCCATAGTACATCCCTCCCCTAGACAAAGATTCTCCCAGAAGCGTGGCAGATGCCTACTCTCCCTTCTCAAAGATGTGGGACAGGGGCACCTGGGTGGCTCAGTGGGTTAAAGCCTCTGCCTTCAGCTCAGGTCATGATCTCAGGGTCCTGGGATCAAACCCCGCATCGGGCTCTCTGCTTGGTAGGAAGCCTGCTTCCCTCTCTCTCTCTGCTTGCTTCTCTGCCTACTTGTGATCTCTGTCTGTCCAATAAATAAATAAAATCTTTTTAAAAAAAAAATGTGGGACATACAAGAGAGCAGCAAGGAGCGTGGAGATTAATCACGGCTTTACCAGCTGAGTGACTCAGCCCTGACCCCTCCCGCTTCTGGACATCGGTCTGCGTCTCTGAAGAATGAAGGACAGAAGGAAGACCCAGTCCACACCATTCCTTCCACCATCTCCTCTCCTCCTGCCTCTTCCTCCCCCTCACTGTTGGGGGCCCTGAACTGATAACAGCGCTTACTCCAGGCCAGCTGTGTAAGCCGAAGCGGGAAATCAGGGCCTATCGCGAGTCACCCCCAGAAGTTCTGTGTAGGTTGAATAGGGAGCAGCAATCTGGTGGAAGGGTGGAGCGGGCAGGCGCGTGCTCTACATAGTACGGTGCCCTCCCCACCTCCACCCAAGCCGCTCTTCGGCTCTAAGGCTTACCAGCTCTCATGCGTCCTTCGGCTCTAACACTTATCTTATCCCCAAGATACCATACAGCCTAGAGTTTTAGGATTCAAAATGTCAGCCTCAACTCTGGAATCTGACCTAGTGGCTACTTCAGACGGAACGTCTCTCCAGCCCTTCTGTGCTTTTTTTTTTTTTTTTTTTAAGATTTTACTTGTTTATTTGAGAAAGAGATCACAGGCAGGGGAGAGGCAGAGAGAAAGAGAGAGAGAGAGACTCCCCGCTGAGCAAGGAGCCCTATGCGGGGCTCTATCCAAGGACCCAGGGATCATAACCTGAGCCCAAGGCAGCCGCTTAACCATGTTGAGCCACCCAGGCTCCCCCTTCCGTGCTATCTGCCTTCCGTCTTTTCCTGCTCTGCCCTCCGACGTCAAACAGGCTGGAGAAAGGCAGGCCCCTTTCCGCCGCAGCTGTGAGCCCGCTGGGGCCTCCTGTCGTAAGAAGCTGGGAGCGTGGTGCCGGAAAGCCCTTCAGATCCCCGCAGGCCCGGCAGAGGCACGAGGCCGGGCAGGGTTGCAGCTGGAAAGGGAGTAACAACCGGTTCTATCAGAGCAACTTGCATGAGAGCCGACCGGCCGGGCATGAGCACCAACGCTAACACAAATTAAACAGAGTCACTGCAGAACCGGTATTGCTCTTTTTCAGTCCGTGGGAGCCTCCTGCCAAGATCAGAGCGATCACCATGGATGTGATGAGTGTGGGCAAGCCAGAAAAGGGACCGGCCCGCGCCGGCGACACGTGTTATTTTAACCTTCTGCAAGGCTATTCTTAGTCTGTACACCTTGTTCTATCTCAGATGCGATCCAGATGGTTCACAACCTAATGGTGTTGCTTCAACAGAGATTTGTAGGTAACCAGACCAAGCGTACACTACGTCAGGAGCTGCTCACCTGGGGGCCCTGTGGTTCAGGTCACCGGCGTGTCCCCGGGCAACGCGCTAATCAAGGTGCTGGAAGCTGAGGACACACGGTGAACTCCTTCTCTCCCCTCATGGGCCAGGTGCACAGGCAGGTAACTTTAAAGTGATCCCAGACGCAGAAAGAGCCAAAGGAGCCGGGAGGAGGGGCCGCTGACTTGGCGTGGCGGTGGGGGCGGGGCCTTGGAAGACAGATGTGAGGCGAGGCTTACCGGTTGAGAGGAGTTCCCCAGGTGAGAGGGAGGAAGGGAGGGCATTCCCAGCAGGGGGAGCTCTCCTGTTGTGCATTGCGTGGAACTCCCGTGGGGGTGGCAAAGGAAGCCAGCAAAGGGGAAGAAAAACGATTGCCTACTCTGCCTTATCTATTCTTCTCACCCGGCTCTGATTCCTGAAGAGAGAGAGGACACACTGAGGGATGGTTTTGAGCCGCTTAAAGGAGGTTGGATGATGTTGGAGTGCTGTTTCTAGTTAGGAAGAAAACCAACAAAAATCCAACCTGCAAACAGGAATGTCCATGCATAGGGAAATAGTGAAACAAATATGGTACACCCATCTATGTTATGGGCAGTCTGTAGTCATTAAAAAAAAAAAAAAAAGATCTACATGTGCAAACACAAAGAGATATCTGAGAAACACTGTTAATTTAAAAAAGCAAGTAAAAGAAAAATATGTATAATTATAATAGGTTCCCATTTATGTAGAGATATGTATTTTTTTGCATTTATGTATTTTCTGTGCATTTACACATACAAACACATAGAAGATACTATGTGATTACACATACAAACACTAGAAGATACTCAGCTTCTGGGGAGGGAGGTGGGTTAGAGGAAGGCAAAGAAAAAGAAACTTTAACTTTTATTTAATTCACTTCCATGTTATTTACATTCTTTTTAAAAAGATTTTATTTATTTATTTCACAGATAGAGATCACAAGTAGGTAGAGAGGCAGGCAGAGAGGAGGAAGCAGGCTCCCTGCTGAGCAGAGAGCCCGATGCGATGTGGGGCTCAATCCTAGAATCCCGGGATCATGACCTGAGCAGAGGCTTTAACCCACTGAGCCACCCAGGTGCCCCCATATTATTTACATTTTTACAAGAGCATGTATTACTTGGGTAATTTTTTTTTCCTCCCAGTGGGAGAAAAGGCACTGGATTGAAAGACAGAGATCCTCCAAGAAGTTGTAGAGAGTGGTCTTTGCTCCTTCCCTTCACTCCCCGCAATCATCTAAATTCAGGAGAAACTGAGATGCCCCAGAAGCTCCCCTCTCCCCTCCTGGCCATCAAAAATAATGCCAGCACAGAGAACCAGAGGAAAGTAGTATACTAGGAGTACTGGATTTGTTTGTGGGCTTCCCTATTGTTAGAAACAGATGGTTTATTTGATTTACTCTCGGGAGTTATTTTTCTGGTGGTAAGTAATTCAAGGGATCTTTTGTGATCACCTGTGAATAAATAAAACAGTGATATTGCAATTAAAATAAAATAAATTAAATTAATTAAAATAAATCATTAAAGTCAACTTTAATGCTGACATAAGGAATATAATCTAAATTCTAACGTGCATTTAAATTATAACGTTGTGTCAGAGGCTATTGGACCTAGGGATAATATTTTCTAAAATGTCTTCTCTTACCCAGTTCCCCACCCCACCCATCCATCCATGATTTCATTTGATCAACCACAAAACAGAAGTATCAAGCTCGAACAATGCTTCAATGATACCCTGTTAGAGCCTGTTCCACCAACACCACATGGGCTTGGGGGGGCGGTCATCTACCTCTTTAGAGTCTCCTATGTCAAATAAACTCCAATAAACCATGAGGGGTCCCTGATTACCTACAAGATTCCTTTCTCGGACTTCTGGTTCAAGTCTGATCTAGAAAGAGCTCCTGGCCTTCTTAACCCTCAACTTGCCAGGGATAGAAAATGACCATAAGTAATAGAACTTTATTCTGCCTCTAGGAATGAGAGGCTGTAGGGTTTGAGGGCTCTGCCCATTGTTTAGTTCTGGAGGAAAGGTCACTTAACCTGCTTAAGCCCCCATTTCCTCGCATCTGCACAGAGTCTAGGCCAGAGAATGTGTTTAAGTTGTATGTACCCCTGGCAGTGGGGGGCGGGAGCTGTGAGATTACAGAAGATTTTATTTTTGAGTAGAGCTTGGCTGTCACACCCCAAAGCAAAGCAGCCCACAGAAAACTATTTTCTTTTATATAAATATTCCCACAGTGAAAAACTAGAGGTAAGAATGTTTTCCCTCATAAGCTTATAGATCCCCAAGGCCAAAGCTGTCTAAGTCAGAGGTTTGTAACTGGGATCCTAGAACACAATTCAGAGGGCTCATGTTTAGTTAGAGCAGGGAATAAAAATCTGTCTTTATCTTTACTAACCTCTTTCAGAAATTTAGTAACTTTTCTCTTTTAACTGTGATCACAAACCACAGTAGTATTATCAGTCAGGACCTGTGATTTAGTCACCAATAGAAATCACAGATAATTTTATAGAACATGACAGTTGTCCCACATATCTCAATTTATTTGCTTTCATCTCTACTCCCAAATTATGGTAGCTATTCAACCTGCAATTAGACCTAGTTAGTTAATACTTAATAAAGAGGCACACATGTTATTATATCACAGATTTAAAAGAATATCCCAATAACTATATTTCAGGATAGTCAGATTTCTTTATAACCCAATGTGTATTTTTTTTTAAACTTTTATTTAAAGACCTGAGAGGGGTCCATTAACTTTGCTAGACTGCCAAAGGGATCTACGCCCAATAAAGGTTAAGAACCCCTGCTCTAAGTGGGGTTAGAGTGGGGTTTGTAAATGTTCCTAAAGGTCTGTGTCAATGTCACTTTATTTACACATTCCTGAGATTCAGCCTCTAGCTCATTGAGCTCTTCCTAACCAAATATGCTGAGGAAGAAGCTGCATCTGTGTAAACATCATCCAGCTAAAGTGTCAGGTTTCCTCCTCTTCTTCACAGTTGTTTGCAGCCAACAGCTAAAGGCATTAGAAGGATCAAATATCCTGTATGGCTGGATGAAGAGAGAGGAACTTCTATGGAATTACAACCCAGGCATTTTGGTTGAACCCTGTGAACTTGTTTGCTTTGCTTAGAGTTAAGTGCAACGATGAAGTGTTCTGAAAATGAAAGAAGTCACAAACCTATAAGTTGTTGGTTTGATTCTCTCCATGGGCATTAGGGCATCACCTAATACCTGCCTAACACTTTGATTATGAACAGTCTTGATTGGGTACAACAGATGGCTTTCGCCCTGATCTCATCAAGGTACCATTGAGTTAGAAGGGTTCTGAGGCCATCTCCAGGCTTACAGAGGGAAAAGGTGCTGTGGTTGCTTGCTGATGGTTGCCATGGTGAGGGGATGTAGCTATGTGCATGTCCTGTGATTATCCTCAGTCTAGTCCGAACTGGTACCAATGGTCATCTTTACTTGAGACCCAGATAGAAATACATTCTTGACCATTCCTTTGGTGTCCCTTCTCTGTGCTGAAGAGAAAGGGGAACCTCAGTACTTGCAACTATTTTGCCAACTAGTTGATTTAACACCATGACATTGTAGAAAACTGCCTGGGATGCCCCAAAATAATATAGCACAATTGATAAGGGGAATTTATTTAAAATAACTTGATCAAAGAAAATGTGATTTCTGTGCTTCCCTCCCATTTATTGATATCATAAAGTTTGATCTCATGACTTTGGTTCAGAAACAATTCTTCAAACCTGATGCTTACTGATTCATTTTCCTTGGCTTTGCTTCTCTTGTAGGCCATGATAGGCAGGGTTTAAGCTGTCTTGCATTTACAGAGTGCTCTGTCTTTTACAAAACAGTTTTTATTTTTACACTCTCTCCGGAGGCATCTCTCAACAGGCAGGAAAGCTCAATTGTTATCACTATTCCCATTTTACAGATAAAGAAACAGGGGCTCCAAGAAGTCAGGTGACTTACCCAGGATCTTACTCTCAGTTCAGTGCTCTCTCAGCCATAAGATATTGCCTTCCAGGGTCTGCTTGTTTATATCATATTCTTCTAAAGAAAGGAAATACTTTTTTTGTTTGTTTGTTTCAGTGGGGGAGGGGAAGAGGGAGAATGAGAGAGAGAATCCCAAGTAGGATCCACACCCAGACAGAACCTGATGCAGGGCTCGATCTCATCATCCCAAGATCGTGATCTGAACCAAAATCAAGAGTTGGTCTCCTTACTGACTGAGCCACCCAGGGGCCCCAAAGAAATCTTCCTAAAAGAAAATGAAAACAAACCAATATTCTTATATGATCAAAATGCACTGTCATCCACCTATCAGCTCTTCTCATGTTGGCCAAGCTAGAGGTGACGTTTCTGGTTTTCTTCTCTTTCCTCCTATTTTAGCAGGATTTAAAGTATCTGCTTAACCATTTACACTTCATCCTTCCACCAGTCCGAGTTAGTAAGAACACGGTTTGTTCAAGCACAGGGAGTCTGCAGAAGGGTTCTTTTTAGGATCTCAAATCAAATGATCCAGTCCAGGTTTTGTAAATACATTTTCTTACAAGCGCCACTTCTGATGCCAGAGGCAGATGCAGGTGTTGGAAGTTTATCTTAGGACACACTAGGAAGTGAGCAAGCAGAGGAAACCATCTTGACAGAGATGAAGACAAGCTTTGTGGAGCACCGAAATGTTCCTCTAGAGACTGCAGTAACCCCAGTGGCTCAAAGCAGTGTGGTAGCCAGAATTTCTCTGCCTCTGCTTTTGTGCCATAATCAACTGCCAAATCCCCAGCTACCAAATCTCACAACTTCTACTGCTTGCTTCATGGCTCTGCTCACCACCTTTTGTGTGCTGGCGTCCGTCTCTACACCTTGGCGTCCGTCTCTACACGTCTCTACGTCCTAAGCCTATGTCTTTCTGGGAACTCCAAGGACCAGAAATCAACTTCTTCGGTAGTTCAAACAGAACCCTCCTAGAGAAGGTTATTATTGGGTTTTTTTAGGTCCCTTGTGTGTCCCTGCACCAGTTAGTGAAGGTAGAGGGATGGGAGATACACATATCGCCAGGGATTTAGAGTCCTATCTCAGCCACATGTTGTGGGAAGGAGCTCTCCAAGAAAGTGGTGATCCATGAACAACCTGAGGTAATTTTTCTGAAAAGAAAAAAAGTGTCCTTGGCAGGGAATTTGGACTTCATGGCCTGATCTGAATATTTTCCTAAATATAGTTAAATGCTTTCACAATTTCAAGTTTCAATTTCTTCTAGAAAATAAGAATCTATCAGATTGAATGTTAGCTGGTTTTTAAATGAATCTCAAATCTATAGAACACTCATAAGACCTTGGGGTATGTGCAGAAAGGAACAGAACAAAGAAAAACCATTATATACTGTCTATGTCTCCAAAAGAGTCTTTATCTTCTTTAAAAGACTTTACTTGAGAGAGAGAGGGTATGCGCAGAAGGGGCCAAGGGAGAAGCAGACTCCCTGGTTAAGTAGAGAGTCTGACGCCGAGCTCGATCCTAGGACCCCGAGATCATGATCTGAGCCAAAGACAGATGCTTAATTGACTGAGCCACCCAGGTGCCCTTCAAGAGTCTTTTAGTAACAAATAGTACCAGTTGTGTTTCTTCATTTGCAAGCAACAGAAATCAACACTGGCAATCTAAGCAAAGTAAAATGTACTGGGAGAATACTGAAAGGAAACAGGGCATCTCTGGGGAAACAGGAATCTTAGGACTGGTAGGCCTTATAGCAGGACAATATGTCTGAGCACACCACTGCGATCAAAGAGCTCTAGATGCTCATGCAGGTGGTGAAATTATAAAGAAAAGCGAGAAAATCACCTTCATAAAAGTTGGGTTAATAGTAAACTCAAGAAATAAAGATAGGATGGGTTACATAATTTATAGGTCCCCAGGCAAAATGCAGAATGATTCGTTGAAAGATTATAGAATTTCGAGATGACAACTGCAGAACATTAACACAAGCCCCAGACACTTCTAAGCAGGGAGTCCTGTGTGACTGCCCAGCTCACACACCCATGAAGTCGTCCCTGAATGAGGACAAGGGTTTCAGTTGGTGAAGGGCACGGAGGAGGCTCTAGGAGGCAAATAATCATGACCGTAGTCCTACATGGGCACTTGCTTTCAATTCTTTATAAATCTTTTGTGTAGTTTTATGTGCTCTTCTTGAAGTAGTGTTATATTTCACAATTTAAAAAAAAAAAAAAGGACCATACCTCCTGTCCTGTGTTAATTGTACAACATTCAATATACCAGGATAAAGAGTCAGAGTGGCCCAGTGCAGACTGCCATAGAGGAATAGTAATCGAAAAATAATAACAAAAATGAAAAGGCAAACTACACCAAGATGAAGAGACAAAGAAGAATGCTGCGTCGAAGAGCTCAGAGTTCCTGAGCTGTTAGTCCGTGCTTGAGATGCTATCTGAAGTCACTCATTAAGCATTTGTTATCACCCTGTGAAATAGGGCCCCCCCCTTTAGCTTCCAGAGTGGGTTGTGGGTGCTGAACTTGTGACCATGATCTCACACTGTGAGGGAAAGAGAATTCCTTAAAAGGAAAGCGGGATGTTGGGATATAGAATGGTAGTGGGTAGCCAAGAAAGGCCAAAATCCACTACATCAAGTAAGAAGAGAGGGCTTTACTATAGGCTTTTCTGTTCTGCATTTAATAATCATTTGCCCGGGGGGGCCTGGGTGGCTTAAAGCCTCTGCCTTCAGCTCGGGTCATGATCCCAGGGTCCTGGGATTGAGCCCCACATCGAGCTCTCTGCTCCTTGGGGAGCCTGCTTCCCTTCCTCTCTCTCTGCCTGCCTCTCTGCCCACTTGTGATCTCTGTCAAATAAATAAATAAAATGTTAAAAAAAAAAAATCATTTGCTGGTTTCCAAAGTTGGAAAGAGAGAGGAACAAAGTTGAACAATACAGTGACCTTCAAGTTACTATCCTATGTCACTAAGAAAAAAGGGGTAAGAAGGGGAGGAAAATCTCTAAAATACAAAGAAATATACATGAAGTGCTTCATAACTAAAGAAGCAAGTTGTGGGTGAGTCCAGGGTCAGCATTACACATTACATTCCCAAGGTAGCTTCAGCCCTGCAAAGATGGACCCAGAAGCCTAAACCCTGTGCAAGACCATCTCCTCCATAATGTAGGTGCCCTCAAAAGTAACCTGGCCACAGACGTGGTTGCTTTCTTGCCAGCCTGGAACAGCTGAGAGGCAGGCACACTATTCACATTAGGTTCACGGACATGCAAAGCTGCCAAGAGCGGGGCTCACGAAGAGGCAGAAATCTGGAAATGCCATTAGTGACAGATGCAGCCCGGCATGCCTGTCTGTAGAGGCACCAGCTCTGGCCCTTGGGACCGAGGCAGATTCATCTCGGATCCTGACAGCCCCTCAGGGCCGACCTGAGAACAGGGTGAGTGGGTGGCGGGCCACACAGAAGGACCCCATAAAGCCAGGCCAGTTGTTGGTCACAAGGGTTCAAGTCCTTGGAGGCTGTCCAACCTGACTTTGGAATTAGGAATCTGAGATCCACCCTCCACTGTCTCACCTTGGGCAAGTTAATTTACCCCTCCCTGCCTTGTTTCCCAGGTGCAAAATGGGGAAGCCATATTCTGGGCTGGTTAGGATTAAATGAGATGATACAGAGACACTGGCAGTGGTAATTATTGTTAATCGTGTCTATGTAAAATGAGGGAACAAGTGGAAGGATCTCTAAATCTCTTTCTTTCTTTTTTTTTTTTTTTTAAGATTTTATTTGTTTATTTTGACAGAGACACAGTGAGAGAGGGAACAGAAAGAGGAGGAGTGGGAGAGGGAGAGAGAGGCAGGCTTCCCACTGAGCAGGGAACCTGATGCAGGGCTCGGTCCCAGAGTCCTGGGATCCTGACCGGAACTGAAGACAGATGCTTAATGACTGAGCCACCCAGGCACCCCTCTAAGTCCCTTTCTAATAGTGACATTCTGTGATAATCTTAAGGCTAAAGTATTTATGAGTTTGAATTTCTATTAGCAGAAGTAGCTGTTCCGTTGAAGGCACTATCTGTGCGTGAATTTTCACTTCTGTTTTTATGACTGTTAAAATCTCTGGCGATCTTCACACACGGGCTCATGCAAAAGACAACTCTTTTAACCTAACCGCTTGAACATTTATAACCAGTGCGGCCAAATGTTGAACAGGGAGGAAAACTTGGAGACTGAATCTGTCTATTTTTAATCAGTCCTACCTTCTCCAGAGAGTTCGTTCCGGAAGGTAGGAATTGAGGCCCAGAGGGGCACACATCAGTGCGAGGAAGGTCACGTGACAGGAGAATTCTAGATTTAGAAGTTCAACGTGGAGATTACACTTGCTGAAAATATTCTTAATGTATATTTTCGTGGTAAATTGTTAACATTCTTTCCATATTTCCTAACCTCAGCTATTCCCTTTCCTCCACTGTGGTTAAGGGTAAAAATTCAGGAATGGATAACTTTCAGAGAACTGAGGAGACAGGACTTTGCCTGTGGTCAGGAAAAAAAAAATCAAAAAGGGAAATTTCAGTTGCTTCGAAGCTGGTTTGTGAAAAGTCAGCACAGGGGAAAGGCAGTGGGAGGAGGCCTCTCCAGGGGCCCAGTTGAGGCTCCAACTCCCCATTTGTCTTAATTTGGCTTGTGGTTCTGCAGGCCCAGGAAAACACAGACTTGCGCTAATGTAGCCCAGGCAAAATGTTGGAAGGAAGAAAGTTTAGACATTTTGTACAAGCTACAGAAAATAAAAGCAATAAGAGAGGTACTGTAACTTCTCAAGGGCACTAAAAAGAGTCCTCAAATACATCCTCAAAGAAACTGGGCTGTTTATTGTGGTGTCACATTTATGACCCATATAGGTAGCAGTCAACTAATATCATTATAAAACTCTGATTTATAGGCACTTATATTGGATTTTTCCTCCCACTGGGACCTCCCATTTGACAGGACTGTGTCGTCATTTGCGTGAGGAATTCCTGTTGCAGTTGGGGGATGGTGGCTTTCCAGTGGCCAGGATGGTGACCACTGATGACAGTTTAACATATTCCATTTCTTCAGGGGGCAAAAGTCACATGCATACGGTTGGATTCTTGGTAGAGTGTCTCTTTCAATTTCTGTTATGTTGATACAGAGAATTTCTCTGGAAAAAGATCTCTCTAATAAAATTATGAATAAATCATTTGGACTGATCCCAGTTGGAGAAACCAATGTGATTTTTAGAAGTCGAAGCCTTCAGATTTTTCATCAAGATTCTTGGTAAATTCATTTTTTAACAACAGCAGCACACCATAACTTGGTCTGGGGAATCATGTAGATCGGATTTGTCAGACAGGGGACCAGGAACAGATGATGCCAATAATCCAGCAAATGGTTGATTTCTGCCGCTCCCCCCACCCCCACTCCCACCGGCCGAAGGAACAACTACTCTTTGAGAGCCAGCTCCCGACTTCAGGGCTCCCACAGTCCCGCTCTCTGAAAGCCCTGTAAAAAGCAAGGGGGGGCGGGCGGAAGGCAATCATTTTAAAGAGATCACATTCAGTTTTATTAAAAAACCAAAACAGCTGGGGCATTGATTTGCAAGCTCTGTAATGTCATTGGTATGCCTGACCTGGCCAAGATATTAAAAAGATATTTAAGGAAATGTCAGTAAGTGTCTCAGGCACAAGCTTTGGCATATCCCAACAGCATTATGGTGCTTTGGGTCATTCATCTTCCTTTATGTTTTGCTATGCAGAGAGAAGGGAGGGAACAGTTACAAAATGATTTACTGTGACACGTCCAGCCTAATGAAAGCATGTGCCGCTCGCCAGCGCTCCTGGCTAATCTGCCCCCTCCCAGATGCTCAGCCATATGTCCCATGCTTGGCCTGAGCAACAATTGTGTTGGTGGGGAAGGATTCCTGGGATCTGAGTGTTTTTAACAGAAATCCCAGAAAGCTCTGAGGCTGCTGGCTCAGGTAGAAAAGCAGCAGGAAAGGGCTCATCAGTTTGGGGCTAAGTATTTTTAAAGATGCTCGTGTGGTATAATTACAGGATGGAGGGAGATTTACTGTCTCCTCAGACCCTGGAGGATAGCTAAAAGAGGAGTTTGGGCTTCAGCTGAGCAACTTTGCACTGTTGCTGGCCTCCCGGCTCAGGTTCTTTCTTGCCTTGCCTCTCGCTGGCCCCTCTGTGACTCCCGGCAGCGGCCACATTCCCCGGTTGCCAGAACCTGGCATCCCACCCTTTCCCAGCTGCACATGGTACTGCTCGCTTAATGCAAGCAGCTGCTGCTTTGACCAAGTGTGTTTCTAGCCCCCTGCCTATTGCAACACTAGATCCATTGCTTCTGCCTCTTGGAATGAAATCGACATTTATTGAACACCAGCTATATTCTGTGTAAGACATCTTGTGAGGCCCTGTGAAAGACAGAAAGCAAGTCGGTATAAAGTAGATCTTTGCCCCCCAAAATCAACGAGATAGTTGTAAATTAATGCTCCCATCTTATGTCCAGGTATACCCTGGACAAGGTTCTTAACCTCTTTGTACCTCAGTTTTTCAATCTGTAAAGTGGGGAGAATAACAGGACACAGGATTGCTGCCTATGAATTAATGTGTGCACAATGCTTCGAATAGTAGGGGACACATAAAGAGTACTCAATTAATTTTAGCTCGTTTTGAGCCCTAGTTGGAAGGAAAAGGAAAAAAGAGAAGTAAAATAATAGGCATCTGCCGCACCCTGTAATAAGAGTTCTATATGCGTAAACATAATGCTCCCACTGTGGGATAAGGCAGGTATTACTATTATGCTTTCATTTTTGAGTAAGGAAGATCTGCCAGGTTAGTAAGTTGTACACGTTTCCAATGTTGACAGGGCTGATGGTTAAGGCCAAAACTCCTTGGTGCCAAAGCCCGCAATTCTGAAAAGACAAAGAATTTAAAATGTAATTCATGTTTCCGAGACACCAGAAGATGTGTAGTAAGGTGCTAGCTGACTGATTCCCAGCACATCCCACAAGAAGACAAGGCTGTGAGAGTTCACTTCCAAATGGAACCTCAGGGCAAGAAAGCTGACTGGAAAAGGTGGGGTTGGAAGACAATCTTGAGGGATGAGTGTAATTTTGGAAGGGTAGCCGAAGCCCATTGACTCTGTGAGCAATCCTACAGGAGTTTGCACCATCTCTCTAAGGGACAGGGCACAAACTGTTTGCCCAAAGCCAAGAGCTCAGGAAAGTCTAAAGATGGCAGGTTTGAACTCTTTCCTCTGGGCATTGGGGGTCGATGGAGCGTCTTAGCAGTGCCTTTGAAAGGCTTGTTCTGCTAGAGTATATTAAATAAGCTGGAACATAAGAGTCCATTAGGAGGCCAGTGCTGTCCTCTTCAGCAGAATTTTTGCCGGTCTCCTCGAGGGTGGTGGCAGAGAAAACAGAGAAGCAGAAAACCAACGACCTGCACCAAAGGAGTGACTGAAAAGGGTTAACAGAGGGGCTCTTCCCAGCGGTCTTGGTAGTCTTGGTAGGGCTGGACTCTGCCATCAGAGCTCAAGTCATCCTCTGTAGCTCTTACCAAAGCAAACCCCAAAAGGGCAGAGACGGAGGTGCAATTCCTGGACTCCGGGAGCGGAGCTGGATCCGAGGGCCGCCTGGCAGGAGCTGTGACTCTGGGTGGGGGGACACAACCAACATGCTGCAAGCAGCAGGGAGGTAACCAGGAAAATAAATAGCCCATCCTCCCTCCTCCCACTCCTCTCCTGCCTGGGCAGGAGCCCTCTCTTCAGTCCGTATAGGCCATCATTCCTGGACAGAGGACAGGATGGAGAAGAGTCGAGTGCGACCCAGGGGAGCAGATGGAAGGCACACAACACAGAAGGTTTGTTACGTGATTAGGTAATCGACATGGCCCAGAGCCTGGCATGCAGAAGGTACTGAAGACTTGAAGGTCATTATGATTTCTTAGTGTTTCTCCTGCTTTGGTTGGCTTGGTATTCATGTATCCAGCTCAACACCTCAGGCCTCGCCACAATCAAAAAACGTTCTCAAATCCCTCAGTAGCATGAGAAGTGAAATGAAATCACTGAAAAGACAATTGAGTCTTTTGCCAGCAATCTTTGACCTCTTTTTTTTTTTTTTTTTTTTTTTTTTTTTTTAAGGAATCTTAAGGAAAAAAAAAAAGGAGGCTTGGAAATCATCTTTTTAAAACACAGCCTTTGTGATTTGTTTTATTGGAAGTTCTAAACAGAGGAAAGGGGCTTGTTTGTTTAGATTGCTATGCAACAGGAGGCATTGAGTAAATGGTTTCTCAGCTTTTATTATTTTAAACTTCACCCAGGAGAAAATTGATCCAAGTTCAAGAAAGAGAGAAGGAACAGAATATAGACTCTAGTGTTTTCAAATTTCTAAATGGCACTGCAAATAGTAGAACCTTGAAAACAAACATTTAAATATGGAAAACTTACCTTCATGATTCTCATTTACAAGTTAAAATCAGAAGAAAATCTGTCTTCATCTAGCCAAACAGATTTTTTTTTCCAGCTGATTTATGTATGCTACATGCTGAATAAGCAAGGGAAGTTGGAAAATATATCCCTTTCAACCAAATATCAGCAAAAGGTGAAGTAGTTCTGCAAGAATTTTTTGTCCTCCTCCCTCCCGGCTCTGGACGCATGCAAAGCTCTAAGCTCAGATGCAGCCCCAGGTGAAGAGAGCAGAGGGGCACATGCCTCCCGGAAGCCTCACCCGATTTTAAGTTCAGTCCTCGAGGTTGTTGACCAGAGCTTCGAATTCCCCCTCACACGGTTTTTCATTCTGCCAAGGGCTTTCTAATTGACGCTTGCATTGGTGCTGACTCTCTCAGGTTGGCAGGCTTTGCTATAGTCTCTGCATTTTCTGTCCAAGCTAGGGGAGAGAAGGACATGAGTCGAGTGCCCTGAACTTGGTTAAATCCAACATCTGGAGGCCAATGGTGGAGAAAGAGAGCAAAGGTTAGGAGAAAAATAACACTCAGTAGCAACCAGCAAAACAAACTGTGGTCTGGAGCAACAAGAAGGCACAGCAAACATTGGATGAGCTCATGTGGCACCAAATCATCTTTTTAAAAAGTCTTACCGCTTTATCTAAGGTTAGATTATACAAAAAAATAAAAAGGAGTAAAGAAAAATAATTAAAACACCACTACCCAAAGACTGCTGGTCCTAACCCTTTGACACTTTTCCTGCCAGTCTTTTTTTAAACACATACAGATTCTATATGCAGATATGTATATAAGTAAGATTGCAAAAAGATTCAATGAATATTTTTCAATCTAAAAAACAGAATTTTACCCCTGTAGTTTTATGCTGTGCATTTTAAGCCTGACACTATATCTACACATTTTTCTATTTCATAAAATATTCTTGAAATGGTGATTTTTTTAAAAATTCACAACGTTGGGGTGCCTGTGTGGCTCAGTCATTAGGCATCTGCCTTCAGCTCAGGTCATGATCCCAGGGTCCTGTGAGGTTCACGTTGGGCTCCCTCCTCAGCGGGAAGCCTGCCTTTCCCTCTCCCACCCCCCTCCACTTGTGTTCCCTCTCTTTCTCTCCCTCTCTCTGTTAAAATAAATGAATAAAATAAAAAAAAATCGCAGCATCATAGTTGCCCTGCAGAGGTAGCATGACTTACTTCCCCCAGCCTCATATTGTTGGCATTCACGTTATTTCCAATTTTTTTTTTTACTGCTTCAAGGATGTCCATTGAAATATTACTTGTAAGAATATCTTTATAATTCTGTCTGTGGGATAAATTCCTAGAAGTGAAATTACTGGTTGAAAAGCACTTAAAACATAGGGCTCAAACTGCCATCTAGAAAAGTTATGCCAACTCTTGGTCTTGTGGGAAGTTTACGAAAATACTCCTTTCATTACATTCCATCAGTCCCGAGAATTACATCTTTAAAATTCTTTGCATATTTGAGAGGTGGAAATGGTGCCCTGATATTTTAAAATTTCATTCTCTTTCTAAGCATTTATTTGTCATACTAAACCAACTTAGCCATCCTTGAAAAAACTAGTTTCCGTGTGAGTAGACCTTGGAGTGCCCATTCCCTGGGAAAAGTCAACTTCCATGGGGCATGTGAATACACCCTCTTAAAGCAAATGCCACAAAATCCCCATCAACCTTAATTTTAATAATAATGCACAATGGATTCTCTCCTGTCACATTTTGTAATACAGTCATACCAGCTTTCAAAGGCTGGTGTGCCCTGAAATTACAAACACAGTCTGTGGCAGGAGACACTGGCAATTCTCCAAGCCAGAATGACAAGGGAGCATCTCTGTCACTCTGAGCCCACAGGGCGATGGAACAGGGACATGGGACCAAGTGTCATGGATCTCCAACAGCAACCTGACACTTGTTCACCCCTCACATGTCAGGGCTTCCTAATCTTTGTGCCAATTAGCCCTTGACAGTCAGGCAAAGTCTACAGATCCCTTCTCAGAATAATACCTTTAACTGCATTAAAGAAAACACATAATTATAAAGAAATCTAATTACATTGAAAGTTTGTTATCAAAATATTTATAAAAATCTGTGGCTTTGTAATATATGTGCTTATTTATTAAACACTAAATAACAAGATCTAGTGGGAGATCTAACTGCCATAATTTCAGAGTGGTAATGAGGGTAAAGATATTTCAAGATCTCTACCACAACTAAAAAAATATGAGTATACTTATGAACTCTATTAGTGACAGAGTGCAAGGACTGCACATACTATTGTGGTTTGTTGCCTACAGTCATAATGAAGAAAATGCTTCCTTTCAATGGGAGGTTAATAAAAGATATAACTTTCTTTTTCTCTGTCATAGAATGTCTGGGTTCTCTCTATGGACCTATGGTCACATGAAGTGCTCTGAAGTTTGGAAATTGTGTAAATGCATTATCTCCACCTCCTCCCACTTGCAGAAATGTGACATTTTCTCTGGGCCCTATCCATTATTTTTCTCGCTCTAATTACTACTGTTCTGGGAAGCTATTGGAACAGGGTGGTAGGGTTGGCCACAGTGGAAGATCTTAGTCAAAAGGTTGAAGCCACGGAGTTAAAAATACTGTACTTGATGAAGTCGTGGAGCTGTGTGCTCTGATCATATGCCATGCCCAGCGCTGCCCTGTCCACCATGCCTGAGAGGCAGGAGCTCGAACAGATTTGCCACTAACTGGCTCCTGTGGCTGCAAAAAAGCCTTTTGAACTCCCTGAGCCTCAGATTTTCTGAACTCAAAAAAAATCATCTGGAAGGGACCAACAACCATAAGTTCCCCTCCTGGCTCTCACAGGAGGTGATTTTAAAACTTCCATTGTATTTTGACAATTCATGCATCTTTCCAAAAGAGTTCTTCAGCTTCCGGGACAGAAAGCCTCACCTGTTTTCTAAAATCAAGTTTTCATCCCTATCTCTGTCCTCTCTTGGTTCCATTTTTGGTTTTTTTCCTCATCCTTCTTTTAAAACAAAAGACTTTTGTCTCTTCCTTAAAGCAACAGAGCCTGAATTCACATGCCAATTTTATTTATTTATTTATTTATTTATCTATTTTTAAAAGATTTTATTTATTTATTTGACAGAGATCACAAGTAGGCAGAGGCAGACAGAGAGAGAGGGAAGCAGGCTCCCTGCTGAGCAGAAAGCCCATGCTGGGCTTGATCCCAGAACCCTGGGAACATGACCTGAGCTGAAGGCAGAGGCTTTAACCCACTGAGCCACCCAGGCGTCCCCTCATGTTGATTTTAAAGGAGAACTCGGTTTGTCTGGGTCTTCAGTCTAGCACACCACTTCTCCTCACCAGGCCTAATTGCCCAGGACAACTGGTCTCCATTTCGGCCTCGGTTCTCATGTTCCCCAACTTCCGTTCCTAAGGCATCCTTGCTTCCTCCGGAGGCACACCTTCCTTCATGTGTCTTTTTCCATGAGGCCCAAGGCAGGAACTTCTTAATTTTCTCTGGGTTGTTGCCCTGAAGAAGTTGAGTATTCCGTTCTCTTACTCAGCGGGAGTTCACGGGGTAAATATTCCTCATGAATTTTCCTTCCTAATCGCCCAACATTGTTAAATGCTTGGCAGTCTGCTTTGTTCAAGTGGTCGAGTCCAGATTCAGGGAAAGCTTCAGCTTCAGGTGTCTGAGTGAACAGGAGTGCTGGGTAAATGAGGAGCCCTGGCAGGAACACCATGGGGGCCCCTTAGGCCCTAAGAATACCAACAAGGCTGAAAGGAGAGGCTCAGAGGCAGCCCTGCTCTTGGCAAGCCCAGGCAGGGTTCCCTTTGATGTGAAGTCTTGCTTGATACTGCTTTGTGTGTCTGCATTTGTCCTTGGCAGGCAGAAGGCTGTTCCTTTCCAACAATGAGGTGCCCTTGTGTATTGCTGCCATCCGCTGAAACAGTGAGGCATGCAAGCAGCTCCCAGGGTGACAGGGGAGGCGGGAGGGAGCTGGGAGGCTGGGACTGGTGGTGGGGCTGGGGAGGACACTCAAGGAGAGCTCAAATGCCAAGGATGTCAGCAAGGAAGCTGAGACAGTCCTGGGAGTGTGCACCACGGTTCTCGAAACATTTTACCTCGAAGTAGGAACACTTGGAGAGGTATACAGAGTAATTAGGAGCAAAACGATGAAAGTTATTTCCTTTGATTGAGACACAAAGAGGTTTAGAAATATGGATTGCAATGGCCTGAAGTTGGTCTGGGCCTGATAGTGGCCTGTGAATGTAAATTATCACAACTGGCTCAACTTTTCTTAGGTTCTGCGGATATTATTATGGCTGTTCTCTAAATATTTCCAGTTCTCTGTCCTTTCAAGCACAAGGTGGAATGTGCTTCCGGGTCTACTTGTGGTTGTGGTTGGGTAGGACCATGTGACTAGTTCTAGCCAGTGAGTAGAGGTGATAAGGGTCTCTTCCAGACCGGAGTATTGAATTACTGATGCAAAAGTCTCCAGAGTTTTCTTTCCTCTTTGGAATGGGGACCACCAGTATTTCAGATGGTAGCTTCTCTGTCAGCCTGAGTCTTCAAATATCTATTATGTCAGACTTCAGCTGCCAACCCACATGAGGTAAGTAGCATGAGCAAGAAATCATCCTTTTTGGTTTAAAGCCACTAAGATTTGCAGATTTATAGCAACGTGACCTAGACCATTATAATTGCTGAAGGGCCAGATGACTCTCTTTTCACTGAGCTGGTACACTCACAGAGATTAAATATTGAATCTATTGAAGTCAAATCCTCAGCTTTGCTGGGAAAGCATCTTCACCTTATTGAGGCACTGGAAGGTTTCACAGCCAGAAATTTCTCTAGGGAGTTTCACCAAAGTAGACTGACTAGGCTTGCATCTCAGAGCCTCAAGTTTTGAGAAGCCCAGGGTGTTGCAGATGAGAGCCATGAAAGTTCCAGAAGATGCGGGAAGATTTTCACTGGGACTGGCTCAGCCTCAAGGGAGCCAAGAGAGAAACATCATCAACCAGATGCATGAATTACGTGTCTGTTTTCATATATTTCTGTGGTCAGAGAACTTCAGTCCCTGAGCAGTTTTTAATGTGAAAGTGGAAAAAAAAGGAAAAAGAAAAATATAGTTGGAGGAAACTCACAAACTACAAAGAGCCCTAAAAGAGTACTGGCTGGAAATCAGAAGAGATGTAGTTTATACTACAGAACATGATTTGCAGTCTTGGTAAGGCACACAAGGAACATTGGTTGGAGCTTCATGTGAAGTGTAAAAAGGGCTGTAGTTAGTCAGGAGAAGTTTCAGGAAAGATGTCATTTTCAGGAACTACTGCACTTTTAGAGGGAAAAATAGAATGGTGGGTCAGGAGGAGAGCCATACAGTCTGAAGCCCTTCTTGGAGAAGGGTTGAGAAGCCAGGTCAGAATGACTTTACAAGAGGGCATTATAGAAGTTTGCCCTGGGGGGGCCCAGTGGGTGTTACATTTTCAGGGAGTCCTCTAAGATGAGAGAGGGAAAGTCAGAAAAAGACAGAAAAAGAATTTTAAAAGGAAAGTAGCTAAGGCCGAGAGAATCATTCTGAGTGAAATGATCCAGGCAAAGGGCACTGAAGCAGGCACAGAGACAAAAAGCGACATCGGCAGTAGGGTCAAGATTACCACCTGGGATGAGAGTGGTGTTGGGACCTGAGAAGAAAAGAAAAGGAAAACAGCAAGCTTGGAGGAAAGAGAGGGGATGGTTTGGTGATGTGAGTGGGCGTGCTAACTGTCCTCTGTATCCCTTCTTGCCTCCTCCCTTAGGACGATGGAAGATGAAAGGATGGAAGCTCCCCTTACCCCATTTTTAGCTGAGTACACAGCTGCACAGAATAAAGATTACATTTCACACCTTCCTCTTCACATAGATGTGACCACTGGGAACGAAGGAACACGAGCAAAATGTCACATATGGTTTCCTGAAAGAGCAGGCTCTTAATCTTCCTTCTCCCTCCTGCTGCCTGAAATGCAGATATGAGAGGGTGAGCTAGGCCAGTTAGCTTGGACAATTAAGTGGGAACATATGAAGAAAAGAGTACCAGAGAAAAGAAGCTTGGGTTCTCAGTGGTCATGGAGCCACCATACCATCCCTGGAGCGCTTACCCATGAATTTATTTATGTGACAGAGGAAGAAATGTGTGTCTGCTCTACTTAAGCGACTGCTAGAGTGACTTCTCAGTCATAGTTGAACCTCATCCTTGTCGATTCAAGACACAGCTTGAATATCACGACAGGTGATTTTTATTTCCTTCTGTATAAGTTTGCATATCTCCCAAGCTTTTTAGAGTGAATCTACATTATTTTTGTAATGGGGTGGGGGATTTGTGTGTTTTTTTAGATTGATAGAAGAGAGGACCCAGAACACAGGTCCACATTTCTCTGTGGACTGTTTACAAATGAGACTGAAAGGCACACCGATGCCCTCTGTAGTGCGAAAGGACCCCTGACTTGAATTTGTTTCCTTCCATCCATTAAAGAGTTGTCCTTGTCATCCCTTGATGAGTTTCCCTCTGTTTTGCAAGCTTCCCATCCCCCATTCCTGTGGGTGTTCATTGCAGGAAGCAGAAGCCATTTTAGGTATTTCAAGTATAAAGGAATTGAATACAGGGAATTAGGGGGCCACAAAAGCATTGGTAGAGCTACAGAGATGTAAGGGAAGAGACCCCACTAGATGGAAAGGCATGCTGCTGCCATGTGTCTAACCTGGTAGCCGTGAGCTGGAGGTTAGGAAATCACGATCAATACCCCGACATCAAGGACCTGCTGCCAATTTCACAGTTGCCGCACATTCATGAAGCTGGTCATTAGACAGTGGGATGGGAAGTCTGTCCACAGCAAAAACCCATTTCTTTTTTTATTTATTTTTTAAAGATTTTATTTATTATTTGTCAGAGAGGGAGAGAACACAAGCAGGGGAAGCAGCAGGCAGAGGGAGAGGGAGAAGCAGACTTTCCGCTGAGCAGGGAGCCCAATGTGGGACTCGATCTCAGAACCCTGGGATCATGACCTGAGTGGAAGGCAGACACTTAACCCACTGAGCTACCCAGGCGCCCTAATAACTCGTTTCTGCCAGAACCTGCCACTGTTGTAAAAATGAAAATGACCTCCACTTGCATTTTGCCTTCTAAATCCCATGGGAAGCATTTCAGACCCTAGGAGAAGGGAGCCCGAGAGGCCTGTGGCTCCACGCTCGCCTCCCAGCCCCGGTGCTGGCCGGAGTGCGCACCGCAGGGGTGGGTAGGAACACTGAGCACCCGCCCACCTCCTCAGGCCATCTCTTGCTGGTTTTCTCTCAGACCTCGCACATTCTCAGTAGCTTTCTGAGACAGCTTCCCTGTTGGTACATTTCTCTGTGGACAGTTTACAAATCCCGTTATACATTTATTCCTTGCTAACACCATGTTAGGCCTGCAGAGTGAAATTGCAGTTTTTATCATCTGATGCCTCTTCCACTCAGAAAACATATGCTCAGCGTCTATCAGGTACTCAAAAAAACATCCATAGCTCCTCATTATCTGCCAACTGAAGTTCAACTGCCTTCATTTAAGCCTAACAGACGCTCTAGAATCTGACCTCAACCTTATCTCTCATTTTTCCACTAAAGGAGCTCTTGTGGACCAGAAACACTACATTGTTTTCTGTCCTCTATACATATGTCTCTCTTTTCTGCCACCAACACTTGAAGCTACATTGTTTCTCCTCCCTAGAATGTTCTTCTTTCCATCTCCCTATGTCAAAGTGTTGCTGATCCCTTAGTTTCCAGCTCAAATGTCACCTCTCCTATGAAGCCTTTCCTGATGCCTTACAGCTGGAGATAAGCCTTCCTATCAGAATCCCTGGAACTCGATCTATATTTCTGCCATGGGATTTAAAACAGTCTACCTTCTATTACAGCTTTTTACATAAACATCACTTCTTGTCTAGTAGACCATGAGCCAGAGAGGAGCAAGGATTATTTTTTATTTATTTTTGATCCCCCATAGTGCTATAGTGTGTAAATGAATAAATGTAAACCTCAATGACAGTTATTACTCTCAAAAATCTTGTAATCTAAAAATGCAAAAATTTTAAAAAGCACCATCACTTTCTATTTCTTAGCATTTGAAATCGGAACTTCTTTGCCCAGGATTTCATGCTCCCCAGTTGACATCCCACCTCTTAATTCTTTAACTTTCTGTGACACTAAATGAGCATTTTGTTCACTTTGTATGTCTTAGTCATCTTCCTTTTCCTATTATTCTTGCAACTAAGTGTGTAATTTGTGTGATGTTATTTTCCCTTTGTTAGTAAACCCCAAATAAAACAGTAATGCCTCCTTAGTGTCTCTAGTGGCAAGAAACAATTAGCAAGGTGTGTTTCTGTGTTTCTACTCTAAACCAACAATGCAAAAGATGTGGCTTGATTACAAATGATGAAGGGTATATTTCACAGGTACATTTTTTTTTTTAAGATCTTATTTATTTATTTGACAGACAGAGATCACAAGTAGGCAGAGAGGCAGGCAGAGAGAGAGAGAGAGAGAGAGGGAAGCAGGCTTCCTACGGAGCAGAGAGCCCGATGCGGGGCTTGATCCCAGGACCCTGAGATCATGACCCGAGCCGAAGGCAACAGCCCAAACCACTGAGCCACCCAGGCGCCCCTCACAGGTACATTTTAAGATTTCACATCAGGTAACCCATTTACCAATTATTTTCATTTAATAACGCCTCCAATTAAAGAACAAGTCATAGACCTTAATCCTTTTTATCAAACATGAATTAGATACAAAAGATTATAATCAAATTGTACCTTTTTTTGCTCCATGTAGAATTCACCATTTTTTCTGTTTTCCTTTCTCAGATGTGTTCTACTCCCCCCACCACCCTCCCATGAGCCTTGGTGCCTAGACCACTGCATCTAGCCTTCCAATCTTCAAACAGTAAGCATTCAAATAATGCTTATTTCAAGTAATTACTAACGAAAATAGGGGTGCCTGTGTGGCTCAGTGGGTTAAACATCTGCCTTCAGCTCAGATCATGATCCCAGTATCCTGGGATTGAGTCCCGCGTCAGGCTCCCAGCTCAGCGGAAAGTCTGTTTCTCCCTCTCTCTTTCCCCCTGCTCATGCTCTCTCTTTCACTTACTCTCTAAAAAAAAGAGAAAGAAAGAAAAGAAAAGAAAAAAGAAAAAAATTACTACTAAAAATAGCATGAAGAAAATTGTCACTGATTTCTTTGTGCAAAGAGGTCCTTCCAATTATTACCTAAGTGAACCACCACCCGCTGTTCACTAGAAGAATTTTTTCTCCCTATTTCTAAAAACATGCATAAGTCTGTTGTATGAAAAATAACACGGTCTGGGGCTACAAAATAAGTAGGCTCATAACCAGCAATAGAGTTACATAAATATACTATCACTGAGATAAAGCGCTAAGGGAGTATTGTAAAAAGAATGATTACCTCTTCTTGGAGCACCTCTTCTTGGATGAATGTTTATCTGTCAGGCATATATATGTCTTTGTTATGCCTCTGAATTTGCATACAGAGCACTTAGTACTCCTTGCTAGTTGGTTGTTAAATCAGGAGCCTGCCCTTATCAGCCATGCAGACTTTTGTACTCCAGCTTGGTTTGTGCTGGAGATTACAGGCTTTAACTCCCTGGGGATCCATTCTTATTCAAAGGCCAGTTGTGAGAAATAATATTTACAAAGGAGTGGTTCAAGGGCATTGCTGCCCATACATTATTCTAGACAGGCTAAATATCACCCTTGAGTTAAACCAGGTCATCACAGGTCTGTAAACTTGATGTCTTGCTTTGACTCCTTGTAGACCTACGTTTCCCAGTTTTGTCCCTTAGCCTAAGCCATCAGCCTCAGAAGAGGAACATGAAGTTCCATGGAACATGATGGAAACTGTTGGTGCATTTACTGCAGGGGTTTATGCTGAGGGCATCGGCAAAGGTATAGACAGTGTCCTCCTTTTGAGAACACCCAGGAGTGAGGCTGCTCAATGGCAGGAAAAACTGTTCTTTTTGTGCTTAGACAATGTCAGCCCAAAGCCATCCCCAAAGCCTTCACTTGCCCTTCTTTTTCTATAAAAGTCAAAAAGGTAGATGCTCAATGTTCCAGCCTCTTGGTAGGGAGGGTGGGGCCAAGGAGTCGTCACATGATCCAGTCTGGCCATAAAACATAAAAAGAAGTCTGCAAAGAAACTTCTTGGATGGCAGTTGTTTTCCTGGTGAAAGAGTGTAGTCCTCATTTGGCTTGAGGCTATGAGACTCTTAAGAGTGAAGAAAAACAACACCCTAAGAGCCATGGGAAACACAGGAAAAGCCTAGATTGATAGCATCACTGAACAACTGGCCTCCTCTGAACTTCTTGTTGAGGAAGAAAAATAACCACCAATTCACGGAGACCATTATTAGTTGTGTTTTCTGTTACTTGCAGCCTAACATGCTCTAACCAATAATCCAGCCACCAGATTGGTTTCCATTGTGTGGCTTCTTATAAATCTTGTAATTAAAGCATGCCTCTTGCTTGACCCCCAGAGACTATATGCTTTAATTTTTGTCTCTGGATTGTGAGCTTTAAAAAAAAAAAACAACAACATTATTTTTAAGTAAGCCCTATACCTAACACGGGGCTTGAACTCATAACCCGAGGATCAAGAGTCGCATGCTCTACTGACTGAGCCAGCCAGCTGCCTCCGCATTATGTTTGTTTGTTTGTTTTTAATCCATGTTTTCCTTTTGCCCCGCCTTCTCCAAGTATTTATTTTGTAATTTTGTGTATGCGTTTTAAAAATCAGTTTTCTTTTCTAGAACACTACAAGGTATAAACACTACATACGCAAACCAAAATCTCAAATCCTGCTGGAAGACTGAGGAAGTAGCTATTTGAATAAAGATTTCACAGAGACAACATCTGTGCCTCACTCATTAGTTAAATTCCATAGTTCCAATTATTCCTCAGATTGTAACTGAACTGAATCAGCAAGTAGTTTAAATAGTGACATATTACATATTGTATCTCTATTAAGTTTAGAACTCTATATCCTCAACTAGGGGGAACACAGACCTCAGAACATCCTTAAACCTCCCAATATGAACAAAATTTTGTTTGTACACACAAATGTGTATTTTCCTGGGTAAACATCTGAGGCTTTCATCCAACATGACATCCATTATTCCAAACAAGGTCAAGAACTTCCAGGCTGAGTTACATTAACCCTTTTTGAGTCACGTTCCCCCCCGCCCCCAAACCAGAGTGACCACGGTGGTTTTTGCTTTTCTGTCAAGATCCTAAAACTTCTCTCAGAATGTTGATGCGTGCTTTGTTCTGGGAGTGCACACTCAAGAAATGTTAGTTGACTTGCATTGATATTTAATTATTTACACTGCATTTGGCTTCTGGAATGGCAGTCTCTGGTTGATCATTCTGGAACTCTGAATCCATTGGCTGCGTCCCCATGGGCTTGGCGTGTTGTAGACACACAAATCACAGGAGTGTGAGGGAGGAGAAAAATCATTCCTTTCTCGGATAATGCATTTTTCATGAGAAACAGGTCATTACGGAACCAGTGCCGAGCACTTGCTCTCGTTCTATCTCTCCATCCTTTCTCTCTTGTCAAATTATTCTGCCTCTCCCTTCGTCTCTCTGTCTACTCTCTCCTTTATTACTCTGTATTTGATTATTTTACCATCTCCTCTTTTCTGATATATTTAAATGATTTCTACATGATATGTATCTTTGAGATATTTTCTTACGTATCTAACTTTTGTTCCTTTTTCATCTTGGGGCGTCTGTCTCTTTGTTAGTAGTTGCACGTTATCCTGTCACGTTCCAGTTGACACATTGCACAGATTTTCTCAAACTTAGAATCTCAGTTCCCAACACATAACAAGACAATGCTCATATCCTGTTTTTTCCATGATACTTTGATTCTCCCTGAAGATTTAATTTTACTGCCCATTGTAATATGTTCCTATTTCCTTTAAAGTCTGTGAATACTCAATAATTTACTTCTATCAGTTTTCTATCAGTTATGCAAATTCTGTGGCAATTTCCTCTCAAATGATGGACTTGAGGTGATCAAGCCATCACCATTTCTTAGAGCAACACTCTCTTCTCTGGTTACAATCAGGAGTGGGTTTAAGCAAGCCAGAGATTTTTGAGGAAGGAGATTTATATCATGAGAGAAGGGACTCCTGTGGGGGGACAAAACGTCTCAGTGAAAACTTCTTTCATGTTTCTGTTGAGAGGTTTTTTTGTTGTTCTTTTTTTTTTTTTTTAAAGCAGCTAAGTTATAATTTTTACCAAAATTTAATTACATGCAGAGAGTAAACATCTGGAAATCATCCTGGGTAATCAGTGTGAACTCATATGGTGAATCAGAGGCTTGTATTATATGCCAGAGTTTAGAGATTACAATCTTAATGATCTGTACATTATTCATAAGTCTTTGTTTTAAATCTGTCTGTAAGAAATAATTAGAATCCGAGGCATTCATGAAACAGGAAACTTGCCACTTTATTTCTTACACATAAGTGTATGTCCCTCTGGACAGTGGGGTTGTCAGAAAGGGGGAACTAAGTGTTGGTTTGTTTGTGTTGTGTATGCTTTTTTCTTTACTTCATTTTTAATTTGTGAAATTTAAGAAGCAGTAGGGATCCTAAGTCAGGCAAGTAAGCTGGAAGACAATAAAACGTGAAAACTACCCAGGCGTGAAATCCCCTTGAACTGAGGAATGCTTCCACCATTAAATTCTTCATAAGCATGAACTATAAATGATAACATTGCAAAATCAGTTTTTGAAGGAAGGTGCATAATAGGAAACTTGATCATCTAAAACTAGCCAAACCTACCTTCTTACTAACCTAAAATAAAAGCCTATACTCCTACCCGATATGACCTAAAAATAACAGATTACATCTCACCCCCAAAGTAACTTGGCTTGAGCCCAAGAATTAATACATACATGACACTCAGAATTGCATCCAAAAAAAGAAGTGGCATTCTCTTTCTTGTGAGCTGTCACAGGGCGGTAAGCCTCCCTGGCTCTGTAATCCTAATTAATGTTCGTTGTCTTCACTGTGCTCTGTGTGAAAAATGTGGAGCGGCAACACTCTTTTACTGGGAATCAGGTTCTCAAGAGGCTGCCATCTCAGAAAGAGTGTCTCGAACTCTCTTCTGAGCCCTCCACTCTAAAAGGGATTATGTATCTTTCTCAGAAAGCTGATAACCTGAGGAAATAAGCAGCTGAGACAGGAAAGAAAAGCTAATGCATGGAAAATGCTTGTTTTTATTTTTTATATTTTCATTTTACAGGAGAGAGTCACAGAGACAGAGGCCAGAAAATGCTAGAGGTGGGAGAATTATAAGTAAAATGGTGGAGGGAGGTCTGGGTGGCTCAGTTGGTTAAGCAGTGCTGACTCTTGATTTCAGCTCAGGTCTTGAACTCGGGGTCCAAAGGTGGAGTCCATTCTCAGGCTCCCTGTTCAGTGGGGTGTCTGCTTGAGGATTCTCTCCCTCTCCCTCTGCCTCTTCCCCCAGCTCACACTCGTGGGCTCTCTAAATTAAATAAATAAAGCCTTTTTTAAAGAAAAGTAATATGGTGGAGAGTAGAGAGAGGCAAGGAAGAGAAGAATGTGTAAAAAATAATGGGAAGAGAGAAAAAGCAACACAAGAGGGAAAAGCAGACAGCAAGGCTATGCTCTGACTTTTGTGGGCCTTGGGAAATTTTGCCTTCTTCTGGAAGAAAATATTAAAGATGAGATTTTACTACTTCATTGGAATAAAGATAACTACCCTCTTATTATGCATTATAAATTTTCTTCAAAAATTTTTTTTGAACAAAAAAAAAGTTCATCTTTTGCTTCTGATTTTAAAAGAAATAAACTTATTTTTGTGTGCTCCTAAAAGAATGATGAGCCCAAGACACTGTGCCCACTGTGTCTTATGGCTAACTTAGCCCTACGGATAGAGGGAGAGTAAGGGAGATAGGAAGAACACTTTGCTCAGAAGTGAGGGCAGAGTTAAAATGAGCAATACAAAAATTCTAAAAGTACGTATTTTGTGTATTTCCACAATCTAGATTTAAATTAGATTTATTAATTAATAAATTAATTTAAAGTATTAAATTAAGTCTAGTATTAAATTCTTCCTAATCATACCAGCTAATATGTCTTGAACAATTACTCACTCCACAAAATAACCTGGAGGCTAAGCAGAGGAAGATGGACCTTGAAGCTTTATGGTCACTTGCACGGGTTCCTTCCAAGATTTTGTGCCCAGTTTTTAAGAGGGTCTCTCAAAATTCTGTG